>NC_135002.1:14838609-15175797 GCF_051020985.1 Nomia melanderi | reverse complement strand
CCTGTATTCTTCGTCTATCTCGTGCTCCAAAACAGTCATCCTCTTCACAATGCCGATGGTTTCTTCCTTGATCCTATAAATCAGGAACTTGATGACCCGAGCTACCAACCAAGCGGACACCCTAACATTCTCATCGATCGAGAGCTTGCGAGCGTAGTGACAGACACCCTGGATAGTCGGGCATTCTTCTAAGCTCGGCTTCGACAGCATTTTCACGCTGGACAGCATTTTTTGATGACTCAGACAATAAATGGCCTTGCGTCTGCCCTCCTCGGCAGCGGCGTTGAAGAGCGACACGCACTTGGAATGCTCGGTGGTCGTCTCGACCATCATGGTTACGATACACCACCAGTTGTCATCGTTGATCGAGATTGCCTCCAGTTCAGTTCGCCACGAGTCCTCGTCCATTTGTTTCTTCCCCTTTCCGGCCGTTTGGTTCTTCGATGGACCTTTCCGCTTTTTCATTATAGTCAGTCCTCAAATCGCCAACCTAAAACACGAGCCCTATCACATGTTCCATGTAGCGTCCGATTAGTTGAGAAACAAGCGATGAGCTTTGGAAACACTTTGCTGTTTCAAACGATGTGCCATCGTAAAAAACATTTAACATCGTTCCTTGATTTATTTGATATATTTCAATAATATTAGGTAGTCCCGTAAATTCGTATCGCGGTGTGTCGATGCATATCGCATTAGGTTTTGTAATAACAGAGCGTTACGAGTTTGAACTGCTTGAGTTTAGTCAGTAGAAGGTATTCGAGAGCGACAGGTTTTGAAGTTATACAAATTTTATGTTTAATAATATATTATCGTATATGGGGAAAAGAATAAAAGACACGAACTCACGCGACGATCTAATATTATGTTGGTAATAACATTTATGTTCAGAACTGTGCTATTTAAGATCTGTAATGGTTATTACGTATTGTTATCAGAGCTTTTTCCTACGAATAAGAATTTTTCTTGTTCCGTCATAAATATTCTTTAGCTTGTTGAATGGATTAGTGATTAATAGAGATAATACCTTTACAAAAGGAAAATAATTAAAGAGCAGAAATAAAAAAAAGAAATCTTCTCCGTCGTTCGTAAACTAAAGTATAGAGAATACTGTAATTTTCGGATTGTGTTTAGTGACGAAATCGTTATACGCATTACTAAATTATCTTTAAAGCAAGCTTAAAACTAAAAATCATTTTTGTATCATATTTTTTTTACTCTATGTACATCGCACCGTGAAATGATCTAGCGTTTAACACGTTAACCGCCGCGGCCGGTCGACGTGTTTATCATCCGGGCTCGATTTAAAAGGAAAATCCGGAAGTGCAGAACCGCAATCGTTTAGTTGTTAATTTTCAACGGCGCGCGGCGAGTCAAATGGCCGGTCGCTTGAACGCGAGCTGGCGGTAATTTCGCGGCACCGGTTGCATAACTTGTTAGGTTTGATATCTATCGCGATGGCCCCCTCCGGTTACAAATTACGACGCCAGTTGCGAGTGGGTCAAGACTCGCGGACCCGCGATAAAATACTGCATTCATTAATTAATTCGCCGGTGAAATATCGCTGCGATGCGTCAAGCTGGAAGTTGCCCCGAATCTCGCGACAGTTTTGTTAATGGACACCGTTCCCCCGCGTAACTGCCACCATGCTCGCGGATTCATTAAACAGCCCGCGATCACCCGGGAATTCATTGAAAAGAAACACGGGATGCCGTCTTCCGACCCCAAAGCCGCCGGGACACCGACGTACCTTACTCATAACGATTATGAACACGCCCCGACCGCAGATGCGAGCAAACGATCCGCTCGTCAGTAAAAGGAGAAATAAGTATATGCGCAAACAAGCAGTGAGAAAAAATGTCGAACCATCCGAATCCAATAATCAAAGAAGCATAAGCAACGATATCTGAGCGAAAGCTAAACAGAAAGCATCCAAATGACCTATTAAAGGAGAAGTTACAATAAAAATAAATAATAGTATCCGTAGCAGTTTAAATTCGGCGCATCAAATGCTGCGTGCAGATATACCTATTAAAAACTTAGACACATATATTGTGTCATATACAAGTTTTTCTTTTTCATTTTTTAAAAAATAATTTTCTCAGTGACATATCGAACAAACCACATTTTCTTAGGTCAATGTAATGCAAGAACATTGCTCCGAAGAATCTTGACTTTTCAATTTTTCTTTCCTTAAAACCTAAATTAAATGTAAAGTTTTAAGTGTTTTTTACTTCGAAATTTAACCTTCTATAGGCCCGTGTAACTTCGAAATACGTATATATTGGCATCTTGTTGATTTATTTCGTTTCGTACAGCAATGTGGCGAATAAAATGAAGTGAATAGTTAACTTAAAGTTTTATACGCTCAGATGTGAAAGTTCAATATCATTATACTTTCAAAATGACAAGGTATATTCGCCGGTATATAATACAATTATTAAAACTATTGAATACATTGTTAATTTGTATTTACACATTGATATTACTTAATTCTATACCACATACATTTTTTACAATCGCGAAAAAAATTCGGTCTATAGAAGGTTAATAGAGCTTAATTTAACCTTAGACTGTTTTGACTGTACTAATGATTCAACGAGCAGCAATTGGGCGATCGACGCAAATATTCCTGATCCACATTAGGATTTCCCCGAAGTTTGATTGCGCGTCCGCGACTTCCTAGCCGGGTTCCAATATTTACCCTTCAGTGATAAGCATATTTCCACGATCAAACAGCGACCCGTCAGCCGCGGTGAAAACAAAGCAGGGGGACAGCAGCCTTCGGCATTTATCCGAGGCGGCGGAGCGGCGCTCGCGTCGAAATATTTCGTTCAAACATGCTGAAAACTTCCGGCGACGCGGGGTCTAAGGAGATCGGGAATGCGGAATCGGATCCGGTGGACACGGTTATCTCGTAGTCGGAAGGAATCACGTGTCAGATTCGAAATGAGGGTCGATGGGAGATCGGCGAATGGAAGAGGGAAACATGGATGGAAGTTTTGAAAACGACTGACGGCTACTCCCGGCGGAAAAGGGAGAGGGAAAAAAGAATGGCGTGGATCGCATTTACTCTGGAGAGCGCGAAACTCTGGACCGAAACAAACAAACCGGCAGCGATGTGGAGAAGGAGCCTGTCGATCTTGTTCTTCGTTTGCTTCCCTCTCTGCATGGACACGTGAACCTACCATGGTTCTATAAAAAGACTTATTGTAGGGGTACAGCGGGAACGACGAGAATTTAGGCTCGTGGGACGGGGAAAAGTTTGAATGCTGTATATTCGTTTTCTTCGGTGTCAAATAATGTTTACACTGGCTTAACACTAAACCTACCGAGCAGGTAAATTGACTTTTGAACTCCGTTATGGAAACTCCAAGAGTACATCTGTTGAGACTTTAATTGATTTACAATTCAGTTTGCGTATTGCTAAATTAATTTTTTTAATAATTTCTCGAAGAAACTTCTGTTATCTTTTCAATAGTTGCAAAAAGAGGAAATCAGAAATGGGCCATTTTGACCCGTCTGATAGTTTCAGTGTTAAAGTCAAATATTTGTTATCGTTAATATTTGTTTCGAATTTGTCTCGATGTCCTCTACAATGTAGTAAAAAAAATGTGTTCCTACTTGTAAATTCACAGGGTGACCTCGATTTCGCCATGAAAACGAACTGTTTTTGAAATTTCTTTTACTGATATCTATTGTACACTCCATATTCTGCAACTCTTGTAAACATTCTTTTATCGCATGGCTGCAAGTGGGTGAAAAATCGTGTATCGTGTTAGAAGTAACACCCTGTATAATAATCCGGAAACGAAAACGAGAATATAAGCTCGTGACACCAAGGAAACTGGCACATGTGTTAACGTTGTGGCGAATGTTTGACTTTTGAATGATACAATAGTCAGGAGACACGCTGAATTGGGAATAAATTAACCCCTTGCCACAATGCCACAACTATGTTGCGTATTATGATGTATTTGATACATATTGCGTTCATATATGTGAGAAAATTTTGTCATGAGGAATCAAGTGATGTTAATTTTATCTGGATAATCAACTGATGATTAATATAATCAGTTTGAATTTCGTGAATTAATTACGTAATTCTGATGAAAGGGTCAAATCCTTGATCGTTTAAGAAATCTAGAGATACACATGAATATCCACCGTATTACTGAATTATGAATTTCACTCAAACTGAAAAGGAAAGGCTTATAAAAAGCTTTACTTAATCTCAATGGCATCGTTATTTCATTTTAAACACGACAGAACTGTTACAAGGGATAAACGATTACATTATTTCCGCTTTTTTAAATCAATTCTAAGATGTGCATTTCCCACAAAGTCTGATTTTTGAATAATTATTTAAGTGTTCCACGCGGAATTCTAGTAATTAGAATAAATAATTATAATAGCATTTCCCACGAGATTTCAGCAGTGACCGTAATATCGTTTCACCCTATTTTGTGTAGAACAGCTAGCGTTCCGGCCCATAGCAGCTCGCACGTAATTTCGGCACGGGTTGTCTTACCGTTCTACAACGGTTTCCGTCGGAACGACGACAGGTCCGTGGAGCGTGATTGCCCCCGACGATGATTCCCTGTTCCATCGTCGTCGTCCCTCGGAAAAACTCCGCTCCGTCGACGGAATTAAACCGGACAAGGTGACAGGGCAGCGAGAATAATTGAATGGTGTCTAGGATCAACAGCTGAGGAACACAAAAGGAGATTAAAGTTGCTATAGCTGCCGGGCTCGGAAGCCGGAGACGGCTTTCTTTTATTTATTTGCGAGGATGTGATTAAACCAAGGAGCGATGGAAACGGGGACGCTTCCGCTTCCTTTGGATTTTGTTGCAATTATGGAAATTGTTGATGGGGCTGGAAACAGTGACAGCAAAGAGAGATTCCTTTCCAGCCTTATATACACCGTTTGCATGGAAAGTTCCCGGGATGAAATTGAAATATCTGGTAACATCTCGTACGATACCGATGCGTCTTTATATACGTATAGTAATTAATTAAAAGGATACTCTTGCGGAAGAATATTTGAAAAAGTGTTCGCAATAATCATACAAATTACGAATGCTGTTCCCACATTAATTTTTTAGAATATCAGGAAGAAGGACATAACAGGTCATCGATTCTTTAATTAAGTTCACCTATGGTTATAAATGTCCACTCGATAGCATATCTTTCAAGTATTTCCAGTATTTTAAATTATATTAGAGAAACGAAATGAAAAAAAAAATAAAGTGAATACTCGTTAATGTGCACAGTAGTTACTAACAAAAAAACCCTTACAAATGTCATATAAATCTCTACACAATCCCTTCCAAAAACTTACCCTTCCAAAATACAATTTATACGTTTGATAACAAAGTTTCATAAAACTTAACGCACGTTAATTGGATAATAAGACCATAACAAATAAACCTATTCGATATTCAAGACTCTTCAAGCGAATACAAAATTGCTCCAAAGTTTCCGCGTCGATTTAATTGGTTCTCGTCAGAAAAGTCATGTATACCTGATAAGTTCGATCAGGGTCACGTGCGAGTTCTTATCGGTAAGATTGCGTCTCGGGCATTTAAGCTGCGAAACTCGCCGATGCTCGCGACTTCAGACTTCTGGATGAAAGCATGTTGCTCCTGTAAGTTTCGCCCGCGGCTAGATCTTCTGAAAATTAAACAGCCAGCTAGCAGCGCAGCGGCAAACGGGGTTTCCGATCCGAGCGTCGACTCTGCTTCGATTTAACTGTGAATTTCCGCATGGCATGTAAGTTTGCTTGTTTACAGGTTCGCCCCGGTATGCGACGGCCTTAAGAGCAGTTGCAACTCCGTGCCCCCGACCCGGATTGAAAGGGCCCTGGAAACTCCGCAGACAAGGAATTGAATCTTTCACGCGACGAATGTGTTAGTCGTTCCCACATAATCGCTGCTTGAACAGTACAGCCTTTGGACCTCGAGAAATTGTTTCGCAGGTGGTTGTTAACTATAATACATTTCCTGCGACAATCTGTTTAATTATTTACTTCTATTACGAGGTTCAATTGTAACGATTATACGAATGTTTTAGCAAGTGTAGAAGCAATCGAAACTGATATCATTAATTAGGCAATTTATTTCAGCATTAATTAGGCAATTTGTTTTATTATTGATTAGTGACTTTATTTTAATATTACCGTGTGAATTTTAAACGTTCAACGTGTTTCGAATATTACTGAACATTTAATACTAAAACTGCCGAGGAATTAAAATAACTTGTTTCCAATTTTTTATAAGAATTAGAGCAATATGTTTCTGAAGATTCGAAGGGTCTCCTAATTTTGTGTTTGACAAATTTATTTCTGGATCTCTCGCAAAAGTGTCTTCATAGTTTAAATACTTGCAAAATAAAAGTTTTGAACTGTGAATTTGACCCGTCCGATAGTTTTAGTGTTAAAATCATCGTTCTGTATCACATTCTGTTAAACGATTGCTAGTAAAATAATATCAAGTGAATGCATCTGTCCTAAATCAATTTTTCTACAACTTCCCTATCTATGTGCACGAACAATGCTACAAGATACATTATACCTACAACAAGTAGCTTAGAATAATTTCCTAAAGAACGCAGCTAACCTAACAACCATGAACATCGCAGATCCAAGAATTTACATCCGTGACAAGCCACTTTCCAAACACAAATGGCGAAAATCAGACATGCTCATCGAAAAAAGCAGGCGGTCAGATAATTCGGTGGCGCGATAGCTTTTTGTTCGCGGGTGCTACGGGTCAGGAGTTAAATCGAGCATTTTACGAGACTCCGCCAGTAGTAATGGAAAACGTATTACCGGGCCCGTAAGTTCCGTCAGTAGGGACACAGGAGGCCGACATTATAACGTGGATGTGCAGGCTGTACTTAACGACGAAACTCCGTGGAAACTGTAATTTTCGTCCAAGAGGAGGAAAAAGTAGTCGCGATGTGTTGGAATAGCTGGACGAATGAGCGGCGTAGGGGTAAACGGGGGAGGGACGGAGGAGGAGGATGACGGAGACGAAGAAGGACTCGAACGGGAAAGGGTGAAACGTCACGCAGTGTGTAAAATACGGCCAGGCGAAAAAGTTAAACAAATGGGATGCCAAAACGTACGTTACGTCGAGCGACGTTTCACATCCCGGCGAACGAAGAAGGAGATAATGATAATTGGAAATGCGCCGGGTCGTCGTGACCGTTACCTCGAATATACAACTCTTGTCGGGGCATTAACGTCCACCCTGACCGCTCCAGGATTTATCTTTCCCTATTAAATGTCACCTTTCGTTCGAACCCTTTTCCTTTTTCACCTTCTATTCACGAAACTTCGCGCTGAGAGGGAAATTAGCGGACGTAAAAGTTTAATGCGCGATGGTTCTTTGATACCGTTGCGATTTACGAGATGCTGGACTGTTTAGTCTTCGAGGGTTCTCGAAACGAGAGTGTTGGTAAAGGAAAGTTTGATTTGGGTTAATAGATGTTCAGTTAGATATTAAGTACCTTTTATTTTTTAAATTGACTTTTGGGAATACGAAATACGATAGATCGTTTGTCATATATAAAGTTGTCCAAAAAGATTAGGACCAAACTTGTACTACGTATCACTGTGGTCAAATAAATGAAAAAGGACGGTATAAACTTATGTCTGAAAATACAATACTATATTGAGAAGATATAAAGGTATAAAGACACCCTAAGGCTTAATACACACTATCGGTCCGTTCTAAATGTTTCCTTTGTTTATTGTTTACACAGTGAAAAACTCTATCAGTCTCAAATTGCAGTGCTACATTTATGATACGTAGACCGTGTCAAACCTTGCTGTACAGAGATATACCTCCAAGGCTAGGCCCGCCATAGCTAAAAGGTTATTACAGTCATATCTCCCGAATTGTCCTTTCTCCGTTATTCTCGAATTGTCAACGTGCATACGTACCCACAAAAATGTCTGCCTGAACTGAAACGTTACGTCTTTGAGCGTGCAGCATAAACGCACCGCAACCAATTCTGCGGCCGTCCGTTCGCGATTCAACGCCAGATCGATGAAATTTATATTTGTTTCGCAGATTCAACCGCGCTTCTTTTTGCCGGCGTTAATCCGCGCCGCTTAGCGACACACGGGAGAGAGCCCGGTGGCGGCGCAACGCAACATCGGGCAACAAAATTTAATTAATTCTGATAATTGAGAAGTTTATCAAGTTGAGAGTTCGTTGTGTAGGAGGAAGCGCGCGACGGGGGACCGAGGATCTGCTAATTTGCTGACAGTTTTGCGTCCGCAAACGTTGGTCGACTTTATAAATGAAAACGAAGCCCCCGTTGTGTTCGAGTTGCCGCGGTCGCGTGCACCATCCCGACTACGAGGGGGAAGGGGGTTCGCTTTTAATTAAATCATAATGTACTTTCGCGCGTGCACGTGCGCAACCGGGCGGACGCTTCCAGGGAAGCGTCTCTGTCTCTCGCCGATTCTTCACATTTGAATAATCCGTTTCCTCCTGAGGCGTCGGCTTTTGCCAGTGGCGCGGTGAATACTATACGCGCTACCATACTGCGCTACGGTAAAATATTTCGTAAATCACTGATGTTTTAGTCGTTGTCATTTTCTTGTGATTTATCATTGCAGCCAGTTGCATATTCGCAGACGGGTTTGAAATCAAAAATTAATGAAACCAATTTAACCTCTTTTTTAAGATTGGATGAATTCAAGTTAATTCTCTTAGAGAATTGTAACTAAGATAGGCTGGTACGATGGTATGAGAAGTAATTAAATTAAAGTTACTATTTCCTAATTTATTAGTTTTATTTATCTTAAATTTTGTTACGCACTAAGTAATTATATACGAAGGTACATCTACTGTGATTTTTAATAATGTAGGTTGTAATCTTTAGAGAATATCAATGTTGAAATTGTCCAATGTTATCCACAATTTAATGATGGGTTTTAATATTAACTTTGTAAAGTAATAATTTGTTTTCTGATCTTATCTGCCGATACACCAATAGAATTTTTTTATTCTTAACGTCAACTGAGAATGATTTGCTTTAATACGGTGATTCTACGATATTCTATCATCATATAGCACATTCAAATAACTAACTGTGCCATCGACTGTCAATTTGTTTTAGTAATCTAACAATTTTAGGCCAGTGATTATGTAAGTAAGTAATTATGAAAGTCCATAAGCAGTCACAGGCTTCCACGATTTCTTAAGTGAACCGTGAGCAATTCGAGCAACGCGAAAATAAGATCAAATTATTTTTACGCGCAGAATAAATAAGTTAATAATGCTTTACCCTGACAATCGCCTCACTATATGAAATGTTTCGCGATTTTTCTGACGTTAATAAGTAAATCGTTGTTACTCGAACCATCGGCGGAGGCGTTGCTCTCTTACGCCGTTTATCAAAGACAGCCATAGATTTTGCCCACGTCAAGCGCACGCCGTTGCCCAGCTACTTGAGGTCGTGGCGTTCGAAATAAAGTGGATTTCGCTTCGGAAAGCTCCGGCTTTTGTTTGAAAATTATTTAATTATTTAGAGGTAAATTAATATTGTTAGTATTCTTTATATGACTTTTTACTATAATACCATACATCATACTACTTTGTTCCTATATACCATGTTATGCATCAGTCTAAATAGTAAGATATATTGTTCCTAAAATATTATTCATCCTTCGTAACGATTAAAGATTAATATCTCTGCGTCAATGTAGAAAATGATTTGTTTACTGAACCAATGAAATTCGAAATAATTGCAGATTTTCGTTTTATCAATTTCTTGTACCGCCATGGTAAATATATAAAATCATTATTATTAAGAAAAACCGTTTTCTACGGTAATTCTATTTTCTTAATTATATCCTTTAAAAAATTAATTTTTTGCAATGGTTCGCGGTCTGCTTATAAAACCTGCTAACAAAACAGCTTATTTAGAGATGAATCCGTGATTCGGAACAATTACAACAACAAATTATGGAAGAAGAAAAGATTAAGAAAAAGAAAAAAGAAAAGAAGAGAAGGAAAGGAAGAAGAAGATAAAAGAAAATGAAGAAGAAGTAGAAGAAAAGGAGAAGATAGAGAAGAAAAAGAAAATAAAGAACAAGAAGAAGAAATCAATCTAGAACAATTACCACAAGATCCATCAAGGGAATTCAAAATGGCTACGGAACTCAAGAATGAAGGCTGCGAATTTCTAATTTCGGCGGCGTCTTGCGGAAGTCGGCGAGCGTCGTCCGATCCTGCAAATTCGCGGTGTCCGTTGGACCCTCCCATTTCCAAGATTCCATAGGAGAAACGGTTATCGCTAACACGCGGTGCAGCGTGGCGGAAAGAGCCCAGCAGCCGCAGCGAAAAGTCACTTAGCGGCAATGGCGCATTCGATCCAAGTTAAACGGTCATTTATGGTCGACGAGACAGCGGATTAGTGGCTAGGTAATTGCGGAACAGCGCGGATGGACGTGCGGACGGAAGCGAGCCAGTTTTCGAGCGGTATCAGGAACCTGGATATCGCAGGTAGGAACGATGATAGGTAAGCCAGCGTAATGTGTCGGTCCATTTAGACCAGGAAGTATAATGACAAGAGAGGAGCGGAACGGATGGATGGGGAAAGATAGCTCTAACATACCTACCTGTCCGGTATCTAGAGAACAACTAAACGCCACTAGTGGAATAACAGAGCGACAATGAAGCGCAGTGGATAATGGAACCATATAGAAACAGAATGGAATAGAAGGAAAAGATAAACAGTTTGGCAAAACGTACTTGCGTACTTGTCGAGAGGGAAATAAGAGAAGCATAGGGGAAAACTGTACGCGCAACATAGGAAAGAAACGTTTCACAGAATTTTTAATCGTACCTTTAACTCTTTTAACTACTTCACTGTGCTTTAGGAGTGTAGGATTTCCGGAATATTTACGAACAAGATTTTTTTGGAATTTTCTATCTACGAAATAGATTAGCAAAGGTAACGAGAATCTCGTGTATGGAATTCGTGATGGAAAATGTTTCTTTTTAGTCGAATTTGGAAATAAAAGTGGAAGAAGTTCTTGAAACTATATAGGTGAGTGAAATTAATTTTTTGATTTTTGAGTTGGGAAGGTAAGTGATTAAACTTTGAAACTTTGAACGTTGGTTTTTGGGGAAACATCACAGACAATTATTTATATACTGATAGCAACTGTCACAAATTCACGGGTTATACAAAATGGTTGTGAATGACGAGGAACCTGAATGATCCCAACAGTATCCATAAATTAACCTTCTAAATTCATTATAAGTAAGATAGGTCTATTCCGTAAATCTTGTGTTATTATTCATGCAACTATGCCATTATGTAAGAAGTATTATTAAGTAATAAGTAATGTATCCAAATATTGGTAGTCATTAATGACTTTAATGTAAGAACCTTAAAATAAACTCAAATAAAAAGGAAACAATCGTTGTGAGAATACATTTCTAACGATGCAGAAATTAAAAACATGTTGGAGTAATCGATTTTCTCAGTCTCCAGACAACGGGATCCCCTTAACGAGCACAGAAGGCTGACCGAGAAACGAAGTCATTTTTGACCTAAAATTGTGCTCTTAATCGCGAAACAGCCACCTGCCGCCAGTCATTTCCAGAAATAATGAGAACACCGATGCGAAGCTAGATAAGTGAAAAAAAATTCATATATATTCCGCGTTTATCGGTCCAACGATCCGATTCTCGGTAGCCCAGAATTTTTGTACCTGTATCGGAAGCGCTCTATTATTTATATATAAAAAAAAGGAATAAAAACAAAAACAACGATGACAAATCGTCGCTAAACGATGTACCCACGGTTTCATTTATCCCTTTGAAATCACCGGTAATGTGGAACGCGGGCGAAGTTTCACGCACATCATCGAACTGTGTAATATTTCTATCCTTGCTCGTAATAGATGGAAATATCGGGCCACATATTGTCATGCTCGAGCAGGCCCGTTATAAAGGTACATAGGTTCGTTCCACGCGACCCGGCTACGGTAAACACCGAATGACTGCGTTTTAATTAAATCTCTATCGATCGAATTTGCCCGGACTATTCACGCATTGATGAGTTTTAATTTTAGCATCTGATCCCCAACCGGCATTCTTTGGGGATTGTTAAGCCCTAGATAAATGGATGCTATCTTGAACGATGAACGATTCGGGGATACCTCGGCCTCCCTTCGCTTTTCATCTTTAACCCCTTGCCCTATGATTTACTTCTCAACTGTGATCGATACAGTTACTTTATCGTTAACAATTTTGTCAAAAAATAGAAAAATTCTAAGCACATCCTATGTGAATGTTTGCTCTAAAGTATAATTATTTATAACAGGAGAATAATGTTTAATTTGAATTCGAAAGGAACGAGTAATATTGATCCTTGATAAATTCTCTTGAAAATCTTTACCACGAGTCTGACACGTTGTCATAAGGCAAATGGTTAACACGTTGACTGCTACGCTTAAAGACATCAGCGTTTTATTGGGTTATCTCATAATTAATGCAGCTTTTTTCTATATTTCTTCTATTTTAAGAAATTCAGATGAATAGAATTCTTTTAATCTAAAATGTGTTCTCCTTCATTATCTATAGATTACCTATGTATCTATACATTTTAATAAGATTAAACAATGTTTTGTTTGTTCTTTCTGTAGCAAAGGTAAACAGGAAGAATTGTTAATTATTTGCTATCACAATTCTTACGTTACATTATTATCTAATTATTTAGGCTACTGAACATTTTTATCCGACATCAGTTATCTTACAAGCTATAATTATTTTCTTATATACAAAATTATTGACATTTCGACATTCGTAGGTATGGCAGAAGTGCTTTCTATATTTCAATATATATCTTAATATGACCCAAATTTGTTCATTACATGTATTTTCATTACTTTTCTCTATATTCACTATTTTCCTTACGCATGTGTAAAATCAGTTTCCAACCCAATTTTCTTTGGATATTTTTGTAGAAAATGAATTTGATCTATCGCATGATTGTTAGATTTTTATAATTGTACTGAGATATAGGTATATTATATCCAGGAATATAAAACTTTGAATATTTATTTGTATAATATATTTTATTAAAATATCTCAATTTTCTTCTGATTAATTGAGCACCTAATTATCTGCGTAACTAAATAACCCCAAATGTATTAGTGCTTCGGTACGTTATTTATTATACATAAATCCTTTCTGTTAATCTATCAATTATAATTGACATTCTACTATTTACATCCTAAAGCTTTCACGTGCACGTACGTTAAAAATTCAAACCACAATTATTAGTAGTCTCCATTGAAATGTGGCGTAACTGTTCATTTATCTTCAAGAAGATTTATCAGGCAACGTTAACCCAACGACACCACGTGAAAAGCTTTTCATAAATATTTTCATTCCGTATCTGTATCACTTTCCTGTGTTTATCCGCGTTTATTCTGCTTCACGGGCGAACGATAATTTGCGGTCACTTTGCAACACACAATGGAATAGCAATATTCCGAATCGAATATAAATTCGCACGTCAATTAACCATGAAGTGGAATCTTTGTGCCACATTCGCGACAATTGTTCCCAAACGTAGAGTAACGTACATACGCTTGACCTGGAAATACGTAATTGGCGGAAAAAGCTTGATCGGTCATTACCCTGCCTAATTAATTTCGCCTCGGCTGCACGAACGCAGCTGTGATATTCATTAACAACTTTTCCGTGCTATGTAACACTCTTACCAAATGTCTTCCGCACTGTATCGAAAGATATTAAATGTAAACTTAATCAGTGTGATCATTAAAAAGTTCTACTTACTAAAACTGTACACGAAAGCACAATTATAGAAGCACAACGGTAACTAAATTTCCAAAAAATACTCAAAACATATCATTCACGCAAAATATGTTCAAACCTGCATTCCTGTAGTCGAATTACCCCAGTGCATGTAAAGAAGTTAATCCCCGGAGTTAACGCTATGGCGCTCGAAAATTTCTCATCAAAAATATTTAACTCGACGAAGTACAAACGATATTTTTTAGCACTTCGACAGATATGACACGTGAATTAAAAACAACAAATCTATTTTATTTCAATATTTCACATGTCGCATCATAAAGTTTAACCCATTCGTCCCATATGGTACACATAGGTACCACGAACATTTTAAATTACCGGAAAACTAGAAAACGCTTAGATAAAGAAAATTGAATCACATCGGTATTTTTGTTTATGGCTGACAGCTTAACTTAACCCTTCGCCTGCAATATCATGTCAGACTCGTGACAAAAATTTCAAACTGTATTTGAGAAGTCTAAGTGTTATTTATATTCTTTAAATATAAATCGAATATTACTGTTCTATTATTAATCATTAACCTTTGAAGTAAACGTAGATCTAAAATAAGCATAACAATTTTGTCGTTCCCTAAGAAATTATTAAGGATAACGATAAAGTAGTTGCATCGATCATGGCTAAGAAATAAATCATGGGGTAAAGGGTTAAGTGCTATTTGATTGATTAGTGCGCAGCTGTCTTTCTTCACAAAATTCGTATTGAAAGAAAATACGTATTCAAAGGCGAAAGGTTTAATATCTCGAGTGTAAAGGGTTGTTATTTCCTGCACAACAGTGGCAGTCAATGTGTTAAAAGGGAGAAGGTAATTGAGGAGAAGTCGTAACACCGTAAAAATAGTCGCTTTATTTTGTTCCTATTGGTACCAGCGACTACCGAATACCAACTCTAGATAGGGATTTATTGCGAGGGCAAAGGTATGCGAAAGTATAAACCGTCAGGATAAAGAGAGATTAGTGTGGTGGCACAGCAGCCTTAGGTTGTAGTCGCGGTTCGTAGTGGTGGAAGGCCAATCCTGAGTACGAGACCGAACTTGGCCAGGGTTTACCCGGAGAGATAAGTGGTCCTTGTCGGGTTCGTATGCTGGAACGGTACAGAGTTGTGCGCCGGGGTCATCCTCCGCCATTGTTTCGCTCAAACTCAAACTATCGTCCCACTAAATCGCCTGCACGCTTAACGCTTTACTTACGTCTCCTGTCCATTCTTCTTTACCTCATATATCGCTCTCGTCATCTTCTTTACTTGTTTTGCTTCGTATATAAGATATTTCTATTTAACAATAGGTCTATGGACATTTATTCTTCTGTTCCTAGAGAGTTGATGTTCGTTCATTTGGATCTTGGAAATTATATAATTAAGACACATATTCGTGCAAACGCATCAATCGGAATTTATATAAATATTTACCAAATAATGTTCATGAAACTCAATACACGTCAAATTGACGTGTCCCGTGAACCTAGCGCTCATTGGCTAATGACTTGATTATTTTGGCTGTTCCGTAATTCGGGTTAATTTGTATTAATATTAATCATACTGTAAGAGGTAAGGTGTTAAATATTCAAGTGACGCGACCAATATTTTCTATAGCGTATGATAAATTCTTTTTTTTATTTCGTCGTTTATTCATTATTTTTCTAGTTTTCCTATCATTTTAGAATGTCAGAAATTGGAACTAAAATAAGTGTAACATTAAACCTGCAATGTATTTGCTTGTCGAGAGCCTTTTATACTGTATTTACAGAACGAAATAATCATTAACGTAAATCTGGTATGGTATCGTGTTTCTTAGCATACTCGGAAAATAATATTCGTTATTCTGTATACCAAAAAACAACGTATATTCTATTAACGAGAGATTGCATTGTAGGATGAAGCAAATTTCATTGTGCATTCAGTGCATGCGCAACCCGTCGTGCGTTTATCGATAAAACAAATGTATACGTTGCCGGTGAATATCAATTCGTAATATTCCTGACTACCAGTGTCCAATAAATTATCGTGTCGCTTATTAAGAAATTATAAAGCTATTTTGTGCACATTTGATTAATCTGTACACGTTTGAGGCTCTTGATATTTCAATAAAAGAGAAATGGCGTACAGACGAGGAACATCCCTCCGACAGTCGTTTCTCGACGTTTTGGCAAGGAGATCGACAATTCTAAGCACGGTGAGTCAAAACGATACTGAATTTGTTAATTTTCAAAAGTGATTTCACTTTTCTTTGATAACATACTTTAAGTAAAATTTATTTCATATTATTAAAATTAGTCACACTATTTTTCAGAAAATATAGATCCCCCCTCTTACTGATTATTCGAAACGAGGAAAATAAAAAACAAATCATTAGATTACGATAAAGAATGTTTAAGAAATCTATTGTGATATAAAAAAATAAAGAACTTATCACTAATTATTAAATATATGTATATACTTTAGTAATTTGCATTCTATTAATTTCAACTCAACCGAATAAACCTAAAATATATGTATTTTTAAAACTGACAGTCTATAATGAATTTCAACGAAAATATCAACCGTTCCTTTTTTCTGTCAGTTTTCTACCTTCCAAAATAAACAGAAATACTTAAAGTTTAATGCATGCTATTTTATCCAATATATTTTGAAGACTATGATAGACATAAAAAATTATCACAGTGAAAGTTTGATGCCTTTGGAAAATATTAAAGAATTTTATTGAACATAAAGAGCTATTTAATTTCCATTAAAACAATTTTTTTATGTTTATTACACTTTGTGTGCTGCATCAGAAAGTAAAAAACTGAACATTACCGTTTTGAAGGTTTTTCTATCCTGAAGAAACAAAAGAAATTAGTAAAAAGTTTGTTTGAGGCCCATTAAGGTTCTCTATGAATCTGTTGTGTTAAAAAATATTGAAATTTCCTATTACTGAAGATGAAAGTACAAAAAGGGAATTTACTTCTATTTCACTTTAACCTTTACAATGCACCTAATAAAATAATCAATGTCAATGAATAGACGAACAGACTGAAAGGAAATTATCTCTTCCGAGCTGCTGTCAGACTTGTGTTAGAATACATCGAATGGTTGACAGAAGAGCCCGTGATCGAAGAAATCAGCGATGATGTGGCAGTCAATATTCGAATGGCACAGCAGAAAAAAGTGGAAAAAAAAGGTTTGTCCCCCGAGGTTAGTAAAAAATATTAGTCTGTCTTATAATTAGAACGTATTACCATTGTTAAAAATAATAAATACAAAAAAAAATATAAGAGAAACATAATTAAAATTCTGAAAATATATTTCATCATAAACAGATTCGAAATGCTGTTGCACGCATGTATGCAAATCTACGAAAAATGTATAAGATACATGCATTTCTGAGTAAAATATAACTTCATAATAAAAATATATATAACGTGAATTTATATTCGATTTATTCATATAAAATTCAATTAATGACTTTTACTTTTATAGAGAAACGAAAATCATTTATATAATGTGTTTTTATTGATAAATAAACTGAAACAAATGAATATTGGAAAAATGCTAACTCTAATGAAACGAATACAAATTAAAAATTATTTTATGTTTAAGGATCGTTCTATACTGTTGACGAAACCAGCAGAAAGAACAGCGGCAGAAAAAACGTACATATACGAATTATTCAAAAAGTTTCATGCATTCCGAAAATATCCAGATAATCTAAGGGAATCTGTAGCTCACGTGTGTCGGTATCAATACTTAAAACCTGGTCGGGTGATTGTACGACAGGGTCGTGAAGCAGAGAATCTCTATTTTATATTGAATGGAGAAGTTAATTTATCGAAGTCGGTGACAGATCGTTGGACTGGTTCGTGATATTTTGTATTAAAAATATTAGTTACTTTTAAGCTGAAAATATCCGTGCACTTGAAGCTTGTCAAAATTTGAATAGAAGTCAATTGTGTTACCTTTAACAGAATACAACAAATATAATTCTACTTTGACATATTATTCTCAATGTCCAACCTCAAAATCCTTAATTTACATATAATAAATACATTATTGTAAATAATCAATTTTGCTGTTCATCCACAATTAGGTGAGACAAAAGAAATTGATATGGGAACTTTGACCGCTGGTGACATATTTGGCGAAATTGCATTACTGCATGTGATACCAAGAACTGCAACAGTAATCACTAAAAGTACATATCATTTAAATAATTATTGTTTCTGAATATTAATCGTATTAGGTGCATTGAATAACATTTTCGATGCTCAATACACAGCAACGATAGATCTACTCATCATCCCTTGTGAACACTTCAATGCAATCCTACGACGCCATTTGTCACATGAGTGGGATATCTTACAAGATGCATTAGTACATTTTAATTATTTCAAGACCTGGGACAAAGATACCATACGGGAGTGTTGTATTCTGAGCAGAGTCAAAGAATTCAGCGCTGACGAGGCAAGAAATTTACAAAATTATGTTACCGCCACATTTCAATAGTAAAACACAGCTTTAATAAAGTTTAAATATCGAAAATTTACTTTTAGAAACAGAAAATTGCACGAATGAGGAGTTAAGAATCATAATAATGTAAATCGCATGATGCATGCCCTTCAGAAAATTTGATTCATCTCAATTACTTAAAACCCAAAAAATATTTTTTTTAATAAACACATTGTATTTAAGAGTCTGATTCAATTATAAAATAATATTTTCTATAAAAATTGAATAGAACAAATATCGCAAAAAAAGAACATCCTCCCATTTCAAGTTTTTCCTTGTAACATAATCATTCTCAGCATGTTATATGTCTGTAGTTAAGTAATGACTAATGATAGAATACTAAAAAACTTGATGTTAACGTTTCAAAAAATGCAGAAGCTGACATCGAATAAAATAATAACTATTTAAGGTTTTGCTAGGTGACGGTAAAGGAATGGTTAACTACGTCCACTTCTTATTAGAAGGCGAATGCCGTCTGATAGAACATATGATCGTATACGAGCAATCTATGTCGGATGGACGCGTACAACATAAATTGTACGACCCCAGAATATCTGAATCTATGGAAAGAGACATTGGATTATCGATAAAAAGAAAAAGCCTCAAAGAGGATCAAGTAATACAACGATGAATATTCTTTCGTAATAATGAACAAATTTTAGAAGATAATTATACACACAAAGTGGAACAAAATTATGTGTCTTGGGTTTCAAGGTCAATGTCAATTTTGCAGCAATTTATTTTAACAAATCTCCACTGACCCAAAGTACAGGATCATCTGTAAAAGCTATTACCAATAATTTTGTTACACCTCGTACCTTCAAAGCTCAATATTGCATTCAAATTATTAGCAATTAATTCTAATGCGTCCTTGCTTGCTGACCCACTAACCTGCCACATGCGCCTGTATTGGCAGATTTGTAATTAATAACTTGTAAACAAAATCGGAACTATAATTTTACTGTTCTCGATTTTCATCTTATTTTGGCATGTAATAAAATTAATTTGTCAATTGTACAATGAGTCTAATCGTACAATGTCTAATAAATAGTTTAATAACAAATAGAATCATCTTGGGAAGAAGTTCACAATTTTTTTTATGTCTATTATTTTGTTTCGATTAGTAAATTTAAATTCAAATAATAAATTACCATTTTACACGACAATGAATTTAAATAAAGAAACTTGAAAATAAAAGAACATTTTTTCTTGTAAATATCACGCTGGAAAGAAAATCATTTTCAAAGGGAAACGGTTACGACAACGTTGAGGGTGAAGAAAGTGCAACGGCCTTGGAATTATTACGCATGACAGAACGATCAAAATTACTTGCTGAACGTGTCGATTTCGATCGTTCTAGCATTATTACTACCGCACTCTTAGACGTGGTAAGCACTCTCTATCTCTCTGATAGTATAATATTAATTATAAAATTCCAGGTGTAATGAAAATTTAAATTTACCATCAAGGTACACGAATGGCACAAAATTACTGATGTAGCAGAAATGTTAATGAGAGAACCATCCTCCATTTCTCAACAATGTTATCCAAAAGATTCAAGAACCATTTTTATGCAAATTTGTATATTTCAAAGAGGCGCATGTTTTGGCTTGGGTAATACTTTGGAAGGTTTCACTCTATCATTTCAGTAGGAAAAAAATTGTGATTATTCTTTTTTTGAACTCCAATCTACTATTTTTTATTATATCTTATTATAAAAACATTTGTCGCAAGTGTCATTATTAATAATAATAAAACCCAGAATATGCAAAAATCGTGAGGCAAGAAAATGCATCCACTTTATGATAAATTCCTTTATCATAAATTTTAAACGACATGGAAATGTGTGTATAAAATATTTTTCAATAGCTCACTTCAGTTCCAAATGTTATTAAAACTAATAATAGTTATAGCTTATTTTGGTTCCAAATATTATCTAACAAACTATATAATAATAATTCACACTTACTATACGAAACGTACTGTATGAACCTAAAAATTCATTTTATATTAAAATTCAGGCGAGAACATGCGTAATCGAAGAATAATATCTACGTCAAACGTACGATGTTTCCTAGTTCCGAGATACTTTTTAAACGAACATAGTCGAGCGAATATTTGGGAACACGTAAAGCTCTTTATGGACTCAAAGTACCCAACGAGGGAAGAGTTGTTCGAAAAATTCGTTCGTAATCGAAAGTATGTGTCAATATAATCTTTTCTACTCAGAAGTAAATAATTTTATAATAATAAGTTCCTTTTGATTAGAAATGATAATTTCAATTTTTCATTTAATTTTATAATACTAATAATAAACACAAATTTTGTATTTCTTAGGTGGAGGGAATACAAAAAACATTTGTTCGAGACAACTCGCAAACGAGGCCGACAAGTTTGTAGCAACGTAACAGTACATGATGTACCGTATTCCATTAGAATCGAAGATGACGTGGGATTATAACAAAAATTGCTTAGTTAATTATAGAAGGTTTTATTTTACAAACTTTTAATCGTATAAAAACAGTGTAAGATTAGAAATCTTCTTGTTCGAGAATCGCCATAAAAATCCTGTATACAAACTAAAATATTTTAACAATATTAAAACGTTACACGCTACACGTCTTTGGTCATAGTACATCTCGATGAATTTTTAAAAAATTCGTTTCTCCTCTCGGATCGGTAACACTAAACCCTGTGAAAGAACTCACAATACATTTGAGTATTAGGTACTGCTTAGCAAGTTCGTGTTTACGCTTGTTTAGCATCTCGAATTTCTGGTTTAGGTATTGAATATTATTTTTTCAATGCCGTTGTTACTGTTCAAAGCGATTTAAATGATTTATTTGCCGAGATTGTATCTATAACAAGTAATAAGTACATCATTAAAAGCTTCTGCATTCGACACTATTATTATGTATATCTCCGTAATATTAGTTTCTTGTTTTTTTGTACATTTGGTCAGCTAAAAATACTATTACAATGTAATTTCTTAGTTAATATGTATCATTAATACGCATAGCACAATATCGTAAATATATTAACCTAAATGATTCTTCCCATTTCATGAAAAATTCGAAGACGTGGCAACGATTTGGAATCATTTCGTAAATTTTACGTTTCAACGACTTCGAAGTTTCATTGAAGAAGTGTTTCTCTATAAAAATATCAATTTTATGCTGGAGAAAATGAGTCAGTCCGTCGCAACGATATTTACAAGGAAAGTTAAACAAGTGATACATTTGCTCAGTGAAAAATAAACGATTTTGCTGCACTTTTAACATATGTTTCTCAGAAAATTGTCCGTTTAAAAAATATCTTTAAAAATCCGCAGAAACACGTTATGTTCACACAAATTTTTTAAATCATTTTTTAGTCATACTAAAAGCGCATTGACATCTGGATGTGTCGTTTATTTGACTTTTCTCGTTATTGATGAGTTTTCGAGCAAACATTCGAATGCGTTCCAACCTATAGTGAGTAACATTTGTAATATTTGCAAACGATTAAGAAGATCGTGACAATTTAAATATTATACGCAGACGTCACGAAAATGTATTTTGCCAATGCAAATAACTATAGTTCACTAGGTAGTAAATGTAATAATAAAAAAAAATGAAATCGATAATTTAGATAGATTTTCAAAGCGGAATATTACAAACTAATATAAACTATAAAACAATTTTCAATATTTTAAAAAATCAAATGTTTCCATTGCATAGAAATTTCGTAACATGCAATTTCTATCTTGTTTTACACTCTGTAAATATACACACATACATGTGTGAACACAATCGAATACAACGAGAATAAATCACTTTAAAAAAAGTGGATTGCGCCATACTTGCATCTTGTTATATAACAATATTTTAAATATATTTTATTATCAGTATAACAATTAAACAGTGCAAGGCACTCTTGATTGATAAATGAACAGCGATAAGGCAATTTTAAGATGTACAAATATTCCGTAATTAGGAGCACCGTAGAAAATCACTTTAGTACAAAGAATATATATTAACCATTGCGTTAATGTTAAAAGTCATTTTCCAATTGACTTTGAAAATTGAATAATTAGCCATGCTATTAACCATAGTTTAAGACACTCGTTACAAAGCTTCAAGAACTATCAAAAACCTCAAAAATCAAATGCTCGTGAATCCAGATAATATTCAAGTTTAATTATCTCGAGACAACCGTACGAAAAAGCTACATTTTCTCTGAATGTATTTATAGAATCATCTTAAAAACTCTGTCATTTACAACGTGTACGAACACATTATCTGAGTTGATCTTTCATTAAACATTTTGTTCATATTCCTCTCTGTATTACTTAAAATTAGAAAGTCCGATATTTCCTTCCCTCCAACGAAACCAACAGCACACTGTTACGCGAACATTTCATGGCACAGTGGAATTAATCGGCAGCTAAAATGTACAAACCAATTTTCCCTTGCATCACACGATTTTACACTCATAAGTCCAAGAGAACACGTACACAGACTCGCTTACATTAAACCCCAAACCTGCACTATTCGTCCCTGAAAATTCCAAAAATTCCAAAAGCGAAGAAACTTTTTGACACTTCAAACCTTGGTCTGGTCTAACTCTCTATTAATCATTATCACGTAACTGGGATTGCTGAATCCGTCTGGTAGGTCTTTCTGCAGATCCATCTTCTGCTTCGGCATGTTCACATAATTGTCCTGTGTCCTGATGATCGGTGAAGTGAAATCTTTCTTGGTCGTTGGATTCGAATTAACCTCCGACTTCTCCAAGCTTTCGTTATTCTTTTTATTTAGATCTATCTCTTGGAGGTTCCGTGGTGTGTTGCAGTAGCCAGAATCCCGATTCGTTTCTCCGTCCTCTGATCGATCCTCTGTTTGATTGTTCTTCCTAGCTTGCCAGTTTCTAGCGAACTCCGCCCTCCGTTCGTGAATGTTGATGGGTTTTAAATAGGGCTCGTCATCTTCCACTTTTTTTAACATCGGCGACATTTCTGAATCTGATGTCGGGCTCGGGAAATCGAAATGCGACCGTTCTTGACGGGGCCTTGGACTGAATATGCCTGACTCGTTCTTTTGGCTTCTCGGGCTCATGCACAGATACTCTGAGCCCCCTGGATTCTCAAGTACAGGTGAATTCACGTATTCGTGGGTGGGCGATGAAAGCATCGCGTGATCGGGAGCAGACAACATTGTCAGGTAGTCGTTCTTGCCATTTCCTAGTAGCATCGTGTTCATGTCCAGGTAAGGAGCATTCAGGCTGATGTAATGCTGAAATCGACAATTGGGGTTAAAACGGGGCTCGTCGTGATTAGATTAATACTGAAACTACCGAACGGGTCAAATTGGCACACTTCAGAATTTTGTTCATCAGAAATTCGTATATTTGCACAAATACAAGACTAGAATTACTCATCGAATCTCAAGAAACACATTCTTCTAATTATTATAAAAAATTGGAGATAAGTTTCAAAATAAATCTGATTGCTCAGTAGTTTTAGTGTTAACATTGAATTTACGGAATGCGTCGGGTGTATGCATATTAAATTTTGTAAACGTTATTTGATTAACGTTTATGTTTATAAGCACACTGTATAATAAACGTCTACAAACTTAGTTGATATTATGGTTTGATTGGAATTAGTTAATTACAGAAATAATATTATATGTTCTACGTTGGCCTGTAGAAATTTAAATTGAGTTGATGGTTGATTGGCCCTTTAGAGAGAAGTTTTCACGTCCCGAATGTAAACATGGATTTTTATATGTTAACGTTTGTAAATAAAATTTTATTCTACTTTGAATATAATAATGAATAGAGAAGCTATAGTTTATATTGCAATATGCATTTATACATGAATTTAATATAGATAAATTATTCTGAACATTCAGACAGAAAATGAAGGAATAATTAGTGTACTTACAGCTCTCACACTTTCCTCCAGCAAGTCTCCTATACTCTCGACTAATTCCGTGAAGCTTGGGCGAAGAGTAGGCTTGGCCTTCCAGCACTGAAGCATTATGTCATACCTATAAATTAAAAATTGCAAAGTATGAGTCTTTAATTCCCAATTACCTTTCGTAATGCATTATGCATCCGTTTGTGTAATTGAAGAGACGTGATATGAAATTTTTTTGCTCCAATCGAAAGTACAACAGATTTCAATAAACTTATCGCGTTATAGAGAACTAATTATACAAATTTAATACACAAAATTGATTAGAAATAAAAATGTTTTTCCCCTTAATTTTGAACAAAGATTTACTGTAAACTATAGTCTATTAAAAAAACTTACACTTCGGGAGTGGCGTATTCAGGTTGCTCCATCCTATAACCTTCGATCAATTTCTGATACTGTATCTCCGCTTCCATGCCGGGATAAGGTGTCTCAGCCAACGTGAAAAACTCCCATAGAACTATACCGAAAGACCAAATATCCGATTGCGTAGAGAAAATTCGATCTCTGATCGATTCGATAGCCAACCACTTGATGGGCAATGGACCATCGCCTTTCTTTTTGTAATTGTCGTCCTTGTATATAGACTTGGCCAGACCGAAGTCGCAAATTTTCACTATGTTATTCTCAGCCAGCAGAATGTTTCTCGCAGCCAAATCGCCGTGAAGCACCTGAAAATTAATGATTAAACAACGATTAGTTGTTACAACATTTTTGCAACGACTCTCTAGTAATTCGTAATTCTTGACATTATAATTATATTAAGTATATAAATCAGATGCATTAACGTTTGGAATAAATTATTTAGAAGAATGACATTAGGGAATTCAAGTAATACTTTATTCTTCATTACTGAATTCTTATGAGCAATAATTCTGCCTCAGTCTTCCTTCATTCATAGATCAATAGTTTGAAAATAGATTAAAATAAAAAATATAATAGTAACAATTTTTAAATATTTATGGTTGATAATTATTACGCATATATTCAGTATAATGCTTGAAACCAATAAAGTAATTAACAATTAAAGAAAAATAATCTAATATAATTTAATTGATGTGTAATTACTTTGCCACATTGTATCTACTTATGTATGCATAAAAAAGCTTACTTATCTCGATAGAAAATTAATTAATTAATTAATCAAATAAGAATTAATCACGCCCACCTTTCTCTGACAGAGATACTCCATTCCACGAGCTACCTGGAACGCCCAGGATAACAGATCCTGTGTGCAAATTGGTTTTAAATTGTAGTCCTTGTAGTCCCCATGATAGTTAGATCTCCATCCCGGTTGAGTGGAGTCATTACTAAGGACGAGGCCATCCGGTGATACACTGACACCTTGAGAATCTGCAGTTGTACCTTGATACTGCACCGAATCAGTTGCTGAATTACGGTTGTTACTGCGAGAAAATGACAATTCCGCATATTTTATCCTATCGTGCAGACAGAAGAAAACAGAAGAGCCGTTAGCACCGCTACCCCTTGCATGCACCAATATTTTTTATGGCGTTATTGACAGGAAGCGCGAATAATTGTATCACAATGCAGTAAACAGTAGTAATGAATTTGTCATTAAATAATTATCCAACTTGAAACTTATTTAATCTGTATCAAATTATATTTATTAAATGAATTTCATTAGGTGACTTTTCGCGTTTGGGAAAGACTTTTAAAGAAGAGTGAAATTTTTAACTTTAAATGTTGCTTCTTTGTTGAAAGTAGAAGGACCTTTAAATCTTTGATACGTAGATAAATTTTTGTATTAAAATTATACCGATAAGAATGTCCTATGAAGGAATTGTTATAAATTGTACCGTTCCGTCAGAAAGGAATCGTTTGAAATAATTAATGATAAATTCAGTTACTGAACTTTCGAGAAAAATTCTCTATTTACTTACTCTTATCTTCTTGCTCGCGCACATTATACAATAATTTATTTGTAAAGGTAAGAAAACGTGTTAAATTATGATACTAGTGAATCTTCATGACATTTTGACATTCAGAGATAGTAGGGTTATTATAAAACGTGCAAATCACTGTTTAATTTTGCAATGACATCTAATAGATTTCTTTTTCCAAATATTTAATAATCATACTGTTATTCACAACTAACATGAACCACAACAATGAAAAATAAAGGATCAAACCTGTTATTACTGCACACGCTGACAGTCCTCGTCAGAAGATCGGCACCAATATTAGGATCAAATTTACCAGTTGCTGGATCAATCTGATTGATAAAATCGCTCCTATGCCTCAGTAAATAATTGTGCAAATTTCCAAATCGACAGTACTCAACGATTACTAAGAGTTCACCTGATGAATTGCAACAGATTATTAAATAACATTTGACGCAACATTGGGTATTAAAAACAACGTAATATCTAATTACCTAATAATAGAAATGATAAAAATAAATATGTGTATTAATAATTCTGAACTTCAATTGTAATGGAGAATATTTACAGTAATCCGCGTAAAACAATATTTAATTCTGTATAAGAATCAGTACCTCTCAACGCTCTATGTAAATATGAAAAATGAATAAGACAATCGAGGAAGAAAGCAATATGTATTAAAAAAATTTTCGAAGGAAAAACAAAAGCTTTATAGAATTGATGTAGATAAATTTATGGTATTCTCTGAACCTTTCATTCGATGAAAACTAAAGATCTATGTTTCTAAATAATGATAATGACCGAGTCGAAGTTTTTATGTTTTTAAGAATGAATCAGTTTAACAGTAAATATTTAACGACTGACGTAACTGACGCGTGACAGGATACTCACGTTTGGAAATATTTTTCGTGCAAGCACCAAGAAGATTGACAACGTTCAGGTGTTTACCAAGGTGTATCATGATCTTTAGCTCGCTGGCGAGTGCACGAACGTACGTGGCATCAGTCGTACGGCGAACCATCTTCACCGCTACAGTGGTAACCGCCTCGTCTTCGCAAATCCCTTCAGCTTCGGCTTTTACGACGACTCCAAACGCACCGCTACCCAATTGCTTTCCTGTTGAACGTTATCACATAATGTATAAACAACGAAAATTTTAGACGGAGCATTGTTTTGTATTCGACCGGAATTTTCTTAACGTAGTATCACTCAACAGTTGCTCCTAATTACTACACTAAAGAAAACAAAGCGATAAATTTGTAAAATTTGTATAGTTAACTTGTAGGGTAGACCGAGGGAACAGGATCATGAGGGAAAACGAATACAAATACGAAAAGTACACCTTCGCTTCACTTAATCCAGTACAAAGGCACAAATCAAGGATGACGGTGTCCAGAAACAGTAAAAGACAACAATAAGAATTAACTCCATCGAACTGACTATGGGTCAAGCTCCGAAAATTTATCGCATACCTTGTATAATCCTACAAAGAAGACTTACTTCTCGAATAATTAAAACAAATCAATTTTTACATTTGACACCACTTGTCAGTAAAATGATACTTCTTACAAAATAACAAGAGAAGTTAAAAACTAGGTCAAAGAAGAACACTATTAAGGGAAGGATGAAGAGTAATAAGGACCGATGAATTACTAACAAAAATAATAACATAAAAAAACTTATAACACGAAGTTTTTTTAAGTTCATTAATAATTTTTTTTTACTAGTATTGAAGCTGAATACCTATGAATAAGAAATCTGTGAAAAAAATATTGTCTCTAAGTTTTAATTATTAATTCTTTGCTGTTAAATCTGAACCGGTCCGATTCGCCTCGGTCTACCCAAAAGGTAAAATTTGTAAAATTTGTAAATTTTATTTGTAAAAGAAAAATTTGTAAATTTAGCTTGTAAGAGTCGCTGAATATGTTGAAATTAAAAGTATCCAAAAAATTCTTCATTCTTTAAATTTTGGATATTGTGAATAGAAGGTACTAATAGTCGAAGAAAGCATAGTTAAGTTGTATATGTTACAGGATAGATAAAATATTAAAAGACAAACATTTTTTTAATAGAATATAATATTACCCAATTTTAATCTTTCGCTGGGAAATTCCCACTTTTTATCGTAAGGAAGTAAATCCGCTTGATCATCCACTGTTAACTCTGGATTCAAGCATTCGACCGCTCCTTCCACGAAGTGCATTAATCCTGCATCTATCAACTGCTTTCTCATAGTCTGAGACATTAAAAAAATTGTTAGAATCAATTTTTTTATTATAAAAGAGCGACGTGTAATTCCGAAAGTTGAAGTTACCTTTTCACGACGGATCTTGATGATGAAGTAGATCATCATAATCAATGCGGAAATAACTACGATGACGATTGAGACGATTAGTCCTATTGACTGTTCTTTTCCTGAGAATTACGAGCAAAATGGTGAATTCGAAAAAACTGAGTAGAAAAATTATATATATTATTTATATTATTTGTATTATTTATATTATTTGTATTACTTGTATTACTTGTATTACTTGTATTACTTGTATTACTTGTATTACTTGTATTACTTGTATTACTTGTATTACTTGTATTACTTGTATTACTTGTATTACTTGTATTACTTGTATTACTTGTATTACTTGTATTACTTGTATTACTTGTATTACTTGTATTACTTGTATTACTTGTATTACTTGTATTACTTGTATTACTTGTATTACTTGTATTACTTGTATTACTTGTATTACTTGTATTACTTGTATTACTTGTATTACTTGTATTACTTGTATTACTTGTATTACTTGTATTACTTGTATTACTTGTATTACTTGTATTACTTGTATTACTTGTATTACTTGTATTACTTGTATTACTTGTATTACTTGTATTATTCGTATTATTCGTATTATTCATATTATTTTTCGATGTAATATATTTATTACCTTTTACTGTTATTAACTGAGAAGCTTCTAATTTTCCTACGCGATTTTCCACTCGGCACGAGTATTTGCCACTGTCGCTTTCCATCAGATATTCTATTACAAGCACTTGGTTGTTCTGAAGGCACTTGAACTGTTCGCCAGTCACCAATTTTGCTCCATCCTGTCAAATGATACTAATTAGAATTAATTACTTGCTCTCCGCAGTAGCGTTCAAAACTGACAACAGAATCGTAGATATTGATGAATACACTTCTATACAAGCGTTTAATTTGGCAGTTTGTTTCACTTGGTAATTATTATAACTTTAACAAATGCTTTCTTAAAACCTGAAACAATTGTCTCACAGAGTAATTTGATATGTTTAAAAATCAATATAAAATGACATTATAAATATGATTCATCCTACAAAGATCCACAATTATAAATTGATGTATAGTTTATAAAAAATGACAAATTTTAATTCAACAATTATTGATATTTATAATATCAAGGTAATTAAAGAACTATCGATTTCTACGAATTTACTTGAAGATTCTTACGATTTAATTTTAATTTAGTACATACATATGTAAATTATTTTCAATCTCCTTTGAATAATTAATAGTACTTACCTTATACCAAGTGACGTTTGGTTTAGGCATACCATCCGCGACACATTTAAGACGTACGCTTTTGTGACCTTGAGAGAGAAAATCAATAACCATTTCTTTCTCTTGCAGATTGACTTCAGTAAAGGAAGGTGCTCGTGCGACTAACATAAAGAGAATTATAAAATATAGAGTCGCTTAACTTTCTCAATAATTTAATAAAGTATATGGATAATTACCGTCTACATTCAAATGATATTGTGCACTCTCTGGCACAGAGTCCATAGTCCGTCCAGTACAAACGTAAACCTTCGAATCCTCTCTCCTTACGTTTTTTATCTTCAGAATTGATCTATATGTATATTGCGTCTGACCTTTATGAATGGACAATCTATCTAAAAATTTCGAATAAAGAAATTACAAGCACATTTCGATTGCTTTCTTGAGGCAGATATCAATAAACAGCGGGCATGGAACGAGTCTATATAAACTACGCTTGTTTTTATAATTATTCGATGAAAAAGTAAACTTTAGAGAACACGCGATTTTTAAATGTTAAAAATAAGATTACTTGTTTCTATAATCGACGTATCGTTTTCATCGGACCATGTAAAAGAGCTCGAATAATTGTAAACCGAGGAGGCACAAATCAATTCCAAATCGTCGCCTTCGACCACAGGTTCCTTTGGGTCAATTATACCAAATCCATCATTTCCATCTAATAAATTAGAAAATACAACATGATATTAAAAACGAAACAAAACTAAATAATAAAAGAAGAAAGAACAAGACTGAAAATATTCTGACGAAACTAGGATATGTCCCGATTCGACAAGCTTTCTACAGATGTATAACAAAAGTATTCAAATGGTAAAATCTTATGATTACATTATCCAAATTAATTGTTTATAAGTTGAGTCGATAGTGATTGACTTTTTCCATTTCCTACGTATTCGGCTAAATATGATATTTGTGTTATCGTACAGTAAAACCTTCAATGTGTTGCTATTCGAATGCTTTAGTATATAAAAATCTTTATATGCTTTCAAGTTCTGAAACTCTGAAATGTTGAAATGATACTTTTCTTACCAGATACGAGAAGGTTTTCGGTCGCTGAATCACAGCCAAGACTGTTGCACGCCGAGCAGGTAAGTCTTCCAGACGAATCAATGATTATTGTTGCGTTGGAGCGGAACGAATTTACTTGTATCGGCACCATTGTACCCTATATAAATGTTTTTTTACTTAATTTATTTAAGCTTGTTTAATTTTATTGCAATTCGTTTAAATTCATTCCAATTTACTTAAATGTATTTAAATTTATTTAAATATACTTAATTTCATTTCTTAATAGAGCAAGCACATGTGTAATTGAGAAAAAGCATTTTACCATTAAAGTCACGGTTTCGCCACCTTCGCAAGACGGATAGTTAGGACACTTGATGAAACTCCAAGTAATATTTGGCTGCGGAAACGCTGCCACATAACATAAAACATCTGCTTCTTGATTAGGTGCGTAATACGATTTCAGATGAGGCAGCATCGGTATTGGCTTAGCTAAAAAATGGATTTTTAATTAAATTAAAGAATTAATGGTAACAAACTCATAAGAAATGCAAAATTACACGCACTGTTTTACTTGAATGCGTATCCTTAAACGTTAATTACATGTTACTTTTGAAGCACATACTTTACTGTCCACAAAACATAATTTGTATGTTGTTACACATATGAGTACGAATGAATTACGTTCAAATGCAGAACATAGATTTTAAAGAACTCCACACGTATTTGCCTGTTTAATTATTATTATCATGTTTGTCAATGAATACTATGTATTAAAGTTTAATAAACGTAAACGATTTTTCTCAATAAAATAGTTTTCCGCTTAGTCGAAGTATGCATTTAAACTTCAAATAAATAATGAGTAAACTTGAAACGTTTGAATCCAAAAAATTTCAAGTGTACACGTTCTAAACATTAAGCAAGAAAAGCAGCGTACTTAACACGTCTAACGTGAAATTCAGTATTTCGGATCTGTCCTCGTTAATGGCTTGGATGGAGTATACTCCCGAGTCATCGAGACTTAGATGGTTAATTTTTAACACCGCCTTAGAATCCGTAATTTTAATCCCATATTTCGCTGTGTTCGATGGCGGCCAAGTTCCTGTAATTTCGTGGCCCTTTGGATTCAACCTGTGGAGCAAAAATAATGAAATAATAGAGTTGCGACATAGAATATACATAAATCTGAAAAATTCTTTCGCAATACTCTTGGTACTCGATTAATATGAAGAAAATAATTAACGAAATATGAATAATCACAAGAAAAATAATTAAGTATGTTCTTCCTTAAAGAAACCCCAACGATATAAAGTTACTCGAATATTTTTCACTTACCATGTAATCCGAGGCTGAGGATAGCCCTTCACGCTTACGACCCACTGTACTGAACCATCGTAATCAGCACGCACGTGTTTAACAGGATCTTGAGATGTCAAATTGATAAATTTATGTTGCGGATCTGAACATTCGAAAAATAAAAATCGTAGGAATTAAAAAAAAAGTGTAATAATTCTTTTATCAGTAGTAAGTATTTTCGTGAATGCAAAAAATAAAAAATTATTAACATAGTTTACCTACATACCAAGTCATTATGTCACTTATTTTAGTAATATGTTATGTAACAGTTATACAGAAAAATAACAGTTCCAATCAATAAAATACATTGGAACATGTTTTCTTACTTCTTTTCCCCAATATACAACGAAGAAATAGTATGGCATAAAATAATTAACACTAACACTAGATGTATCAAAATTACTCATCCCTGATTGCTTCTTTTATAATTATTGAAAAGATTGACTGTTTTCTTCCGAAGTTTTTAAGCGAATTGTTACAGTAACAAAAATTAGAATCGCAGTAAATAGACTTTTATGGTCTCTATGAAAAACACGGAAACTAATTGATTTGACTGCTCGTTAATTCTAGTGTTAGAGCTGTAAAATATTTATTTGACGCTGAAACTAATGATCACAGAGTACTATAATTCTACTGACCATGTACCTCGATGTATTTCTGTGTTTGTTTATGATTATTGTAATTCCGGATGGTGCAATTGTAGTAGCCTTCATCTTCCTCGGTCACGTTCCTTATCGTCAACTCGTTCGTGATCCTCTCTCTGTTCCCTGAGTCATGTAGATCGGTCTTGTAGAAGCGGGTCGTTATCCTGCTGCTCTATAATATTGAATTGCCGTGTGTAAAATTTGAATCAAACACGCCCTGCAAACGAAACTTGTATGCAGAGATCGATACCTGATGCGGGGGGCTCCAATCGAGAAGATACTGCATGCCCACATCAATAATTACGGTACAGTTCACGTACAGAGTTTGACCCCTTGTCACGTGCCGCACAGAATCCTCGATGATTTTTGGCTCGTCCAGATCAAATGTGGCTAAAACACGTAACGGTAAAACATCGTAAGTGACAGAGAACAGTGAAATTAATTTTAATGAAAGCAATCATTAACCAGTTAACTGCGTTCGACGTGTATACACGTCATCTTAAAACGCAAAATGGTACTAATTTGATCAACGATAAATTATTCATTTTTTCAGATAAACGTGTAATTCTTCTTCGTTCTGCTTTAATTTTTCGTTAGAATATATTGTAGATGCATTTGCTCTGCGTTTGACGAGTATACATTTTATTATTTGATTTTAAACTAAATTCCACGGTTAACTGCTTAAAATAAATAATGATAGTCTTAATTAAAAAATATTATATATACCGTAATAAAACAAATTAAATTCATAAAAAATATTAATATTAAATAACTATGTTCCTTATGAAATTGTAATTTGTTTTCGATAAATATTCTCCTAGTTGAATTCAATAAAGGCAGCGTTTAATATTTAAAAAAAAATAAAGAATATTATTTCAAAACAATAACTTTGTTATTAACAAAATACATATATATTTATTGATTTTAGAAGGACAGATTTAAAAAGATATTCATCTGTGATAAAATAGTATAATAATGAGCTATAGGATTAATATTTATAAATGACGAAAAAAAAATACATATTAACGATGTATATAAAATCTGTTCTTCTGAATGGTTACTACTGTACGAACACATACGTGTGAATATGGAAATAGTGTAACGAGAGTTTCGTGATGACAGAATGAAACGGACTTCGTTTGAGAGACATACTTACCCATCACGTTTAAATAATAACCGACCTCCTGAGAAAATCCGTCTAGTTCTGTTCTGCATGACAAGGCTTCAGAGTCCAGTATCGTAAGGTTCGTCAGTATAAATCCAATTCTCGGATCAAAAGTAATTCTGCTTTCCTCATACCTGACCTGCATAAATGATTTAATGTTTACAACGACGTGTATACTTATACATTGTTTAAGGTATAGTAAATTGTTGAATGCTATCAGTAGACTGTGAATCTTTATGCAAATTCAAATATTTAAGAACGTAATTATTAAAATAGAATTAATATATAAAATAAACCTTTTCTTTATTAAGTTTTACCTAAAAATAATCCCTATCACATTTTATATGTTTTCTAGTATCCCCTGTATTCTGTGCAATTTTATACTTCAAAATTTCCCATGAATGCATAAAAATAAGCAGTCTAATTATTTGGATTGTTGATCACGAAGATACTCCGTAAATTGATCTGCACGTATAACACATCATTTTCCATAAATTTTTTGAATACATTATAAATTTATAACAATTCTTTTGAGATTCTACGAGTCCTCTTCTTTGAGTAATGTATTTTTAATTACTTTGTTAATCCTTTTGAAAACATATTTGCATCATATTTAAGGGACTCTCACGATGACATTAAATTTATTGTTTCGTTGGTCTCAAAATTATGTACATCGCAAACGTTAAATTTAAAGGACTATTTTTTAAAGAAATCTTTTACACTCGTTTCTTATGCTTTACCGAATGCTACTCTCTTTTAGGGCAGGATAATCAACAAGTAAGCCACGTTCAATGTTTTCTTAGATTACAACATAATACTTGCACGTATGTTTTAATAAATAACATTACTCTCTCATGAAGCGCCGTCTCTAGTTTGACAGTCAAGTTCGGCGATGTTGGCCTGCACGGTATAACGACAGTTCCTCCTGAAATTTCGTGTAGAGTCTCGAACGAAACATTTTCCGCAAATAAATTCGTTTTAGCTGAAACATAACAGTTACATAAATTACTCTACACTGATTTCAAGAGATCTTTGCAGGCATAATTCGATTAGCTAAAACTGTACTTCCTTGTCAAACCGCAAGAAATATGAACATTGAAACCATGGCAAACACAATTAAAAATTTCACAAAATTATTTGAAAATGAATTCTTTAAAATGGTCTCTTTTATTAAATGTATATAATGTAATATATTAACCACTTGCCCTGCAATTTATTTCTCAGCTGTGATCGAAACAACTGCTCTATCATTAATAGTTTATGGGGAAAAAGAGGCAAATTCTAGACATATCCTATGTCCACGTTTGCTCTAAAGTATCATAATTAATAAGAGAAGAAATAATATTTCATTTGAATTCACAGGAACTGAGTAATATTTATGTTTGTTAAATATTACTGAAAATACTCACCACGAGTCTCACACTTTATTGTAAGGCAAGGGGTTAACAAATTATTATTAATATAATATAATTAAATTTGTTATTAATATAATAACAAGTTATTATATTAATAGTTTTATAATACAATATAAATAATTATTTTTTACTTTAACCAGTAAATTCATATATATTAAAAATGAATATATTTAAGTGCCACGTGCATTTTGTGATCTTGGAGTAAGCGTTGCGTTCTCGAACATAGTCCTTTTACCAAAAGAATCTCCAGGGACAACGTCCACACGTTTAAGACAACGCAAGATCGAACTGCTTGCCGATCTCAACTTTCACTTGCCACTGTCTTATAAACATTCTTGTGACGATACTTGGATGACCTAATCTGGCCACTGTAAGTCGGTAGCTCTATTTACTTACAAGGGAACGTAACAACCTGGCAAACTTTGGTTGAAAGTAGTTATTGGAAATATATTTGATATATATTTTTTAGTTGGAATTAATGTTTATCAATAGGAACGTATTGAAACAGTAAAAACAACCTCCGTATCTGGAAATAAGAAACACATTTAACCTCTTCTTTACCAAGAACGAGATACCTTGGGACGCATTGTTGCTCATATTTTATGGACGAAATATCTCGCCAAACAATTTCATTTATGAAATGCTAATGCCTAAGAAAATTCTAAAAATTCTTATTAAAAATTAATATAATTAAATAAATTAAAATAATTATTGTAAGATTGTATAAATAAATTAAATAATCTATTAATAGTGAATTAGGATTTTATCTACCTCAAATAGATTCGAATGAATGTGTTTCTAAAACTGTTTTCACCATTCCGATGTAAACAATAATCAACTAAGGAATACGTCAAATATCTTCTTAAAAATCAGTTTCTAAACTTTGTTAATACTAGAACTATCGAGTACTTACAATTAGAGAGACTTGTTCGTAATTTCTTATAAAAATTCGAAGAGTACATTCCTTGAGTTTTCTCTCGAAAACTTCTTTATACTTTCAATAACAGTGAAATAAATAGATCATTTTGATCTATTCGACAGTCCTAATATTAATTCTAGAGGATGTCTCTACGATTTCTTTCTTTGTTAGTCTTACGCACCGCTTTTGTCAACCTTGCACTAACGCCAACCCTCGCAACAAACATTGATGCTGACACGTAAACTTCTGCAGTTTAGTACGAATCAGAAATACACGTACATTGAACGTAAACGTAGGTCCAGCTAATATATGGATCACTGTCAGATGGGCTGGTGACAGTGGTCTGATGATCCGAGCATCCATACCAGCCGGTGTCACCGTAAACAGTTTCCGGTCGCTGTAGCAAAGCCCTGTAGGTGCCATCTTCATCTTGAGTCTGATTTATATACACAGCTGATGTGTTCAACTGTTATTAAAACATGTATTAGAGTCAACATTTTGCAATGTTACTGTCACACTATTAATACGTGGATTGCTGCAAAAGTCTGGGAAAGTCACAAATAAGTTTGAACAGTTTTATTGTTTTTCAACATATTCTGCTTCAACATTAATACATTTTCTATTGTGCTGTGCCAACATTTTCTAACTTTTACACTAAATTTACGAAACGCGTCAATGTGACGCATATTGAATTTTATAAACATTATTTGGTAAATGTTTGTATCGAGTTTGACTGATGTAATTACATGAACGTGTACCTTAATAGTCCACTTTTAAATCCCTAATTTGCGAGATCTAAACAAACGAACTCCAATGTCTCTAGAAACAATAGAATAAACTATATAATAAACAAATTTTTAAAGCGCCTTTAGACGCTAACAGCCGTCAAAGAGTTAAAAATGTAAAGTTTTCATAAAATAGCATAAGGCTAGAAATGGTAGATTTCCGAAACTTCTGCAACAATCTACATACCTTACTTACTTTATCCCCTGAACTGATAGGATAAGTAAAATAGATCACGTCATCGTTCTGGCATTCGACTTCCAAAGGATCGCCCTCATTTTTAATAATTTCACGAATTTCCGTCGGCGTACTCGTTCTTAAGGCTGTAGAGTCTGGGAACAGGAGAAGGAAATCTCAGTTTCCTGTAATTAGTAATTAAACATAATTGGATACTTTGATTCACGATCATTTAATAGGAATTTGTCTGCTTTACTTGTGACCAAAGCTGGAGAAATACGGAAATTTTGTTTATTCACTTTTTTGTGTTAATGAGAGATGATCTGGTGTCCTTTGTAATCATATTCACAATATACTTGTAGATACAGTATTAGAGAAACAGGTTTACTAAGTCTTATTTAAGCTTACAACGGTTTTGAAAGAACGCGACTATAAAAAGCGCATTCCGGGAATTTATTTAATTAACAAACGCCAGCAGTTATCGGTAGCGTACACATAAGTAACTTAACTTTCGCTAACAATATGTATGCGGGTCTATACATATATATACATTATCTTGATGAAACCGTAATATTAATAGTAACCAATTATTTTTTTCTTTCCTTTTCATTCGAAACAATAGTTGCATCTCTATCAATAAAGATAGAGATCTAATATTTTCTGTAGATAAAAATTAATTTATTTCTAAATTTCATATTAATCGTATAACTATTTTATTTTCCTTTTTAGGAATACGTACGAATTATTAATATATTAACGTGATCTTACAACGACATATTACATCTCAAGGATCTCAAGGACTTCTATTTCAAATTAGATTATTTCATTCCTATGTTCTACCATATGTGTCATTTCCAACAAAATACTGAGAACTTCAACTCCAATGTTTGAAGAACGATTAACGGCACACTATAAGGAGAAAAAGTTATCATTATAGCCGCAATGTCCTGCGGATGATTCGGTTTTATTCTATTCTTTCCGCAACTGTTCACCGTGAAAACCACGCACTGCCAGTTTCGTTTCCGCGCAAATATGAACGTCTGTAGGAAGGAAGTCCTTTCTTTCCTCTACTGATAGCGCAGCCGTATTATCAGCCAGCGGGCTCGTTTCACGCGGAAAATAAATATGTAAATGAATTAAGTGTGACCATTTGCGACAACTTTTTGATAGGGTCCATAGCTCGTTTCATGATTAATTGGTAAAAATCCATGGACGTTTGGTCCAAATTTTAATTAGATATTTTTCGACTCTATTAAGACAATTAAAATGAAATAAATCTTTGTTACATTACTCGTATTATTTATTATAAAATTTGTATTTCCTTTTATTAAAGATTTCTTCAAGTAGGAAAATGAAAAAGGATATCCTTTAAAATACTTTTCAAACTTTCAGTTTCTTAAGTTCTTATTAGGAGAAATATATGTTGCGATATAAATACGAGCATATCAAACAAACTTACATGACCAAGCATGAAGTTTATGCTTAGGTGAGATAGTGGATGTATAGACTAAAAATTCATCTTACAGTAAGTTACAATAATTATACTTCTTGCGGTAAACCGATCCGAATACAATCTTAAAAAATGAAAAATCATAAGACGTGAAATTTACAATCCATCGAATACTATTCGTGTTCAATTCAATATTCGTGCCAAAAACTGGTGGACTAATTATTGAAACAATTTCTTATAACTTTATAACCCATTAATTATCATTAGCATGGCTAACAAAAGGAAACTTACATTAAATGTTATTTTTAAGAACTATTGGACCGAAAATTTACATTTCTGAAATACTCATTTGATTTAATAACGTTTAGCAGTGATTTCAAACATAGTTTTAATAGCTTTAAGCTAATACTTGAGACATACTCTGCAGCCTCGGTATTTCGACAAAGAATTAATTCATAGCAAGGACGTTATATAATTGACGCGAGGGTAAAACAAGTGTTTTGATATCCAACGTTTACATGAAATCGTGGGACCGACATATTAGGAAGCCGTGATAAGGAGTGGCCAGCCTACTACCAGCAGAAGATACACGATTTCTCCCTATCGGAGACGAACACGCAGATTACTATTGGTGAACTAAATAGGAAATTCATAGAAACGGGGTTACACGAGTCTATTTTGTCGAATAGCAACAGTAGATATGGTGGAATAACATACGGTGTAGGAAGTTCATGCAGATAAATAGAGACTCTCTCAACTTTCAGTTCATTCTAGTAAATATTTGATGTTAACTTTACTCTACCAGTGGAAGAAAAGTGTTACATATTAAAAAGGTATTCTTACTTTTTTCTTTTTTTAAAATGACAAAGACAACCAGAAAAAAACAACTAATTATGATAAATCTTACTCTGAAATAAAAATAGACCTTTTAGAATGTATGTAACTATGTTCAAATGTCACCTATGAAAGATTGACCCGCGTTTTGTGAACAACCTATTAGTCACCTTCGATAAATCAAACAATACCAATGGACCTATCAATTCCTATTACAGAAACGTGTACAGTAAGTACGTTCCAGTTAAAGAACTGTACAGTCAGACAGTCAGTGGGACAAAAGAAAATAATTAGCATTAGTAGATAGGTTTAATTATAGTAGCACATAGTAATAGTAGCAGTATCTATGCTAGACGTTACTTATCATGTTGGTTAACAGTTTTCTATTCTGGGATATCGCCTTACTGCGTATAAACAACACGAATGTTATTTTGTTTATATGAATGAAATAATTTAAAAATCATTTACATAATAATGATATTGTAAAAGAATAAACGTATGTCAATTTATATATAAACTGTTGTATGTTCATTGTTATTAATTAACGTTCGGGTTTACCTTTACAGAAATGAGTAGGACTAATAGAAGGTCAGTAAATAACAGACATTAATAGTTAAAATTAGAAATGAACCAATGAACGTATACAAAAATCCAAGAACTAAAAGAATTACAATTAAAATAAGTGCAGTACAATAAATAATTTAATTGAATCTGGAAGACCAAGGAAAACTTCATAAAGAAATGATAATTTTCGGAATCAAAGAATATTTTTTCCTATCAGCTTATATGTTTACTAAGTAATTCGTGAGTAAGTCAGTATCATTTTAAGAAGATGAGGTATGGCCTGACAAATCGAAATTCGAAGTAATGAACAACGAGGAAAGAAAAGTGTGGTATAATTCACAAGACCGCGCCTGAATAAACAAAATATTATATCGATCCTTAAAGACGGTAGTAATTCAACAATGTGTTGTTTCTTTAAGAAAGGTATCGAAAATTTGGCGGAAACTAATGGAAAAATAACTGGTGTTGGCTATGTCAATATTTGAAACAGGAATTTATCACAGTCAACAAAAAAAAATGTGCTTAGGTATGTTTATCTTCCAACAGGATAATGACCTTAAGTATGCATGAAGAGTTGTATCTTCAATTTTCTAAAAAACAGAAATTGAAAAAATTGTACTGAACATTTGTAGACTATTCGGAATCATTTTCCTTTCTCATATTAACAAAAACTCATCTTGGAACTTATTAACGCAATGACAATAAAATATTTTCTTAATAAATATGTCTCACACTTCATTTTCACACAACAAAGTGTCTACAGGATGTACTAAATAAAAAAAAAAGGCATACAAAATAATTGTACTATTGACACCTGATAAATGTAACAAGTAAAGTGTATAAACCAATTGTTTCATTAGTTGCTTTGATTATTTTTTATATATTATAACTTCTTTGCTATTGCAAATTAGATTTCCACACTATAAACTTACAACACCTTTTCACCGTCGTTAGCCTCTTAAACTTTCATCTATCCACCATTGGTAACTGATATACCATTGAGAAGCAATCGATTACAATCACATAAACTAAAAAGAAGAGAAACGATAGGCAATCGAATTTGAGGGGTCAATAAGTGTATCATCAATGTAACAGTCCTTTTAATGGTACTCTTTAGTCTCTTATAACATTTCTTTTCCAATGTTGATACATGAATCGCACAGAAACCAATGCGGTTAAGTCTACTGTATGATATTTTCTGAGTTTTGTCAATTTCAATGGAACAAATAATATTCTTTTTAGTTCTTAAAGGATTGGCTTGTTTCTTCGATTTTTCTAGGTCAGATAGCCCTTCATTATATAGCTTCTGAATATCTTGTATAATAATTTCAGAAGCCAAAACATTAATTTTCTCAATTTTTGTTTTCTAAGCATTGACTTTTGAGAGACTCCTATAGTACAATTTTTTAAATTTAGCATTCGAAAGAAATAGCAATAATAAATGGAAGCAAACTAGAAGAACGCGCATGAGCGTTTATTCTGCAGCACTCTACAGTGCCGACGCGTATGTACCGCCATGTACCGCTGAAACAATTAATGTCCCTCAAATGCAGCACGCATGATTCTTGCGCGCTGTAACGAAGAAACTTTACGTACTCCTCTCTTTCTCTAAAAAATGTAAAATCAACAATCGCGGACACAGGTAATTGCATTCCGAAATGATTCACATGAAATTCGAGTTTGGCACTCGCCTCTCGTTGCCGATATAACTAATTAACAGTGAGTAACAAAGGAAGGTTTGACACTATTGCCTTGCAACGAACTCAAATAAAAATTTCACAATACAATCGAAGTTACAACCATTCGTATTTTAATAAATAATGAACTTTACTCTCGTATATAATACGAAGCTTAAGAGAAAATTGGAAGTTACTTAACTTGATACAAAAAAAAATCAAATTAATGGTAATAAAATAAATATATTTGAACTTTATACTATGACACTTTTACATTACAATGACTAAGGATAATAAGAGCACTAAACTCAACTTTTAAACAGAAACTCGCGGTTTATGAGATATCTAATAAAACGTATCATTACATGACAGCAAGTCTAAATCAAGTATCGACCGATACAATTCCGAAAAGTGCCATTGAAAACAGAACGATGCTTACTGCCATCGAAAGTTACTCGTAATGTTTAAAAATCAAAGATAATGAACTGTAACACGGTACGCTTGGCATTACATAATTCATAAACATTTCTAAAATCAAACTTCGCATTGAAACCTCCGAGTACCTTCAATCCAAAGTAAAAACTTAGAACGTAAAGAATAACATAAAACAACAAACTGCCACGGTACATATCCCAAAATCAGGTCCATCAACTCCAAAAAATTGGAGTAGATTATTCTCGTCTCTCAATGCCATCGTTCCAATTGAATTCTGCATCTCAACGGCGTGCGAATCTCAACTAAAAAGGTGAAGTGTCAAGGACCAAAGTGCTGCGACACCAAAGGCTGGAGAAGAACGTGCGTGCAGTGGCATTTCGATACAATGAGAGTCTCTCGATGCGCGTAACAGAAGTCGCCTCGTACGAGCCGGAGTCAGAAAAAAAACCTGTTTCTTCGTACCTGGCAGCCGTGACTCAATGGTGGCCACGTGATGGTGACGCTTCGCCGAGTAGTGGTTCATGGGCCGAAGGTGAATCGGTGACAGGTAAAACTATAATTACCTCTGTGAAACTGAGAGAGAAGAACGACGACGAGGAGGGGCCCCAACATTTTGTGCAGGTCCTCTTTCCTTTTTCTCTTGTTCCCTGCACACTGGTATTGTCACTGCCGTCCGCGAACTTTTTACATATATGATAAGGTGCTCAGGAACGGCATTGTTCACGTGGAAACGCGTTCGGGAAGAGCGTCACGCCACGGCAACGCTACTACGACCGTTCTACCGAACTCTCTCAACTGAACGAACGAGTTACGGCTGCACTTCCACGAGCCATGCCCCACCCGGCGATTCCCCGACTTAACTTATCGGCGACGACGTCACCTTGATTCTACTCGCTACTTGATGCGATCCGTGGAACCTTCATCGCTCGGTTATTGCGTTTTTTTTCGTGACTAGGCTCGATAAAGCTACGTACTTTGTCGGTGATCATTTATTTGGACAAGAGCGTTTGGTACTTGTTCGGTAATATTGTCGATGTGCTTAGTCCGCTCCGATTTTGATGATTTTCGAATATGCTGTTGAGGGCATGATGTAGAACAACTTTTTCCTTTACATGTCGTCGACGAAAGGCATTAGTTTTCGAGATAATCGCGAAAAACTTTTGCTACTACTACACTGAATTCTACATTCACGAGCGCCTTACCCTAAATACGAATCCGAAAATCAAATTGCTGGGTCACGTCCAATTTTCGAAAAAAATGGGTTTTCGTAAAAACAGTCGAATTTTTCAGAGAAACAAGTGTTACGTGAAAACTAAAAACGATAGGTAATTCAAATTCGTCGTAAAAAATAGAGGAGAGTTTCCCAAATATGTAATTATAAAACTTTTGAATATTGCATATCATTAAATCTTTGTAAATGATGATCAAAGTTTAAAAGTGGGTAAATGCGCGTACTTTCATCGCACTTCTGTTACATTTCTACGAACAACACTATTGGATTCTGCAGACATTTCTAAAGAGGAATCCCCACCACGGGAAGCGCGGAAACGGTTTTTCTTTCGAACAGATTAAGAAAATCTCTGTGAACATCTCACGGCCATCGCTCGCCACAGTCCCTGAACTTAATTAATTTTTAAAAACATTTCAGATATCTAATACTTTCAAGCTACTAATATAATAGAAAGGTAATAAAATTTATATCGGCCATCTTGTCTGATTCGATAGTTTTAGTCTTAATCATCGTAATAATATTACTTGTACATGTGTATTCATATATTAAACAGCAAATTATTTAAAACAGAACGATTGTGAAAAGCTTTCTCATAACTATTACGTAAATTCATAAAATAATTAAACATTATATATACATATAAGAAGTGACCAGGGTCCAGGTCTATACAGCACGTAGTTACGGCCCTGAATAGCTGTGGCCGGCGAGTGATGGCCGTGTGGCGCTAAAGTTTTGTGCATGCGCTCTTCACGGAGATTTTCTTAATCTGTCCGAAAGAAAAACCGTTTCCACGCTTCCCGTGGTGGGGATTCCTCTTTAGAAATGTCTGCAGAATCCAATAGTGAATCCAATAGCATAGCAAATTCGTACTAGCCAACCCACTTTTTGTAGAAATGTAACAGAGGTGGGTACAAAGTACGCTCATTTACCCTTTCTTAAACTTTGATCATCATTTACAAACATTTCATGATACGCAATATTCAAAAGATTTATAGCTACATATTCGGGCAACTCTCCTCTATTTTTTATGGCGAATTTGAACTACCTGTCATTTTTAGTTTTCACGTAACACTTGTTTCTCTGAAAAATTCAACCGTTTTTACGAAAACCCATTTTTTCGAAAACTGGACGTAACCCAGCAAGTTGGTTTTCGGATTTGTATTTAGGGTAAGGAACTCTATAAGGATCACCTAGTGGCTATTAAAAAACAAGAATCGTGGTCCATAGTGTAATTAATAAGGGAAACACATAACAAACTGACTTATACGGATGTTTATCGGTAGATTGTTTGAAAGAGATGTTTATTTACTTTCCAAGAAAAATGCAAGGTGAGTTGAATCGGCCCGAAGAAATTTTCGAAGGATGAACAGTTGAGTAATGATGTAGACTTTATTTAGACGCTGAATGTTTGTGCAATTACACGCTTTTATAAAGACTTACTGAAAAGTTTATTTGGTTAGTAGATTGTTCTAAAAACATATTTTTCGTTTTGCATACTTTAATGCTTTATACATATTGCAAGAAAACAGCAGTGTGCATTGAATCAACTGTAACAAATTTTCGAAGGATCAAAGACTGAGTATAAAAAATATACCAATTAATTATTACACTCTGCTAGCTGCTATGTATTATAGAAATTAAAAACGATAGTGTTGTTAAACGAATTAAAAACATTTTTTGTAGGTGTTACTGAAAAAGAGAAATTTGAGTTTAGTAATTATGGAAGTAAAGTCATAAGAAAATGTAAACACGTTGCCCAGGAAAATCTACTGTTAGAATACACCTGACCCTCGACTTACGCGGACTTTTTTCACGCGAGCCTCTTCTTTACGCGGTAAATTGGAACACTATTTACGCGGTAGTTTTTACGCGCGATCTCAATTTACGCGATCTAAATTTAGTAACAGCGAATAAAATATACTTTTGTTTTCTAAAATGTCAGTATTATCATTTCTTTTGTTAAACTACGTGAAATAAATATGTATTTTTAAAACTTACACCAGCTTTTCTCCTCAATATTTTATTTTCTCTTGTACCGACAGACTCTGTTTACGCGATTTTCGTTCGCGTAAAACAAATCCACGTGGAACGGATTTTCGCGTAAATCGAGGATCAGGTGTAATTATGTTACCGTTTCTCCGCAGCACGAAATAAGATTATAAAACAAACTTGCTATATTCAAAATTTTATAATATTTGTTGTTATGTCAGCTTCCTTATTCTGCGTTTCATCGCTGAACGACGCAAACACTTGCGGTAGTAGTTTAAAACTAGAGTGTAGACCTTCTCAAGGTAAATAGACTAGATATTTCTGGAGTGGAACGTCTATCGCTACCTTTCCCTTTTCAACCGTCAGTTTACATTCGTAACGTAAAATTTGTATACATCCGGAATCGAGAATCAATAATACTCTTACAATTAGTAACACGGTTCCCGAGATATCTGAAATTCGTAACTATGATTTTTAAATAATGCCAATTTATGAATTAATCGTTCTTAATGATCGGAGGTGAACCAATTTATCATTTTAAAAATGATATGATTTTTCCTCGTAAAATTAAGTTTGACCCCTTGATCTACAATATCGTGTCGGTTTCGTGACGAACATTTTAAACATTCATTTGAAAAATCTAAGTATTATTTATTGTTTTCAAATAAAACTTAAATATTATTTTTGTATTATCAATCGTTAACCTTTAAAGTAAACCTAGAATAAACATGAACATTTTTTGTTTTCCTAATAAATTATTAACGATGAAATAGTTGTATCTCGATCATAGTTAAGAAATAAATTATAGAGCAAGGGGTTAATACAATATAAATTGCCGAAGATTTGCAGAAAATTGTTTACTACTTTTTGTACTTCTAATATAATATTTTTGTTAATTTCATTACAGTCTTGTATAGGGAAGTAGAGGAGAACTGTGTTTTAATATTCATTTCTTTATAAAACGGTTTTTGTACATTAAATGACGCATGTATACGTACAGTATTATCTATTTCACTATTAACTATTCAGTATTAAATCCGGTATAAAATTATTCGTAAAATTCGCACGAACAGTTGAAAAACATTTTCCGAGTCACAGCCTGCAGCACATCGAAATGCGCACTGCGGTGTATATTCCATTGTTAAAAAAGTTTGTTAAAAGTGGGCTTATCTGTATTATTTGTACATACAAGTTATTGGAGCGTTTTTTTCGTGAGTTTCCAGTCTTTTCCATTAAAATATAATCACACGTAAAAAAGAAAGCAGAGTACTTTTAAAAAAAGTAACAGCACATATTCAAGTTACAGACTTTATGTTTCACTTGCTCTATCCCATTAAATCTAATAAAGAATCATTCATTATAAACAATGTCTATATATAAAATTATTCAAATATCCGTCTCAAGGAACTAAGAAATAAACAACATTCATTATTATTTTTATATGCCATAACAAATACGTTATTGCTTAATACTATATAATTATTAAACTCATTTACCGTGAACATTTCGTCACAGTAAAAAGTAGATGTTATAACAAAAGAGAGAAGTCAATGATTGAAAAAGACACAACTATCTAACAAACTCTAAATTGATATTTACTTTCTAATTTTCACGTTAGTAAATTCTTCGATTGTCAATTATTTCAATGAAATCTTGTTACTCCGTTATTCGTTCGAAACAATCATTTCTTGTTAAAAATATATAATGATATAAAAATACTATCGTTTGTTTAATTATTGTCTTAACGTTACGATTCTATTTCAGTGCTACGACTGGTACTGCATTTTTGATTACTAACGTCCACGTTTATCGCATAGGAACTATCGTACGCGTTATCTTTGTTATCTTCTGCCCTTCCATCGTTCGACCGACTCGCGATTCTGTCCATGATGTTGTCCCTAGGTGATCGTAACGCCACATCGTCGTGAACGGTGAATCCCTTTAAATCGACCACCGACGGAACTGAAATAATTTCCTTTTTGTCCGATTTTTTGGTTATTGGCAACGCTTGCTCCATTGGGACGTGCGAACACGAGTCCTCTATAAACTTTTCCTTCGAGCAACACTGGGAAGAACTGCAATGTCCACCGTGACAGCGAATTAGACAGCCTGTTTTGTCCGTATTAGGCTTTATCTGTTAAAAAAACAACTGTGCTATAACAACAACAACAACAACAACAACAACAACAACAACAACAACAACAACAACAACAACAATAATAATAATAATAATAATAATAATAATAATAATAACAATAATAATAATAAATATATGACATTATTATAAATATAATCATTCACGTATTTAATACCATGACGCTATATAAATTTATTTAAATTACGCCAATACTTATAAATAATATTAAAGAAACTTTCTAAACATTATTACTATTTTAATAAATAGATTGCTAACTATTGCGCACACTCAGGTTTACATAGCTTAATGAAAAGAAAGAATTCAGTAAAAATTCATTTCTTCATGTGAATACTTTTGAAACATTGATAAAGTATTATTAATTCTATTTGAAAAATTCACGTGTGGTATAAGTAAAACTTGTACGATGCAGTGACACATGTTATTACTATTCAATACTTAACACTGTAAATTTAATATTTCAACAATTATCGAATGATTATTGAAGTTTTTTACTTTTCTACTATTTTTCGAATATTTATAATCATTTAAATTTTGATTTTGTGTCAGAAAATTGTTAAGTTTCTCAATTCTTATAATCACAAAGACTTAATATTTTTAACTGGTCGGGCATAATAATATTATACATACCTTGTGAAACTCTGGCTGGATGGTCACCTGTGTTATACCCATTTCTATGAAAAATTCCGTAACCTGATTGGTGATACTAGCGTACACCTATGAAACAAAATCGTTTTAGCTTCTGCATCACTTCTTAAAATTTCATTTCGTTCTTAGAAAGTCTCACCATAGGATCCAAAAATATAATGTGAACAGTGGATATAATCTTCTGTCCTGTCAACTGCCACACATGCAAATCATGGACGTTGACTATGCCTGGGAAAGCTTCGAGTAATTCCCTCTTCAGAGAATCGATATTTATATGGTTGGGAATCGTTTGAAGAAGTATCAGTCCAGATTCTTTCACTGTAAAAATAAATTTGCGTTAATATAAACCAGAATCAGCTTTAACCCCTATAATCCCTTTCGTAACTATGCTTGACAAATATATTCGATTGTCAATAATTCATTAAAATTCAGTCAAAGTATAGAAGAAAATTTATTGATTAAAAGAATTAAAAGAAAAAATTCTACCCTAATACTATGTTTACGTCTACTCTAAAGCAACACAATTGCTGATAGAAAAATAATATTTGACTTGTTATTGAAAGAATTAAATGACAATAATATCCGTTAAATTTTATTTTCAATCTTCGTCAGAAATATAAAATCATAGGACAAGGGGTTACCATATTGGTCACCACAAGAATCTCGTGCGTTTTGTATATTACTTATTCTTTCGTAGCAAAGGCAAATGGTATTAGGATTAGATAGTAAAGTTTGGTATCATAGTTCTTAAGTTACACTATTATTTAATTACTCATGTCACTAAATAATTTCATGTAACACCAGTTATCTTCTTGTAATTATTTTCAAACAATTTGAAAGCTCCTATCATCGTTGACCACTGTGGAGGTCGTTAAAATGAAAATACTTACTGTAAGGGTAACTGAGAACGAAAAGAGAGATGGAGGCAATAATGGCGAACAGAGGGTCGATGTATTTGGCGACGCCGGAGTCAGTGAAGTAGACGAGGATGGACACCAACATCATAAAAACGCAGCCGAGCACATCGCGGCAAGTTTCCCGAAAACCTTGGCTTTTTGGTATACCTAACGGACTTCGTCTGGTTTGAGCAGATAACTGTTCGCCCTCCTTCGCCGGTTCAGAAGTGACATTTCTAAAACCAGATCGTGGATGCTGATGTACGATATGGTCGCCGTGCAAAGTGGGGTTGAAGAACACGATGAGATAATGAAAAGGAAGTTAAAAGTAAATGGAAGACATTCAAGTTTGGTAAAAGTTAACTTGATGAGTCATGACAGTAATCCTTTTTTATTTGTTTTCGTTCTTAATTTGTAATTGTTATATGCAATTTGTATTTGCAGATTTCTTTTAGAACTTATATTTTTAGGAAGCAAATGTGATATTCTAATTACATTAATTCGATTTTGCACGAATAGAATTTTATATAACTTTATTTATTTATTTATTTATTTATTTATTTATTTATTTATTTATTTATTTATTTATGTTGTATGTAATTGGGAAATAAATCAATAGCACTGTTTGAGTTTCTTCTCTATTTATTTCTATAATTTTAATGAAATTCTATATCGTTAATTTTAATTTTTATTTATTGAATAATTGATTTTAATATTTTTCTTATCTCTATCCTGTTTTTATATTTATATATTTTAGACGAAATTCTACATCGCTAATCGATTCTAATGTTCTCCTTACCTTCGTAACATCAAATCCCCGTTCACCGTAACGTGCAGAACAATCCCTTGGTTGAAAGTGTACCCTCCAATCATTATGTAGCAAAACGCGTTAAGAAGAATACCAGAAGCACCGATTGCTAGAACAGGCATTGGATGATGCATCTCGTCCAGATGGTCTATGTGCACTAAAGTCTGCAATGCTTCCACCAGCAGGGAAAAGCAAAAAGACGCAAGGAAAACGCAACAAATCAACATGGTGAGAACATCGATCCTGGCCCATCCAAAAGTATTTTTCATCCTCCTGTCTGATCGTGATTGCTAGAGAATAAAAACATTTCTTCACGTAAATACAAACTTTGAAAACAATGTTCGAAATTCTTACTTCAAAGAATTAAATAAACACCCGCTCATAAATAATTTCCGTGTGCTTTTATAGATTTTTAATGTTGACTTGCGTCAACTTTATGAAAGAATTTTTATCTCCACAATTACACAAAAGTGTAACATTTGTTTTATGTTTCACACTGGTCATTGAATGTAATTAGGTAACATTGAAGTTACAAGAGAATTGAAAGAAATTCATAAACCATTTCAATACCTTGGTTTTATTTGATAAGGACGTCGAAGATGCTCGGTCCTCATTGTTTATACAAATCACGGAATTCCGTAAGGAACTGGAGTTGCTGTTACCAATATAGTCAGTGCCACTTTGACGATGACTGTACTGCAAGGTATGAATAGTCTGACATTTGAAATGAATTAAATGAAAAATGAATCTGGTATGTAAATATGGATCATGAAATTATATATAAAGACAATGAAAAATTGATCGAATCACAGAAACGTAGGATAACATAGCAATAGAAAAGCACTCAGTAGCGAAACAATTTGTTGTACGTGCTTGTTAACACGTAAACTCTGATTCTATTTGATACTGCTTCATTTTTGCGTTGATAAATAGATAACAGGTTCGGAACGTAAAGTACACTAGCAAACGAAATCGATAAAATCAGTTCACAAAATGAACTTAATTCGAAATTAACAATGGCAATATTATTACTATTTTGTCTGTTGAAAGAGCCATTAAGACATAATTGGTCATGAATATATTGATTGAGTCAAGATTGAGTCAATTCGTGGGAATAACACTCATAAATAACAGAGCCGAATAATTCTAAACAGATTTCATCAAGTGGTGTAATATGCTCGTTGATATACACAATGAACATCGCCACAAAATATATAATAAAATGAACAAACTTATTAAACAATTTAATTAACAAAGCAGTAAACGTACACACTAACGTTTTGCCATTAATTTGAATAGTAATGAAAAAAACATTGCTCAAAAAATGGACGAAAGGGATACAGCTTTGTTATTTAAGGAAAAATGAGCAAATTAACACTAGAACAACTTCACTCGTCAATATGACAAGTTCCAGTTTTCTTATTTAGCAATTAATAATATCTTATAAACGTTGAATATCCGAAATAATTTGAAAAATAAATAGTTTCACTTCAATACTGTAATTGATGTATGAAGAAACTGAAGAAAAATCTATTGTTACAATTTTTATAAGGATTACATATTAATCGTGTTAAACACTCGGTTGTTCTAGTGTTTATTAGTGTCCCGTGTGAACAACATATTTCGATGATTCAATCTTACCTTGATCGAAGCAATGCAACCAACAAGTGCAATGATATTGCACAGCATGTGGTAAGCATTGAGGAGTAACGTTAGCGAGTGAGTCACATGGCTAGCAATGATCTCGACGAGGAAGAAGGCGGTGGTGAAGAACAGGACCAGGTACAACTGGACTGGCTGCAGTCTTCTGAACCATTCTTTCACAGCCATGACCCTGCAGGCAAAGCCACACACTGAACGTTTTTTTCCATTCTGGACACCATGCGAGTGTGGATTCTACCTACTAACTGATCGGTTACCGTTGCATATACATTTATGGTGAGTTTTTTCTGTCAGCTCTCACGCTAGAGACTTAGAAACAATCGGTAGACAAAAAGGTACTCTTTCTCAAGGGTTAAAATGAATAATTTGTATTTAAATGAATATTTTTTTTTTTTAAAGAATGTTATTAATTTATCAATTCTTATGCCGAGAATTCGACATTGAAACATTATATTTTTAGCGGTTTGCAACATAATTTTATTTCTTTTTCTATTTCCAAGATTTCCGTAGAGAAACTCATGAATAATAATTCACTTAACGACTAATTCGTTATAACACTTTACAACGTGTTATGAAAATATTAAGACACCCCGCTTTCGGAATTCCGGAATACGCTCGATAGCGTATTTCCAAGTAGATAATATCTATGGGATTTGCGGTCGCATCAGTGATACTAAATAAATATTCTAAAATAAATATCTACGGTGATAACATCGTCAGAAAATAACAATTGAACAATATCGTATCTTCACTGGCAGAAGACGCTGCTGCAAGAGAGCCGCCATCTTGAAAATGAACCGCCGATTGTCCAAAGTTACACTGTTCAATAATGAATCCTCTAAATAAACATGCGACACACAATTTTCTTCGCGTTATCATCGAGACGTATCAAATAATTCCTTTAAAACAATTTTCAACGTATTCCACAAAAAATAACCTCTTCAACCTTTAAATTCACATGCTTCAAAATCGGAGAAACGAAATCATCATCAACTTACGAGGAAACAATGATACGTGCCAAGGCGTCAAACGGTGAATCAAAATATTTATCTTCAGAATTGACAAAGAAGAATACTAATAACAACAATATAAACGCATTACAACCTTTACTAAGGCCGAAAGGAAACTTTTGTGACAATGTTCGGAAACGCATTCACGTTAAAGGATGTTATCAACGATTACACTGATACAACACAGAGCGAACGCCATTCAAACGATCTCTCATATTTACGAAGCGCGAAGGTTACGGTAGACTGCGTTCAAAATGCTCTTCGAATTAAACTCTTCCCGCGGAACTCCTCCGAACCGAGCGAATCTGAAAACGCGAACACTTTTCCACACGGGACCAAGTTATGTACACGGTCCCACCAGCTATAAAGCAATCAACGATCCCGCGCACGTGAGCACTGGCTATCCTTCTAATATATTAGTAGCACGATTCAGTGAGATTGTAGCTTGCCTGATAAAACATTCCCAGGGGGACAGGTGACGGAGTGAGCCGCAGTCGAGTCTGGTGATTACTGGACGATCGTCGACACGGATTATCGTTTATCGAACGAGATTGAACGTCGAATGCTGTTGTCTTCCGATACAGATGGAAAAACAATGTTTAAGCCGCGATTGTCATCGGCTAGGTCTACGAGTGGCTGAGGAACGATAAGGAAAGCATAGGCGGGGATGATAGATGAAGAAGTCACGGTTGGTTAGGAGACGTTACATTTTTATTAGAAGACCGGCACTCAAAACGTAGCCATCGTAAAGATTCACCACAACACTTCACTTTCGATGATGACAATTCGTTTCTTGCTTCTGGAACGACATTCGACGAATATATTTTAATATACAGGATAATTCTGAGATGGATCATTTACACTGTCAAATATCTATTTTTCAATTGCCCTTAGCGACGTACTGAATCTTACATAGAGGATTCAACTATTTTATTAATATATTAATGCATTTACTTTCTTTAACAGTTCTTTTAATCAGTTAACTGCATTCAACGAGTACACACTTTGTTATTTAATTTTATTGCGCGCACAATAAAAGATTTCTCAAACTAAATTCCACAGTTAACTGGTTACAAAAATAAGCCATCTCTCTCTGACATACCCTCTATGTACACATTATAATGTATTCATCGAATGTCTTCGATATTCGCGTAACTTTGCTTCACAGTGATAAAGACAACGAAAACGGAGCGAAAACAACCACTGTTCCTCCACGACTACACTCCCCACGTCGATGAAGACGAACACGCGAATCGGCGACGTACCGAACGAGACGATTCACCGGATGAAACGATATTGACAAGTCGGATGGTAACACTGGCACAGTTCTCCAGCGTTTAACCACCCGGCAGCTCAGCTAGCTGTTTGGCTCGCGTTGTGACCCGCGCTGACTTTGGGTCCCTTCGTCTACCTACGAAAAGTCGGTTGTTTGTCCGAACAATCGAGTCATCACTTTGATAATTTCTCCTCTCTTATTCACGGACGTGTCCCCAATGAATTATCTATGTACATAGCTCCATTTGGAGAATTATCCGACGCGTGAATAGGGGCGAAGGTGAGTCAGAAATTTTGGATGTTTCGGATATTTTATTCGCAATTGCGTGAAATTGTCTGAAAATTAGATTTTTCACTCGCTAATATGTTTATGCTCGAATTGTTGATTATTCGAAATACATACAATTTATTGATTGATTAAATAATTGCTGAAGTAATAGATGAAAATAGTTAGTGGTAGTGCCAGCTTTTTTGGTTAAATTATGACGCATTGTTTATTGTTGTTTGATTTGTTTTGTTATTATTAACAGATGTATTGATTTTTTCGACAAAAATTTGTCGAGGAGTTTGACTTTACTAGGTATGAAAAAGAATTCTTTTTCCAACGCTACATCATTTATCTACACGTGACCTTTGTCCCTCTGTTTAGTACTGGTTCCGCTGTTGTGCCTGAATTGTTTCATGAAATTACAGTTTTCTCATTCGAACAGCGATAAGGTGCACAAAACGAGAAATTGATAACTTATCTAAATAGACTTATGGTCTCTAACGAATTTACTAGTCGACATGCATTTAGGAATTATGCTAAAATTTCGTTGAAAAAAGCAATCAGTACATTTATATTACATGAAATATATTATTTATCTAGATATGAAGATTCAAGACTTTATTCTCTGTTCTTCTCTGGTCATGGATATTAAAACAATCAATTTTGTAACGCAACAGGTAGCGAGATACGATACACATCCACACTATCCATCAAATGTGTCATTCATTTCTGATCTAAATTGAACGTGTTAGCCTTAAAAGCTACACGCAGAATAACACAGTTAAAGGTGGATCCACACTTATGACGAGAGTAACATAGAGGACAGTAAGTTCCATAATTCTTGGATAAATAGAATGCAATTATTAATGTAAATTACAAGTAACTAAAAATATTAGAAGATTTGAATGATGTAGCCGTACGTTATACTTTTAATTTATCAAACATTCAACACAGGAAAGAAATATCTGTTCAGTTATCATATCTAATAGTTAGACCTTGAATTTGCGAATTTTCATAAACATACGTGCTTAGTTTAATCGTGAATATAATACACATTTCAACGCATCGTTTTTTCTTAGCAATTTTAATTATTCGAACTCTAAAGGTATTTAATTAATTATCATTACATTTGATACTTAAACAAATACAACAAATGAACATTTTCTAAATCACGTTCGATAAAGAATATTTGTATCCTAATTTAATAATTAATACACAACCTTCTATTATTTAATTATCAAATTAAAACAATTTCAAACAAACATATGCTAAAACAACATTTTTATTCAAAGTTTGGACATATCACACAAATGCAACAGTCAAAAATATATACAACAAAAATGAAGCAATACGAGAATAAATATTCAAACATTCGAAAATACAAAAATTATGACTACTCATAATAAACAGCTACTGGTTTAGAAATGAAAAAGGGAGAGCAAAACATTCTACAGTCTATGCGAGCTTTAAATTAATAAATAGCAATAACCACCTTCACCACAACCTTCTTCCCATTTTTCTAAACGAAACTGTAATCAAATTGCAAAAAGACTCCTTTTCCCTCGAGCCTAATAATTTGCCCACTTCTCCAATATTTTAATACAATTGCGTATGCACCTTAACAGTTCTGTACACCGTGGATACGTGTGCTAGATGTGGGGGCCATCAGAGAGTTAGTTGCGAACATCCGGGCGCCGTAATAGCTTTTGAACTCTGAAATGTCCGCGTCTCCGATCATTATTTGTCGTCTTCGTACGACTTTGCCGAAGCGCAACACTGGCGTATCCCCAGCCGCGAGTCTAACAAGCCCGACCGGACTAGACTCAAGATTTACTAATTATAGCCACTTATCTTATCGAATAAGCTGATTAATTAACATAGCAATCATTCCGCGGGAATAAATGTTTTTTTTCGATAATTCTCATGCACTCGCTGTCCCGAATAGTTTTCTTATCTGCGTGTCGACGCAGACACCTTATTATTGTATGCGTGCTTGAAAAGAATTTAACGTTAAGGCGACATACCAAGAATGGTGCGTTGGTTATGTTACTCCAGGAACTTTTATCTAGCGTGTCGCTGACCTTAATGCGCAGAAAACAATAAATATTTCAGTTTCTTTTTCGATCAATTTCCACGGATGATTATGCAAACAAAATGATCGCGCATGACTGAACGGCAAGGGAACGCTTGTCGCCGAGTTGTTTAGTGTATCTTTATTCATTCTAATTATCTTAAAAGTACACGATAACCCGAGATTACCGTGTTCATTATCAGTCGATCGATAACGTGCAAATACGGAACCGTAACAACTTCCTGATAGTCACACCATAGCTTGTTGTATTTTGCTCGAGGAAGCGGCAGTTTGAAGTTTGACACTAGAACTACCGTATATGTCAAAGTGACTCGTTTTAGATTTTTTCTATTACTATTTTATCTATTAAAATGAATTGGATTCATATACATAAATTGTATCGGTAAAGCATAAGCTAAAATATATGTCGATCAAAATTTCAATAAATTCGCTTTATAATTTGCATAAAAGAATTATAAACACGAAAGGAATGCGTCGCTTTAAAGCGAAATGAGATAAGTCACACTTTCAAATGGCAACCTGACGCATCTAATTGAAATAATTTAAAATTGATCGTTAAAACTCTTAAATATTATTTTACCTTTAAATTATGCAAATGATAGAATTGAAGAACCGTATATGTAGTTGGAGAATTTTTCTGTTCCGTTTTTTTAAATTAATAACTTTGTACAAAGTAGTGAGAGAAAATTTAGAAAATGATTTCTAATGATAGTATGAGGCGAAAATTCAGAATAAAAAGTTGTGGTTACGGCTTTAGTTATTTCATTAACGGTTAAGAGCCTGACCAAACAGCAACCCGCCCAACATAGGCGAACATCGAGTCAGTCGCGAAGGCGCACGACAAACCCGTATCAAGTAAAAGGTACTAAGTACAATATTTATTTGAAAATTCTCATTTAGAATTTCAACCAATACAGTGTTTTCAAAAATCTTTATCTTCCATTCATTGAACCGACAATTATAACACTTTCTAACTGATAAAAAACTTAACTGAAGTTTTCACTTGAAATGAAAATTGAATCAATTTTTTCATTCGAAAGAGCAGCAATTTTTTGAAGTACAAGTCTATAAATTACTTGAGAGATAGGAAACGATCGAAAAAAAACACGACGACGAGATATTAAATAAAATGATATTTATAGATTGACCTGATATATCGTAATGGAGAATCGTCCATTAATGTTTTCTTCACCTTGTTGTCGAACAAACTGTATGCAGCTTCAAATTTTCACTAACAAATTAAATTAAATAACGATACACAGTTATTTTTCAATCCGTTGACTGAATGATCTACTTCGGATACAAGTAAAAAAAAGTAATAGGGATTTAAATATAATTTATCATTCAATAAATACAATTATAATTTAGTTCATATTTTTATAGATATTATGGTATAATTTAATGAAAAAATCTTTAAATAAATAAGTAAATAAACAAAAAAGACTAAGTATTAGTGTAGACAAGTATTTTCAAAATTAATTCACCAATATAACAGTCTGATACTGCCAAAGAGAAGAAAAATAAAATTAACACTAAAGTTATGAAAATAGCAGATTATTTGGTAAAAAAAGTTGTCCTTTCAAAAAAAAGAGAGTACACGTTTATGAATTCAAATATTTTAGTACAGCAGCTGTAATTATTGCAAATTGTAAAAAGATTGTAACAGATCAATAATTTCCGTATGTTTATACTTTTGAAAATAGCAGTTATCAGAACCGGTAGCATAACTCTAGATAAATACGTTCTCAATACTGTATAAAATGAATCGAGTGAGCGTGATAGAAAAATTTAATACTCACAACTCAGGTTTATTCGTATATGGCGTGTTCTCCATGTTGACGAACCAGCGGCGCAAAGTAGTCTTCGATAGAAGTACAAAAGCTTGTGCAGTCTTATGATACATGACTGATTTCGTAATGCAATTGGCGACAATCAGGTAATATGCATTTTTGCGAGTATTATGTATATCGACCCAGAAATATTTCCGTTGGCCAACGAAAAGAGAAAAAACACTATGGTTTCCACTTCACGGCTTCGTCCGTCTCGAAAGAAACCTAAGATACCAAGTTACGACTGCCTGAGGAATAAATGTTCATTGTTGCTTATTATGAAACAGTATTGCAATAATTACAATATTCTTGTTGAGTTACATCAAATCTGCGACTCCCTTATCAGTGACTCTTTATCGTGAATAATTAAATATAACGGTAAACATGCTGTAATTTACGGTACAGTGTACGAACGAATTTAAATACTGCCAAGAAAAATTCTATGTCAGCTTGAAGGTACACTTTGAAAAACAATCGTTTTACTATCATCTCTTTTAGAAAATTTATAAAGAAATTCAATGATATTTATTTGTACTTTATCTTGGAAAATAAAGGAAATTTAAATTTGTAGTATTAAAATAAAGGTGTTTATTCAATTAAACAATATCATTTAACAATTAATGATTTCAACATCTTGACTTTACTCCCTTTTCTTCCCTATAATCGAAATAAGGATTTAATCATTCAAAGATTACTTCTGTTTCCTTCTTTTCATTTTTACGACTTTAAATCTAGAAAATCTTTCGAAGGATCTTGAAATTGAAGGAACTTGAAATATCCCAACAAGTTGGTAGAATAAATAAAACTTGATTTTTATTTATCTTTAAGGAGTTCCAGAAAATTCGACTATTACTTTAAAATTCGTAGAGATATTATATATAATATTATTAACAGTTTACTGTTCTGAAATATCGACACCGTAAGAAATGTCTTTGTACACTAGCGAACTCTAGTTAATTAGAACAAAAATTTACATTGGATATCCAGTCTACTCTATCTCTAGTCGGTAACTGGACATCCAATCTCGTCGCTAATTAATGTTTCCTTTTTCATGGTCGCGGCCCATTTTGGTATCGCGCTCGATGTTACCGATTTTTATCCAACACCACTACAAATTGAAGCAGCTGGCACGAATGATGTCACCAAATAAGAGACTGTGTTGTTATTTAAAAAACTGTTTTAATTATGTAAGTAATTTATTGTATTACAAGTAAATGTAATATAATTTTAATTCTTAAATTCGCAATTCTGAATTTTTGTGGGCACAACAGAACATCTGCTCTTTCACACCATCGGTATTTCAGACCAGCGAACACAAAATTCCGGTAAGATGTCAAGTCTATTCTTTCCTTTGTCTGTGGTAATACCAAAAAGATATTAGAAGAATTGAAACTTAAGAATATTTAACAAAGTGAAAAGAGTTTTGTGTATTCTTTGACTACACAATAATCGTGCATTATAATTAAAAAATAATCTGCATTAATTTTTACGTAACTTTTATTTCTAAATTATCATACATTGTAACATTTAAATAACGCGCCTGAGTAAGCACAAAGAACATTGACTCTACGAGGGACTTTATATTTGCTTTGTTCACATTTCAGAAGAAAGTGCCTGATGAGTTTTCATGATAAAGTAATTTTAAGTAAATTTGTTAATTCTATTTATTAATGTGTATACATGTTTAAGTCCAAATTTCAGTATAATATTCTATTCGGTGTTTTTATATGAATAAGAGTTGGCGTGCATGATCAATTTTGCCAACTATTTCCGGAATAATAATCTACCGTGAGATGACGTTTGCTATTATTGTCTGTAAGGTGTGTTAACGACATCGTTAGAAACGTCGCCACAGCGTTGAATTCTTAAAATATTGGTTTCCCATGCAATACGTTATACCATTTATAATACACGATAGTGAGTGCTGTAATAAAATTTATATCGATAGAAGAGTATTACATTGAACGCTTTAGACGTTTGGTATCATCCCAAACAAAATGGGCCTAACAATCAGCAGTGTACTTACCCGGCTCTTTGGTAAAAAGCAAATGAGAATATTAATGGTTGGCCTGGATGCTGCTGGAAAGACTACTATATTATATAAGTTGAAACTTGGTGAAATTGTCACAACAATACCTACCATTGGCTTCAATGTAGAAACTGTTGAATACAGGAATATATGTTTCACAGTGTGGGATGTTGGTGGTCAAGATAAAATTAGACCACTCTGGAGACATTATTTCCAAAATACACAAGGTCTCATTTATGTTGTTGACAGCAATGATCGAGAACGTATAGGAGAAGCAGAACGTGAATTAGCGAATATGTTAAAAGAAGACGAACTGCGAGATGCAGTCCTCTTGGTCTTTGCTAACAAGCAAGATCTACCAAATGCCATGTCTGCAGCAGAACTTACAGATAAATTGGGACTTAACTCGTTACGTGGACGCCATTGGTATATTCAAAGCACTTGTGCTACGCAAGGACATGGACTTTATGAAGGACTCGATTGGTTGAGTAATGAATTAGCTAAAAAGTGATAAAACACTGTCATCATTAATAATCTTCATGAATAATTTAATCATTGAGCATGGATGTAGAAGACAGGATACAGTCTCCGTTTTATCAAATTACGCACTATGTGTACGATTTAATATCACTGTGATTCTAATTTCTAAGAAGAAACTACTATGAGCAATAGAGGAATTCAACTGACTCAATGATCATGCAGCTTGTATAAGTTTTGTTTTCAAAATGAAGTTTTCCTTAATTGGAAAAGAGATTATCAATTGGATAAATATGTAAATTTTGTCGATTACATTTCATTTGTATGCTTATAATTCTAACTTATAGAGTTATAAGTTTACTTTAAAATGTATTAAGTTTGAAATAAACAAGAAGTATTTCTGCATTGATTTCAGTACACACATTGTTTTTATTTGAAATGTTTCTATTATTTCCAGTTTGATACGGAAAACAATATCTGCTACAGAGAAGGAGGAAGTATAAGCAAACTTTTATACTTTGCATGTTGTTTACATTTTGTACTTACATAGCGAACTGAAAATGAAGCATTATGTATCACATAATTTATCATAGTGTTTTAACAATCTTGTTTCTCTGATAAATAAATAATTATAGAATAAATAATACTAACAGTAAGTTTTAAGAATAACATTTAATAAAATTTTATTATTAATAATCGCATTCTATAAAAAATACTAATTTGTTTCTTTTTCGTGAAGGTAATCACTTGTATTATAAAGTATCACATGACAAAGAATTTAGAAATAAATGTATAAAATAAATGATAAATTTATATCTATATTTTAACATCGCTACTTCCAAATTACATTAAATTAGTTATAAGATGGGAGAATGAAGAAGATAAATTCAATTTTTAGTCTTATCGTGTAACTCAATGTATAACTTTATTATAGTACAAAACAGTACATTATCAATGCATGCACTGTATATCATATAATGTATCAAATAATTTGTTAATATATGGTGTTACCTTTATGCACCATAGAATTCTATTTTATTTCTATTCAATAAAACACAATGAATAAATTACAGAAACGTATTTTCTATTTATGAATAATATATACAGAGTAGTTTTAATATGTGGCGAAATAGGGCATTGATTACAATATTTTTAGTACAAGATTGATGTACGAATATCTTATTTATAACGTATCGCATATGTTAAATTAATATAGACAAAGTTTGTTATTACACAGAAAATTATTGACTTTCTTTGTTATATGTGTATCTCATAAAATTATTAGTCCAACTATTTAATAACAATTTTTTTATTTCAGGCAGCAATCAGACAAGTCATTGAACAAATTCCAAATACAAGGTATTGCAAAAAATATTACCACAAAAAGAAACGTTAATGTAATTCGTTATAAACATTGAAAGCAAATTCGTACGATATTTAATAAACACTTTATAAACAATCAAATTGTGATAACAGTTTTTTTGCGATACCCTGTATAATATAGTAATTATAGCCTGTTTTTTTTTAATGAAAAGATTTCCAGTGCATTGTTCGTCTTAATAGTTATCCATGCCATTCCAATTACATCAAACTTACAAAATCTGATTGATTAAAACAGTGCGAAAAGCAATTGTGATTAATGGTGTGTTGTAGGTTTCACTCCAAAAAAAAAAAACAGACTATAATTGTTAAAACTAGCTTTTAATGCTAAGGAATTGATAGTTGGAATATGTACCATATACTCTAACCTTGAGTTAATGATTATATTACACTGATACCATCCATAAAAATAATTCGTTCGTCATAACTCCTTTATTCACATCTTATAGTATCTTGGCAGACATTGTAAATTAACTTAAAAGAACACATACTCATTTACGTACCCAAGAATTTTTTTGAAGTTGCACACTGGATTTACCAAGTGCTGGAAAATGATTTTCTAATGTATGACTAGTCATGTGTGTTCGAAAATCGGAACCGCTTTTCAAAACTTGATTACAAGTAGCACAAATTTCTAAACCTTCAATCTTATTACCACTTTCTTTTTCGTGGACTTTAAATAGTTCTTGCTGTTTTGCGATATCAGGTAGAAGAACCAGAAGTTCTAGAAATACACTTTCAAAAGCGCTGAGACCCATAACTTCACGGCAATGCGTATAATAATCTTGTGCATTACACATTCCTTGGCGAAACAATCCACTGATATATCGAAATTCCTCAATTTGATCTTGTTGCATTAAAACTTCATTGACTTTAGCCACAAGGCATTTGTTTCGTTTTTGAAAATCTGGAGAAGGAACATAATTGTAGGCACTATTGTGCTTATCATTTGGTAAAATAGAATAACTCTCTCCAGAACTGTTTGTAAATGTTAATCCATTACTATTGTTTATTTTATCCATACTATTGTATTTTATACAAAAACCAGGTGGTGGAGGAGTCGTTGTTCCAAATCCAGGTGGTGGATTTGTAAAGCCTGGTGGCATAGAACTGCTAGTACCTAAAGCTGGAAAATCTTCTAAATGACGAGCATTTCTGTTAGTAGAATTTAAACTATCTATTTTCAGTTCAGTACGTTTTCTCTGTACTCCATTTGAGGTACTATTATCATTATTTGTATTTACAATTGTTTGGTTATCAGAATTTTTATGCTTCTTCTTTTCTTTCTTATTAGCATGTTCCACCTCTTTTGACTGTTGTACATTTATATTTTTTGACGAGTTCTCAGTGTTAGCTACATTATCTGTACTTTGTGCAGATTGGGAACTTGATTGTATAGCATTTACAGTGTCTATGCTACATGGATTCTTAGATGTTTTAGCTGTTTCACTTTCCTTTTTTACAACAACAGTATTTACATTTGTTTTTGAACTACTAATATCATTACTATTAGTACTAGAATTTTGCTTAACTTTTTTCTTCTTTGCTTTTCCCTTTGTTAAGTCGGTAGTTGTTTTCACATTGTTACTGTTATTAGAACTCTGTGGTTGACCCCAGGAAGGTACTACCGTAATTGTTGATTGTTTCTTTGATTTAGACGACTTTGATAATATAGGAAAGTCTTCTCCAGACTGAATAGGTGGTGGAGAGGGTACTAGTGGTGGCGACGCAACTTTCTTAGGTTTTGGTACAGATGTTGATGCTGACTTGGAACATGTCCATTGTAGAACTTCTTTCCACTGTGCTGAATTATTATTACTAGCTGACGGTTCTGAAGTACCTAGTGCAGGGAAATCAGATTCCATTGAAAGTTTTGCAGGTCGAATTCTAATATTAGGACCTGAAACTTTAGTAGTAACGGTTCCATTTGCTTCGTGATTTACTTGAATAGAGACATTGGAAGTTGTACCCTTCTGAGGCTGAGCACCTGATCCTAAAGTATTACCACTGGATACACTGAAGTTAACAGTTTTTGAAATACCGGCTGATTCCAATCCTAATGCTGGGAAATTTTCATCTGTAACAGCCAAGGGCTGTGGTCGTATAGTACTACGAATTGTTACATTTCCCCTACCTTTAGCTTGATTTAAGGTAGGTACAACAGGTGTAGCATTACCCAATGTTGGAAACTCTTCGGTACTCTGTACATCTACAGATGGCTGCCTTACAAAAGTAGGTTCGTTGTTTGTTACAAAAACATTTGAACTGTTTGGCATTACTGTTTGTTGATATTCCCTGAGATTATAATCTCTCCCACCATAATCTCTTGAATTCCTGGAAGTTGATGCACCTAACATTCCTCTTCTATTCATTCGATTATCACCTCGTGGAGCTAGAGTAAATTCTAATTCCAATGTTCTTGCTTGCTTTGCAGCTGCTTTGCTTAATTGTTTACTATGAACATTCGCTTTATGCGCTTTAAGATCTATGTCAGTTCTAAATACACTTGTGAATTTTTCTTCGGAGCACAGTCCTTCCTCGCATAAGTAATGCTCTTGCCTAAAATGATCTCTGAGATAATCATAAGAGCTGTAATACTGATGCAAACCATCTGCATCACAAAAGTGACAATACAAATGATCTCGTCTTAAGTGTCTAAATAGCTCATCGTTATCCATATAACGTTGATCACAAAATTCACATAGTGGATGTCCTTTATGACTTTTGTCATCAATATCACCTTTTCTTCTATGCTGTGCAAGATCAGATCTTGTATAACAACGTCTCTCATGGGAAAAAATCTATCGCATAAAAGAAAGATCTTAAATGTCATAGGTGATTATAATGATCGGTAATTTTTATAAAATATAAAAACTTATGAAAAAAGTTTAATAGTTGCCAGAAATACAGCTAAGTTAATATAAATGTACCTTTAAATTTTCTACACAGAGGTCGCAATAATGTAGCTCATGTCGATGTCTCATATGATCTTTAAGACTATTAAAATTATTAAACACAGGTTTTTCTTCACAAATGTTGCAAGTATTAGCCAATAAGTCGTAAAATTTACTTTGAATGTTAGATGTATCAAAATAAATATTATATCGTGTATCTGCTAAATGGCCTTTACGTAAATGGCAAAATGGTTTTATTTCCCTTGTAAATACAACTTTTGGTAAATCTTGACGACAAATTGGACATTCATTTTGACAGCAGAGTACTCTCATCCTAGTACTGCATTCATAACAAACAGGATGTTCACACATACCAATGCTATAAATATCAACATTTTTATAACACACAACACAGGTGTTATTATTTGTACTATCATTATTGGCAGACATTCTGTTTACTAATATTCTCTGTAAAAAATATAAATTTCTGCTGATACACACTCTGCTTACAGAATGTAATAAATTATTGTTTCTTACTAGTATTCAATTTTTGCTGACTCACTGATTTAGATGAAATGAATTATATTATCTTCTGTAACGCCACAATCTGTAACACAATTGACGTTTCAATATCGATATATTCATTCTTTATAAATATAATTACAGCTGTTACCAATGAGTACAACTCGCAGTTAAACGTTACTCAGTTTTCGTAAAAACATTTTATTTAAATTGATAAAACACAATATCATTGTATAATACAGTCTTTTTACTTAACTACTAGAATAAAGATGCGTAAGTTCAAACAATACTTTACAATCGTTAAAACCCGGACAGAATGAATATTGTATAAAGAAGAATTGTTTATGCTTTAGATAAAAATGATGTATGCACATTATTTAGCACGTTTCAAAAAATTTTCTTTATAAGAAATCTAAAAAAATGAACAATACCGTCTGGAAAATCTTCTAATAAGCAGATGGTAAAATTTCACAGGACGTCCCTGAAAGAAAAAGGTTATCACGATTTATACACTAGACTATGGTGTGTATAGTTGGTGTGATGAATTCAGCTCGATGAACAAGAAGGTTCCGGTTTCGAATGTTACATACAGTCATTGCTAAATCAAAGAGTAACTAGATGGACTAGTGATATGAATTTACTAACCATTTTAATTTAACTTCGCTCTGTTTTAATAAATTTGTATAAATTTCTCAACAGAACCAAATAAAATAGTGACATTTGTTATGTCACTCTCTCTTTAATAAGAGAAGAGTGACATAACAAATTTGTGATCGAAATTTTACTATGAATAAACGTTAACAATAGATCGTATCATTTATCAAAAGTAACAAGGAATAAAAACGATATTTTTTATATATATCATAAATACTATTCGAATGTAATTTTAAACCCACATTTTACACTTGTAACTAAGATAAGTAAATTAAAAGAAAAAACATAATTATTTTTTACTATTCAATTAATTCTTTATATTAAAACCTAGATCTGTATTATACGAAACAAATATTATATATTTACAATGTAACTAGAATAAAGTATTTTAAGGAATATTTTGTTTACTTATTATATTATATAATAAAATCTATTCACACACTTAAAATATCATGTAATAATTACAAATGTAAAAGCTATTCTTTTATCTTAATATTATATTTGAATAAATATTTTTCTTCAAGAATAATATATCAGCTGTTATTTAGTATTAAAGTTGCTTTATACTTAAAACTATACATTGCAAAATCTATATATGCATAATTTATACTTATCATCTTTTTTACAAATAGTGACGCATATTATTATAAGTGTACTGTCATGTAAATATTAAAAAAAATGTCACATAACAATAAAAATAACTAATATAGATGGTAAAATATACAGGAAGACTAATATTTTTTGATTGATTTTCGTATAAGAGCCAATCTCTGTTTATGTGCCTCTGTAACTGTTGCTCGTTTGTACGGACGTACTTCATCTGTACCAAAACCAGGGATCCACATATTCCAATTCCTTTCTGAAAGTCAGTAATTTAATTTTAATTTTTATTGAATTAACATATTAACATATTATAACATATTGATATTATTTATCTACTTTAATTATTTAATTTATATCTTACCAGAAACATTGATTGTTAAGTAACCAATTGTATATTATTATCCCTTATAACTTACCTAAATGTAATTGAACATCTTTTACTTCTACCGTATTAGCATGTCTGTGTTTAGCTAACAGACATGCTGCATTTACAGTTGTTTCTACAAAATCATCCGCTAACTGTAAAAGCATTTCCTCAACTTCTTCATCCAATTGTTCTGTTGGATCTACCTCTTTCACAAGATCTTGTAATCTTGTTTTAGTCAAAAACTGTAACCAAAACAAATTGATATTATAATCGAAATGGATTTTATTCTAAATACAGCAAACTGCATACCTGTGGAAAATCATTAAACGAACTTTGTTGTTGCTGCTGCTGCTGCTGCTGTTGTTGTGTAGATGGTTGTTGCGTTACCTGTTGTTTTGGTAGTTGCGTTACAAATTGAGATTGTTGAGATTGCGTATGAGGTTGTAAAATCTGTACTACCGTGTTACTACTTTGGATATTAGGCACAGTAGATGTTGTCTGAGTATTAGGTCCAATCGATTGTATGCTACCAAGTACAGGTGTCATGTCGGATCCTGCGCTGGTAGTTTGTACAAGAGCTGTTTGTTGTGACATTTTTTTATTCCATCAATAATTATACTGTCTTTATTATTGTTCAATAAATTTGAATAATTTTAATCTATAAAATACAAATATTTATTATGCGACTACAACTTGAAATTAGTAAACAATATAAACAGAACAATCATAACTTTCTAATATGTAGCTATTTATGCATTATGAAAGTGATACAAAATTTTATCGTCCAAGGTAGTTTATTCGGTCTATTTCTAGTAAAAAATGAAATTAATCTTATAAAGAGATAAGAAAGAAAAAATAAATAACTTTCTTGACACTTGATTTCAATGGTTAGAAGACTCATCAATAATACATATCTAGGTACTTACCTATAAGACAGTGTTTCAAATGCAGGGATAATTTGAATGTAAAAAAATGTCACTATTTGAATTTACGACTACATTCAAGAATATGCGAATATCGACTATTGTTCAAAGCCCTCTGATGGCATATTTGAGAAACTTTATAATATTTTGAATGTTTAAACTAGTCTTAATTTATTCATTTTTATCAGAATCATTAGTAAGTTTTGATTTCATATCAGAATGCCGCAATTATTTACAATTAAAAAGTATACAAATAATTATTTCATCTACGTATTTTGCAATAGAAATATTTGTGCTGTTATGAGCCAGTACCAATTTGCATTCTTTAACAGACGAGCGCTTAAGTAGTACTGTGTCATAAAGTAATACTGTTAGGTGATGTTTACCGGTTTAACACTGGAGTAAAAGGAATCTTTTGTTTCGTGTTTTAATTATAATTTTAGTTGATCAAGTGTAACCGTATTGACAAATAATAAATTAGTGTCATAAATGAGATAAGAACTGACCAATCAAACTTGCATTCCTTAGCTTAACCATTAAATGATCTTCCATTTAAATTATTTAAATCATTTTTTGACGACATTGAGTTTATTGCAGCTATATTTATAATTTTTTAATATAACATTAAACACCCTATATTTGTATAATATTTTTTCTTACTTATGTAAACTTATAGAATATTATTGGCAAGGTTTAGCGCATTAAATTTGGGATACCCTGTATAATTCCGCATCAGACATATGTCATCTCTCGTTTTTAAGATTATTTTAAATATATTTTGTTTGCCTTATTTCTTAGTAAAGCATTTCTAAAGTATGAATATAATTTCTCTCTATACTTCATTTAATAAAAATAAGTTGCTTTTTTTGTAGTTTTAATTGTATATTAGTATATAATTGAAAATTATTGTAATAAATTGGTTATATACTACCAAAATAAATATTTTCTAATTTACAAGTTTACTAGTATATATACACTTATTTTATTGTTTGCAACTATATAATAGTCTGACATTCAATTATAAATATTAATTAATGAATAAATGTTAAGAAATGATTGTATGATTGCATTTCTTTTTTTAGTGCTATAACTAATTCAATGTCTGGTACTTGATACTGGTATAAGATTTTTCCTTATTTTTATTCTGAAGATACTAGTTGTGTTTATATTTATTATTTTTTATAAATTAGACAAAACATTGCAATTATTATATTGCTTAAGAACGTTTACATAATTATTTTAATTGCTTTGTTAAGTACATTTAAGAAATTTATTCTCATTAAGGGAAAAGGTATGTAAAAAATTATTTTTTAAAAAGGAAGTAATACGTGTATTTATATTATCATTTGTTTAACAATTAAATACCAAATAATAAAAGTTTTAATCTTCAATTATGTCAAAAAAATTCTTTACAGACACACGATCACTCATTTCTGTAGCATATTCTATTGTTTATATTATAAATTATATCATTTAATAAAATCTACTGGACTAATTTGAATAACTACTTGGATATTTTATATATTTGTAGTAAGTATCTTCAAGTTAATTATTATTAACTCATAAAAATATATATTTATATATTTATATAATGTAATAATTTTTTTTTAAACGAAGAATATTTTTATTTTATTTGCAGCCAATTAATTTTTTACTAGTAAGACCATTAATCAAGACACTAAAAATGCTGCGCCATATTAATAAGTTTTCTTCTATGTTAGTACGAGGTATTTCTTTATCTCGACAAGAAAAAAAACACTTTCAAGTGAATAGTAACAAAGAGTTTGTTAGCAAAGTAATGAATAGTTCAATACCAGTTATTGTAAATTTTCATGCTCACTGGTGTGAACCTTGCACAATACTTACACCTAAGTTAATAGATCTTATAGAACCAATGGATAAATTAGATCTTGCTATTATAGATCTAGAATTAAATCCAGGATTAGTACATATCTTTGAAGTGGAAGCTATACCTGCTGTTCTAGTAATTTCAAATGGATTAGTTATTGATAAATTTATAGGCTTAATTGATATCAAAACAATAGAAAATTTAATAAATAAGCTTACTCATGAAAATATATCACCATCTACAAATTCTAAAGATAATGAAGAAATTTAGAAATATGTATACCATCTATGCATATTATATCAAACTATTGTAATAAGTTTTGTAAAATATATTTTCAAAATTTATATCATATTAGATATCATTGTAAAATGTAAATTATAAATTTAATATAGATATATTTCTTTTTTATAATAAATTGAATGATAGGATTAAATATAAAATTATTGTTTTTAAAAAGGTAATGTATTTCTGTTTATCATTTGTAACTTTTATAATAATAATTTATTGATTATTTTACAAACTGTCGGTAATGTATTATATGTATGAGTAATATTATAACATGATTATAAAATGAATATTTTAACTGGTTGTGTATTACGTAGTACAATATATCATAGTAATTAAGATTAATGGCCTCTTTCAATATATAATGTTATTTTGCTAATACTTAACGAACTAAGTCTAATTTTGAAACTGAAATATATTTCGAAGTACTCTCTTCCTTTGCTTAGTTATTGTTCCTTAAATATCTCATAGGTAATTACTAACTTTAGTGACCTGAATAAAATTTAATACAGCATATTATATAATAAAGCTAAGAATGGTATATTATTAAATAGGAAATGCAAGTTTAAGATATTAAAACATTGTTAATGCAGGGATTATAAACAAACAGATTATCCAATCTGATTTTTCAGCTTCAAATTTATTCTGGATCATAAAACAATTCTGTACAACCTATGTATGAAAGTACTATTGATTACAGATAATATAGGCCAGAGATTTAATAAAAATTGTTTAATCCATGTTTTCCCGGGTAAAAGAGATTTTTGTCCCTTGGCAGCAAGCGATACATAAACATGTACCAACAATTAAAGGACTAGCTAAAATTGATTTATCAGTCAGGTGCTTTCAAGAGACACCGTGATAAGGCAATGCTGTGATTTCATGGTTACTTGCAAAACCTTTCAATTTTTCATGCCAAATATATGTTAGCCTTTTCTTCTTCATTGAATAATAAACGAGAAATTATTCTATATTTTTGCAAGCAACCCCGTCGTTTTTATTATTTTAGTAACCAGTACATACGTTTTAAATTTCTTTTAACAGTTGCAGTAAAACAAATAAATTGAAAATTAATGTATAAGACTATTTACAAAACTAGGAAAACGCGTTCAGTAAGTCTTTTCTTCAAAGAAAAAATGATAACAGATTTATTTTTCTTTCCTAGATGAATATTGTGGTGCGTTTACGGGTGATCATTTATTTTTTTTCACTTGTCGTTCAGTTTCATTTTATGATACTACATCGTTATTCTTAATATATTAATTTTTATGAAATTTACAATGATATATATATATCAAATGTAAATACACCACTGTGTTTGCCAGAATTTTCGTACAATAATGTTACATAAATCAAATGGTTGTTGTTTAATCTATACATAACACTGCTATTAGTGCACCGATATGTTCTGCAGAGGCAGCTTTATGGCCCCACAAAATTACACGTTCAGTAAATACATTTGGACGCTTTAATCTTGCAGAAACTTTACGCATATTTACAACTTGTCTATATATATATATATATATATATATATATAGATGTATATATATATGTATATATATATGTATATATATATATATATATATATATATATATATATATATATATATATATATGTATGTAGTTTAAAAAAAATGTAACAAAATGTAGAAAAGAACGAATGACATTATATACAAATTTCTACTTATGTTACTTGTTGTTATTGAATGCGCATATTCGATAATAATACCGAATATGTCTATTTATTTCTAATATATACCACAATTTATGACCATCTACAACATTCTCTTTGCGTATAATCTTATTAATTTTAGCTATGTCCTATAAATCACATTTGCTATAACTTCAAAATATAAATATTGATATAGTTAATGGCTTTTGTACTTTCTTCATTTTTATGTATATTGAACAAAAAATATTTTATATAATTATTAATATCATAATAAATAATTTCTATATAGCAAATTAACAGAAAATAACGAATACAACCAATGAATATTTTATGTCAAAGTGAAAAAAACGTAATAACTTAGTTTAACAACAAGTAACATGTAGTTCTCATGCTAAATCATCTAGTAGTTATATGGTACATGGTATAATACAACATGGTACAATTTACTTTGTATTGAATAACTTGACGATCAATATTAGTCTTTTCATTAAACATGTAAGAAGATAATCTTTCCATCGCAATTATAAATGACAAAATATTTTATTACGATTGATGTAAACTTTCAAATTTATAATATTTTCGTAAAATGTTTCTGGAGATCTGCGACTATCGAATAATTATTGCAATGAAAGGAATGCAGAAGCGAATGAATAATATTAATAAAAAGATATGTTGAGCGAATGAAAATCTCCGAAAAGTTGCATAGAGAAGAGTATTTTGTAGTTATACGTATATTATAATGGAATTAACAAACTAGTTTTAAAATACGTCGATTTTCATTATGTACAATTTCAAGAATAATTTTTCATCAAAAATCTTTGTATTTATTATTTTATAATTGGAATGAATTTTTATTTTTAATGGATTCATATTACTATTCGCCGTGAGTGTTTTGAAAAAATGACTGTACGAAAATTGTCAGAGTGTGTATTATTAAAGAATATTAAAAAATACTTCATCACACTTCTGCTCCTAAATCTCGTACACCCTGTTCCGCTATCGGAACATACTTATCGTCTATTTTGACAAGTAAGATAACTTTATCCACATGAGATCGTCGATTTGGATCACGATGATTAGGAGACCAACAATGAACAACACATCCTTCCATACCTCTTTCGGGTACCCAATGTTTCCATCCAGATCTACCACCCTGTTGTCTCATTCTTTCATCTGGCCAAATCACATCTATTCGACGACCCAAATTAATTGCATCGTATACTTGATTGGGATCTATGATCTAATAACAGATCAAATTATTATGCAATTTTTTACTTTACAAAGTAATTAAATTATGAAACAAAATAAATTTCCTACTTACGCGTACTCTTTGGAGAACTTCTTCCTTCTCAACCTTACCAGAAAAACTAGTTTCACTCTTAGTTTCAGTTTTAATGTCACTGTTACTAAGAAGACCGGCTAAATTGGCAAGCGTTGAGCTTGTAGGCTTTCCAACAGAAGCCAATGATCCCCTATTTCCACCGAGAGATGCTGTATTTGCCCTTCCTAAAGAACCACGTCCAGTTGATCCACCAATCTGACATCCAGAATCCATAGATTGTGAACCAGATGTATTGTAACCCGATTGACTATACCCTATGTTAAAGTCCTGTTTTATTTTGTCATTTAATTAAAATCAATAAAGAATAATAATTACAAATACCTGGATGAATATTATAAGTGGTCATTGCATACACTCCATCGTTTCCAAAACCTCCGTCATCTTGGGATCCCGTCCCGCCAGATGAACAACCTTGACCGCACCTTCTTCTAATTCTGAAAATAATACTGCCAATAATAATAAACTTTATAATGTATTAATATCGTTTAAATACAATTTATACCAGTTTATTATACTAGAAAAACTCACCTTTGCCATAACTTTAATACATTACGTTTAATTACACTGAGACTTAAATGTCCTCCAACTATAGAACATAATTGCTCATTAGTCTCTGCGTAACTGGTTGTTAATGGTGAAACATAAATGGGATACCCAATTGGTTGATCACAAGAGCTATTTATTATATTTCTGAGGGCTTGTTTTGCATTTTGTATGGAACCCCGTTCAGGATTTCTATTTCTTAAATATACTAACTCCTGTTGCTGCCCAGCCCATAGGCCACGCACGCATTCACGATTCATTTTAATTACTCGAAAGCTTAAGAATCGTTTATTAAGCATAATCACTTTGTATTCGTCAATGCCGTCATCAAGGATGTGTCTATAAATATAGAATATAAATAATATTAATAATATAATAACATTTTAACACTTATAAATATTGCTCCATTAAAGTACCTAAGTGCTAGAAGACTGGGTGCTCCATTTAAAACAGCATTTCTCCATAATGGATCAGCTTCATGACTAATTACAAGATTTTTATCGTGATTATCTATAGCATCATAAAGGGCGGATAGTTCAGCATATAAATCTGGACTCATAAAATAATCTTGATGCAGCTTCAACGCCATGCGTACTCCTTTTGCCACAACGCTCCGTAATAAATCAACATCATGTAACACCCATTCATCTCGAATCGATGTTATGCGGAAATCTCCTGAATATGAAATATATATTTATGAAATTATAATTTCATTATATCAATGTCTGTACAGTGTCCAATTGAAATAGTACCTTTAAATAGTGCATGCAATCCATACATAAAAAATTCAACACTGGTCAGAGTATTGTGACATGCTGCTCCTAAAGCACGTCTCCCCAAAAGACTCAACGCAAGGCATAGAGACACCAATGGTGAATCCCTTGATTTATCTAGTGTCTAAGAAAAATTAGAAAGAAACAGTGCTGTGTAAGTTTTAAAACTATCGTATGTTAAAAGAATTACCTTATCTTGTTTGGTAACACAAAATTGTATCCAATCCAAATAAACATTACAAAAACTGCTTCTTGTAATACCAATGGCGCGAAAATCATAATCCTCATCGATGTTCATTTTAAAAACGGGATCCAGGTCCACAAAATTCTTGTCAAGTGTTATTTTTAAGGCATCAGAAATATCGGAATTCCCCAACCAGTATTTCAATTTGGCTGATTTAACAGCATAAAAAATAATACTTTTCACGTAGTAGGTAACCAATGCTTTACGATACTCAAACATTTGGAGCATAGAAACTACTGAATTATCGGAAATCGAGTACCCTTCTAAAACATACTTCGCACTCGCAACTTCCCAGGCTAACCAACGCTGACTGAAAGCTGCATTTACACTTAATACATTCGAAAAATGTCCCATTTCACAGCAACAACAATCATCGTTGTCTTCAATTCCTTCAGAAATTGCTTCTACCTAAAAATCAAAATCATTACACTGATACTAAACATTGCGATGAATGCGGAATGTAATTTAATGGAATTCGTTAAAAGAACGCGTACTTCTCTCTGTTGACAATACGTTCCTCTAAATTCAAGACCTCTTAATTGGAAAGTTACTAATCCATTGCCTAATTGAACAACGTGTACTAAGCAGTTCAAGTAATCTGATGCTAATAAAAAACAATCGCCTTGTTCCACATTTCCCCAACGACCAAGAGCAAGATCTCCATAAAGACTGTGTTGCAAAGATCTCGTCAATTGTTCATAGAAAATTGAATTTAGATTATTATCATCCGCACCTAGATTTCGATCTAAATGCGAAGACATTCGTGTATTTGAGTGATCCACTCTTCTCGTTTTGTAATCCCTTTCCCAAAATTTCACAGGACGTACGTATGAAGATATAAAAATTGCGCTTCCCAGGAGTGGATTTAGCGGAGTACTCAGAATTGCAGAAATGCCCGCTTGTAAGAATAACATGGCAGAATGTGGGACTGAGAATGGTTGGGCAAATGCATGAAACGCACTACCCCAAGTGATTTGCCAAGGTGCGATATATGTAACGACAAATCTTATTTTCAATAGTAATTCGTAAATCTTTGCAAACGCTATTCCAGTTACAAAATAATCCACAAGAAATGTTTCACTCAGTTCTCGGAAATCTAATTTGAAAAATAACACTGCAAAAATAAGAACCAGATATCGAGTTGATGGATCAGAGTATGCGGATCTCAAAGATTTCAATCCACACACAACTATAATTAATGCACCCATGCTTTCTCCAAATTTGTTTACTATTTTTGATGAACATTCGGTAAGTGCTCCTAAGAATACTATCGGATAGAGAACATTTCTTTCTAGGAATGAGAGGTAAACATATGCCTTCTCAAACCACATAATCTTCACTGGTTCACGTACTTCAAATTGTGCATGTTCATGGCTACGTAGTACTGGTCTTGACAAGCATAGCCATGGTAACTGCTTCCGAAGCTGTGGTACGATATAGTGTAATAGAAATCCTAGGCAGCTTACAATACCCCATAAAACTGGATTTAACTCGGGTTGTAAAGCTGTAAATACAGTAGAGCAATGGATACCAAATGATAAGGTACCTATCACAGCACATACTATTAAATCATTTTTTAATCTTGAGTTTACTGTTGCTCTTAATTTTTCAGGTAAAGGATCCACTAATTCTGTATCCGACATCTGTTCACCAACTTTAATTTTCACATGCTTCTTTCTTCCTGTAGTTCTGATTTTTGCTTCTTCGTATGTTGTAGATAAATTATCTCTGCGAGACGTGTTCTCAATAATTTTGGCTTCTTTTTCTTCTGTATAAATTTCTGGTGGCCACAAATTCGTTTTTACAATGTCCCATATTACTGTGGGATCTGAAGATGATCGGCTCAAGTGATAAGATATAGCAACTAATAAACCCGCAAAAATAGAAAATAAAATATGTTGCGAGGATTTAGGTTCTGTGAGTGCTCCATAAGCAAATCCGTATAGTATGACAACAGTAACTATACTTCGACAAAGACAATATACTGAAGAGACTAGACTAGTCGTTGCATTTCCACCAAATAAATGAATATCTATATGTTCACAGAGATACATCAAAAAGGTGTTGATTTGAGGAAATAAACCCAATGAAAATACGATTGGGAAACATAACAGGAAAATTAATAAAATATTTCGAATTTGTAATATAACATCGTAATCAGCAACTCGGAAACCGTATACTCGAAATTCAGATGCTTTGAAATTTCTTAAAAATTCATTAAAGATTAATATAAACCCTGAACACAGTATATAATATATAGGCCGAGAAAATACTATAATGCGATTAAAACCGTGTGTCGGTGAAGCAGCGTCAGGCTGAACAGATTTTAACAATGAATACTGACATCCAGCGGTTGCAAAACAGAACATAAAAGCAAATATATCTCGGTAAAGACCTTGTTGAAGTAGTATGAGTCCCAATCCCGCAACAGCCATTGCTAAAAACGTCGAAACAATGGTTTCAAAAATGGTCAAATTTCGATCTAACAAAGCCAATAAAAAAAGACGATCGAACCGCACTTTTATATGCGGTAATTTGCCAATTTTCCATTTGTAATAATGTCCTGTTTGTTTAGGTTTAGAATCAAATGCATCGAAACCACCTAATCGATTCCACGATAAACTTGCATTCATATCAGTTTCTTGATGCGTTGGTAACGTCAAAGCTGGCATTCGCCAATTTGAGGCTGATTGATAAAGATTTACATTTAAGTATCCTAATAAATTTTGTAACCCTCGATTTCTGTCCCTCATTGACTCTATACGTGATATTATATCTTGATGAAACTGATCAGGTTCTAAAGTTTCTATGGTACACTGATTCGAAGAAACTAAATTTGATGCTACTGAGTTCTGTGCTTTAGTTTGATTGCTTTCTGGACTCGATAAAACGGGTGGAGTATCTATTATGACACTTAATCCAGCAGAGTTTAAAGACAGACTGCTGTAACTATTACTCAAAGAATCTGCGATCTCCCAGTTCGTGTCATAATGTAAATTTTGATTCAATTGTTGGCGTAATAAAGTATTTAACAATTTATCATTATTATTCGAAGGAACTTGTGCAGCAGCAGCAACAGTAGATCCTTTTTCATCAACTGTATAAGCCAACCAACGTCCAATTTCGAAGGGTATTTCTGTATCGTTGTGGTTGGCAGCTAAATGACACCCATCATTTGATATTAATTCAAATAAATCAGTGAGCGGTACGACTCTGTCGTCTCGAATTTTATCTCGTAGTGGATCTTGTCTACCCAGAGGTTTCAAAGCATCTCGTCTTGATCGTAAACTTCGATTCTCTGCATTACGACTTAATCTCAAATCGGATAAATCCCGACCAGAAGATAACATTATAACTAATGGTCGTCTACGCTTCGTCCAGATGTGTTCGGTAGTTGTATTATCATCTATAGTTTCTACTGCAGGTTTTGGACGGCTTTGTTTGGGTATCGCACCTTGATGTCGTTTGTTATCTGTTTCTAATGGCGGAAGTAACTTTCTCTTTACCTCGTTTTCCATACTCAAAGTCGTTGTACTAGACGAACCAGAATCTGGTTCTTTATTATGCATATCTGTTCAACAAAAGGATATGCGATTAGATATCAATTGACCGTTATAAATTTTTTAATATTACATTTATCTAATATTAGCTATTCAAAAAGTAAGTTTACTTTTATTTGTTCTTTGTTCCAGTGTACAATCACTACTTTCAAATAATCGGTCTATTCCGACTACGCTTCCAACATTTAATGGGTCATCCATATTTTTCAGTTTATCTTGCTTATCTTTGGGTTTCTCAGCATCAGAGAATTCATGACTGCTTTGGCTTGCATTACTGTATCTCCTTTTGATACAGTGACGCTTTAATTCTTCAATTAATGCGTCTTTACAATTTGCAAAATCATTATCTATATCATCGTCTCCATAAAATCTGAAATTTAGATAAATTTAAAGAGATATCTTTCTACAACTATAATTTCATGGTCTCATTTATGTATTACCTTGAATATCTATCTACGAATCGGCTAGTACTAAGACTTCTGTCCCGATTAGAGGTAGCATTTGTTTCACAAGTCTTTCGAGTAAGTAATGGACTGTAAGAGTCTCTAAGACTATACCCTCCAGAACTTTCATTAGCAAATTGTTCATCGCTTTGTTCTGCTATAGGATGCACTATTTCTGATCCATAACTAAGATATGGTAATAATTGTAGTTGATTTTTTTTTAGTGTATTTTGAGGTAATACCTTTAAAATTGATATATATTTTTGATGAAGTATAATACTAAATGCGTGAATTAATAAAGTATTTACAAGAATACCTTTTTAGCATTGATTGTTTCAAGACTTTGCGGGTGAAGTGGTAAATTATTGTCATCTGTAGTATTTATATTCTTACTAGCAGCACCAATTGTTTCAAGACTTTGTGGATGAATAAGTTGTTGATGTGGCTTTTTTGTGATAACCTTAAAAGAAACAGTATTTAAATTATTTGAGTACATTTATAAAAAAATTGTAAATATTTGTAATTCTTACTTCTAACGATTGTGGATGCGATGAAATTTTATTTTTATCTGTGTCTTCTTTTTTCGATATAATTTCTAAACTTTGTGGGTGATCATTTGTTAAATGAGTTTCCATTGGAATTGAATTAGAATTAAGACGCCGTACACTCTGATTAAATTTCCAGTAAGAAAATTCATCTACATGATGCTCTAATTCCAATGAACTTGTTTGTTTAATTTGACTTTCAGAACCTGTTTTGCCAAGACTACACTGTTTGGAATGACGATTTCGTGAATCTTCGGATGCATGCCTACACAACTTCCTTTTTGCTTTTCTCCTTTCATCGGTAATAGTCATATACCTATTTCGTTTCAATCTTCTTTCTATGTGTATTTAAAAAGTTTAAACATAAATATTAGTGCACAAAAAAGTATTCAAATAATAGAACTTATGCCACGATAATTGTAGAATCAATACCATTTATTATATTTAGATAATATGGTTCAGTCGCTGAAGCTAATTCTGCTTCATGTACATTTGTACTGGGTACTACTCGTTTAGTGAACTGCTGTGCTTCTTCTGAACTTTCTGAACTATTTTTACGGTGAATTTCTACTTTCAAATCTATAGTTGAACTAGGCTTATCTCGATTATATTCTGATGTTATACTATCTGCATCTGCATTTTGCACATTTGATTCAATAAAAGAATTACGTGATGAGCATTCTACAGGTGGTGTATCTGTTTTACCTATAAAAAAATTATAATTTAATAACAAAATTTTTATAGTAGATGTTATTTTGAATGAACAAAATGTAAATATAATACAAAAACTACAAATGTTTTAAAAATTAATAAAATCATCAATGTTATAAATAATATAATTATTATTATAATACAAAATTTAAATATATAAGACTTAATCTACTATACCATTTAAAACTTGTAGCTCTATTCCATGATCTATTTGATCTTGAGATTGTTCCCTGCATTTGTTATGTGCTATGCGTCCCTTCTCATTTTCTGACCTTTGTTGACTGACATTCTGCCCTGATTCCTCTAAACATTCAGTGGTATCATACACACAATGAAGTGCATGATTGACACACTTTATTGTACCGAAAAGTGCTCCAATTGAAAAACAATATGCTAACCAGACATATAATGTTGGTGGAAAGTACTGTAACAAGATGAAAAATAATTTTCCACATTAAATAGATGAGTACATAATTATGAATGTACGATAGTACATTCAAAATAAAAATATTAAAGATATGTATAAGAAACTTGCAAGCACATAATGCATGTATTTTAATTATGTACTTATATAGTAATGTAAACACATACAATTTATGTAAACGTTAATTTATAAACTAAGATTAATATGTGTGCAAACTGACTTACAAGGTATATGGTAAATGGAAGGCAGAGCAAGAAAAGCCAAACATAAAGATGAAAGGTATTTGAAAAAACGTCGAGATGAGGATCGTAAAACCAGCCTCCTGTCAGGCTCGCCCAGACGCCTTGTCTCAAAATATCCAGCGTTTGAGAACCCATACCAGTGGCAAATGTGCTCCCTCACCATCTTCCCATCACTTGCTATTCCACAGCTGTATTCTTAGTTTATTTTTCCCTTTCGAAAAATCGTGTAGCAAACAATAAGGCGATACATTTTATCTTGGCCTTATTCAATCAATGGATTTGGCGCACACAATTCATTGACTCCACAGCCATCTTCACTTCTCAGATGATTTTGGACATAAACCATACAATTGTATACGTGGTCTGCGCGATTACAATTTTCGTTAAAACCGCTTAACATTAACGAATCATTGACATCAATTGCAGCAACCAAAGAAAAACGATGTTGCCGCCTAAGAATATTCCCTATCATTAAAATATCACAAGATTTACAGAACGAGTTTATTATTATACTAAATTTTAGTAAAATTACAATTTTTTCTGTAACAATTTAATTTTTACTTCATTGTGGATAAACCTTATGCAGCTGAAACAACTTAAGCGGCCTTTCAAATGTCCTCCCTATGAATCGTGGTCTAATATATCATCACGTCAACGGTAGGGCCGTCAAACGAAACATGGCGTCCGTTAGGTTATTGCTATGAGTGCTGCTGCGTTTTCTATCATTAAATGTGGAATCATCGTGCGTTTTGCGGGCTGACGCGAAGCGTCGTGTCCTCCGGGAGGCGAACACGTCGCTATCAACCCTGCACGTCCCGCGTACATTGCTCTTAATCCCAATTCAATGAGGAGATTCGGTTTCGTCAACAGTGGCTTGTGGGTATACACACCCCGACGCGAGACTCCACAGTGGTTTTCGGCATATCGAGCTTTTTTCTACTCTTCTAAAATTTCATTCCGTAGTGATTCTAGTAGGATTATGATACTCGACGAAAAATCACGAAATCCTCACGCGTTGGTGCCGGACTCGCGAATCAAAATGCCGGTCACTGTTAAAGTGTTTTTATGCACGGGGTGTTAGTGGTGGTGATCACCTTCTCTCACCCCACATTTTTTACGCGAAACGTGTGCGTACATTTAAAACGCCTTCGGAATGTCACGTAACTATTTTACGTTTGCGTGTTAATAATGATTTCGAGAGACATGTGTATAAAATAATGTGAAATGTACAAGGATTTGTGTTCAGTGTTAGAAAATTATGGAAGGTGGACATAAAACTCCCTGATTCTTATATCTGTATGTTTTGTTACTTTCTTTTGAGATAAACAAATAACACAGCTAGAACATTCTATGTTACTATTCACCATTCGATTGACACGATATTCCACAAAAGCTACCAGACGAACAAGGTGTAATTTCCAGAGAGGAAAAGAATATAGAGAGTGTCAGGCCATATGCCGCCAGCCGGGTTATCGGCAAGAGGCTTGTCTACCTTGATGGACCACGGACAACCAGATGCTCGTCATCGGAGCGAGCGCTTTTTACTTCATCCAGAGAATGGCTCCTCTAATTCTCATAGTTCTAACACAGCCAACTCATCTCCACGATATCAACATAATAATAGAACAAATAATCATTCCACAAGGTATAAATTATTAATTGACGGTGTAACGATATTTTATAAATTTTATTAAATACAATATGAACCTCATTTAGCCTTTGCTTTTTAGTTACGGATATTTGTATGGGCGTACATCTAGCAACAATATGTCTGATAGCAGTGTTTCCGATACACACAGTGGTGGCACAGCAAGAACTGTTTCTCAACAAACTAGTCCTTCCCATGGTACACATTCCTCTTCTCAATCAAGGCAGGACAATAGTTCAACAATTTTCACTGCATTATTCGATTATGTTGCCCAAGGCGAGGATGAATTGTCTTTGCAAAGGGGAGAAACAGTTGAGGTAAATTGTTCATGATAGTGGATAGTGGACTCCAAAAAGTTTATGTTAAAATGTGAAAATATATGTGTATTTTGTTTGATGCCTCAGGTTCTGTCTAAAGATTCAAAAATCTCAGGTGATGAAGGATGGTGGACTGGAAAAATCCATGGTAAAGTTGGAATTTTTCCAGCAAATTTTGTTGCAGAAGCAGAGAGTATCGATAGAGTATCGTCGGTGATCGATAAGGTTCAACCAGTTGAAATTGATTTTGAGGAATTACAATTAGAAGAAGTTATAGGGGTTGGTGGATTTGGAAAAGTTTATAGGTATAAAAAATTATTTTCTATTGTTGTTATCAATTTATATTTACATATATAATAATTCTTTGTATAATATTTGTAACATCTAATATTGTTTCAGAGGATTCTGGCAAAAACATGAAGTGGCTGTTAAAGCAGCCCGCCAGGATCCAGATGAAGATCCAAGTGTTACGTTAGAAAATGTTCAACAAGAAGCAAAATTATTTTGGTTATTGAAACATGAAAACATTGTGCAGTTGGAAGGAGTTTGTTTAAAAATGCCAAATATGTGTCTCGTAATGGAGTATGCACGTGGGGGTAGTTTGAACAGGGTTCTTAGTGGTAGAAAAATCAGGCCTGATGTACTTGTTGATTGGGCAATACAAATTGCCCGTGGCATGGACTACCTTCATAATAAAGCTCCTATAAGTCTTATTCATAGGGACCTAAAAAGCTCTAATGGTAAGGCAGTTTACATAAATTTTGATTGTAATTAGCACAAATTTAGTATATGCTGATAAATGTATAAATATTTTGACAATATTATTTTCATTCATAATAGTGCTGTTAAGTGAGCCTATAGAAAATGACGATCTGCAGTATAAAACATTGAAAATTACTGATTTTGGATTGGCAAGGGAAGTTTATAAGACAACACGCATGTCAGCAGCAGGCACATATGCTTGGATGGCACCAGAGGTTATTAAAAAGAGTACTTTCAGTAAAGCCAGTGATGTTTGGAGGTCAGTTTTAGGTGCCTCCTATGTCACTTTAATCATAGTCAACTGTATTTTAATAAATTATATTACTTACTAATAAATGTCTTTACAGCTATGGTGTTCTTTTATGGGAACTTTTAACTGGTGAAACACCCTATAAAGGAATAGATGCATTGGCAGTAGCATACGGAGTTGCAGTAAATAAACTTACATTGCCTATTCCATCAACTTGCCCTCAGCCTTGGAGGTTTTTAATGGAAGGTACAGTACTGTGCAAATATTTATTTTAAAACCACAAATAAATTTGTTTTAATTTAGTTCTAAAATAATATGAAGAACATGCAATTACTTTTTAGCTTGTTGGGCATCAGACAGTCATTCGAGACCAGGATTTGCTGAAATTCTTGAAGCACTAGATGAAGTACGTAGTGCATTTGCAGCAACGCCACACGAGTCCTTTCACACAATGCAAGAAGACTGGAGACTTGAAATTGAACAAGTTCTTCATGGATTGCGCATGAAGGAAAAGGTATATAATTCAATTTTTTTGTATATCACATATGTAGTCCTATATACAGATAAAATTTAGAGTGTTGTAAGTTGAATTTGGGTAATTTAAAAGTAACAATACAAGTAACATTTATAATCATTCTTTCAAATGCTATACAAAGGAATGCCGTTCCTTAGAAGAGGTAAGACAAGTAGATATCGTAATTATCGTTAATATTTTTAATTTACTTCTGTTTCTAATTACAGATTTATTTACTTTACTAACTAAAGGAACAATATATTTTTAACTTTTATTTAATCATTCTACGTATTTGTTCACTAGGAATTGCGCTGTAGGGAGGAAGAATTAACTAAAGCACAAGTACAACAACGACAACACGAAGAAAATTTAAGACAGCGAGAACAAGAATTGGCTGCTCGAGAGATAGACTTATTGGAACGTGAACTCACTGTAATGATAATTCAACAACAAAATACTCCTACACCAAACAAAAGACGTGGAAAATTCAAGAAATCGAGATTAAAATTAAATAAAAAAGAGCCTGGTAGTAACATTAGCGCTCCTTCTGGTACGTATAATTTAATGTAACTGAGTAGCGCATTAAATCATTGTCACAATAATGATAATATGCATACTTTTATTTAGATTTCCGTCACACGATAACTGTTCAACATACAGCTCTAGATAGAGGAAAAGTGCGGAATCCGTCGAGACCTAACAGTCCACCAGGTTCTCCTAGTATTCCAAGACTTCGGGCAATCGCATGTGAGTGATTTATTCAATTAACTTTTAGTAGTTCACAATTCTAAGTACGTGTGGTATGATATGAATGATTTTATTCTAAGATATTTTTTAGTATTTCCATGAAATTTTGAATCACATTGTTTGTGCTTTGTAGTCACGTTGTATTAATATTTTATCTTTATTAGCATGGTGTGAATAATCGAATACACTGTTATGTATTTTTGAAAGTTTATGTTACATTTTTTTCTTTTCAAATTAATTTTTATTATTATCTTTTTTTTTATTTTGATTTTAAAGTATAAAATGTTGAGACTGTATCAATATAGAACATGATATGTCATTTCATTTCGCTGAACATCTAATTCATAATAAATACAAATTTCATAATACCGAAGTATTTGAACTTTCTCTGTAAGAATTGGGTATTTCATTTAAAGAAACATCTTTATCTTTTTGAAACGCGCAAAGAATTCAAAAGAGTCCAGGGTAGGTGGAAGAACTAGCATTGTAGTGAGTAGCGTTTTGTTTTTTGTCTTCCTTCTTTAGTACCAGCAGACGGAGTAAAGGGTAAGACTTGGGGACCATCGACACTCCACCAACGGGAGCGTGGGGCTATTATCACACAGCCACCAAATCCTTCATCACCAGGTGGCAAGCGGTGGTCTCGTTCTGCTCCAGATCTCGAAAAGACACCCCTGCGTACAGCCCTGTTGGCAAGCGCGCATCGCTCCCCGCTTCTTCAAGAAATAGGTAACCCCTCCTCCAGAAAGTTGTACTCCTCAGCAAATAATTTGATAGACAATCAGCCAGGATATAGCTATAACAACATTCCAGAAAATTCTAACAACATTGTGCAAAGTACGAGCTGTCCACCTTGTAATATAGATGAAGACTCGATTATTGTGGACAACGATATTTACGAGTCAGTGGTGTTGCATAACAAACCAGCGAACAATCTCAAAACTCATTTTTCGGATGAGCATTTGGTAGTTACGGACAATTACTCGAAACCTACTGCTAGTTACACTTTAAAAACATCACCCCCCAAGTGTCAGAGATACGTAGCTGGTGAATGGGAGCACTCGAATTCTTCAAATTTTGTACAAAGCGTAGCATTTAGTTTAGTCGGCACTGCGAAACGTGTGAAGAAGAAGAAACGAGACAGAAGCAAGTCGAAAGAGTCAAAGCGCAGAGATAGTTCGGAATCACGGTTAACTGCTCTCGCTGATTTTTTTCGTTCCCCCTCTGGATCAAGGAAAAGCTCCTTGAACTCTCCACGTAGCGCAGAACGAAAAATGTCTGTCACAATTAAAATCAACGATGCGGATGGGTTAGAATCGAGCCCCGAGAATTCGGTCGGCAAAAAATCTCAACACAAATCAAGAATGTCTAAAAGTCCATTAAGAGTCTTCAATAAAATGAAGGCGTGGGGAAGTCGAGATGCACTTGACGATAAAGCCACTGCTGTTAAAGTAGAGTACAATGTTTTAGATAATGCGATAAATATTCCACAATTGAATCGTCGTGATTCCGATCAAAATAGCATGATGCCTAAATTCTTAACAGCAAACTCCCGAGAGGGGATAGATTTCGAGAGTCTTGAGTCGGAACTTTGTAATTTTGATTCGGAACATTCGAACGACAGTTCTGTTTCCAAAAACTCCTTAGGCTTATTCCACGAGAATAAGTTTAAAAGGTCGCCAACATCTTTTGATTGTGTTAGTAACGTATCGGATGGATGTTTGAAGCCACGCATTCCACAAGTAGGTCAAACCTTCGATTTAAATTCTCAGTTACATCAACGATCAAAAAGTAACGAATACTTGCGTAGTTGTGAGGAGGATCACGTTGATAGTATCAATTTGATTATGCACGCACCTGGTTACATCCAGGACTGCGATCGTCAAAATTCGCCAACTAATTACAGATCAAAAAAGGATCTAGTTGAATCGCATAGGGATGTTCTTTCGCACAGAAGTTCCGAGGATGTGAATACGATCGCTTACACGTCCCACAAGACTTCTGTTACAGAAAAATTTTTAAAAAAAGAGTGATAAATGACGTTGCATTTCATGAAGATAGAGATGTGCGTACAGAGCAAATTCAAACTCGTAACCGCATTTCACAAATATGTCTTCTTTCTGTTTTATATGTTTTAGTAACAACCCTATATTTTCTTTACCGCAGGCCTTTCTGAGGAAAGCATCTATCCTACTCGTAAGTCTCTTCACATTGCCGCAAACAGTTTTACACTTTGTAATAGACTTGATCGTTTTTCTTTCTTTGTCACGATTAGTCTCAGTAAATAACGGTTTTAATTTTGCGCATTGTAGTGAAGCAGAGATCTCACATGGACAGTGCCTTTTTATGTTTATATTTAAAGATTTCCTTTCTTTTTTTTGGCTAGATTCTATTTAAGTAGATTATGATTAAAGTTATTTTTGTAGGAGTGCATGAGTACATTATATCAGTTAGATTTTCTACATTTGCTGTTTATTCTAGCGAAGTGCATAAATATATATATATATATATTTAGTAATACATGTACAGTTACAAATTCTTTTTTACATTGCTAGAGTTGTGTTTAAGATTATTTTATTCGGTTGAATTTATTTAGGATGATACATATTGTCATTATGTATCTTCTGGTAGGAAATGGTTTTAAATTTTTATCAGGGATTAGATAAAAATTGAAGTTTATTTTACTCTCATAAATTGATACCCTTGTTATGAAGGTAATTTCATTAAAATACAAATGTCTATCAAATTACACAATGGCCATTTTGTTATTTTAAAATATTTTAATAAAGGGTAATTTCTACCCTCCAGTAATCTAAACATTATTTATCCTAATTTAAACTGATAAGAACTCCATATTTGGACTATAATTTAATGAGTACATAAAATGTAAATGCAGTCTTTCTGGTGTTGGTTCTTTTCTGATGTTGTTTGGAGTACATAACATTCTAACAAAGCAGAGCTAACAGCCCACTACTATGAGAAAAAGAAATCATGTGCTTCTGCCATTACAATAAAAAATCTAGTTAAAAATTGTTTCCTTTACTTAAGAGCATTTTCTGAAAACTTTTGTTTTTCCATTATAGTTGTGATTTTATGACTTAGAAATCAAAATTATATCGCGTTTTAATTGTGTGAGTAGAGTCGTATTGTTCTCTTCATTGCCTCGGATGCATTTAAATCAACTTTTGATTTGTATGAATTATTCAACCCAATTTAACAGCGATTCCATTTCTGTATTATCATAGTTTCTCTACATTTTTTAGATTCAGAAATTTTGCACACATCACATTCAACACATGGAGCGACACGCACACTTGTATTTAGAAATAGAAATTTTTTCAATAAAACCTTTTCAGTTGGACACATTGAATTTTGTTTTTTCGTTTTCTAAATTTTTACGCTCGGTTTGTGGTAATTTAGTGGCATTCAACAACTTTGAAGTAAATATATTGTGTTTGTAAATAACTATAATTATATATGTTTAAAAAGTATACACTAAATATTTTGTAAGTGAACTCAGTGTTGTATAATTGTTTTGATTATTATACTAACTATACAATAAAACAAAAAGTAATAGAATTCCTTTTATCTGCTTTTTATACATCTAAAATTTTTTAATCGTTTTTGCCAATAGCCGAGCGTAAGAGAATCCTTCTGCATGCTTCCAGTAGGATCCTAACTGTTAATGCCAATTGGGTTTGGTCCTTTTCTTACCCTAAACTTCCAATCTCATTTGTAAACAAATATTCCATTAATTTTTTTATATTCCTATTTATTTTGATTTTGGTGTGAAAAGTAAAATGTAGTCTATTATAAAAAAGAAAGTGTCATTAAGTAATTATATACTTATATTTAATGAACAATGTAAAATTTATTTTTATGCTTTTATCATATAAATGATTAACGAGTAAACAAAACATTAAGATAAAATAAAACAAGAGTTTAAAAGAATGAGAAAGAGGAAATAAAATAGGGTATAGAAAATTATTTGAAATTAGTATATGCTTACTATCTTACAAGTATTTTTATTTTTTTCTTTCTTTACACTCTGCTTTATTTTTAGAGATTGAATATTTTTTTAACAAATACGATTTATTTTTAAGATAGGAATTTTGTGAGTCTGTTATAATTGTTTTTTACAAAAATTGTATAAGCTTTATAGGATTTATTAATAGTAATGTATAGTTAAAATAAGAATGCAGCATGTAATATTTTAATACAGTGCACGTATCGCATTGTGCTTGTACACAAAAATAATTGTAAGTAATTCAATAACACGTAAGCATGTTGCAACTACAATACTAAACTAGTTTACTAGAAATTTAATATAATAAACTTAACATTTATGATAAACTTCTGAAAACTTATAAAGGTAAGAAAGAAACCAAATTAATCATAAGTAATTCTAATAAATAAGGCTAAAAAGATTTTAGTAAAAGGAAAACTATTTTTTCAATTTGATACTGTAAAAAGGAAAGTAAAAACATCTAAACATATATATTATGTTCGTGCTTTTTATAAATATGCATCAATACCACCATTATTATTGTAGAAATTTGATTGTTTTTGTAGATTATACAGCTGTAGCACCTGATCTCTCATCTGACTGGGTAACATCGGACTATCCTTTGAAACCTGGATTAACTGGACCTTACATCATGCCAATGCCTGTTCCAATGCCAACGCTCTATAATGGAGAAATGAAAAAACCAAAGTTAAGCATAATAGAATTGGTATTGTACAATATCGCTGCTATGCTAGCTGGAGTAGCTACTGGCTATGATGTAAGAATGTCGAACATATCTCCGATTCATCCAAGATTGTATCCTCGAGTTGGCGATACCGAAGATGAACCTTCAAGATGGTGGTTTCAAGCAGATACCGGATCAAATCGCAATTCTGGTTATCTTGGGCCTGATTATGAGTTTAGTTCAAGTAGTGGTTATCCCCATAATACGTATCATGGACCAGCTAGACATTACAGGTAAAGTATTTTGTTTACAATTGTATTTATTTTCTATGTTTGAATGTTTTTGAAACATATAAGATAAAAGTAAGAATTGTCGTTATTGCTGTAGGCCATTCTTAAGTAACATGGGTGGTATAGCACCTGGTCTTTTACCCAGTGTGATGCCTGACAAACCTTTAAGATTTACGGATTCGCCCCAACACTATGCGAGTAGTACAACAGGTTCTAACGCACCAACACCAAGTCCTAGAAGAAAGAGCAGTAGCACTAGTAATGAAGACGTATTCACGCATGATACAGGAAGAGTAGATCGAATGGAAAGAGTACCAACTATATATATGGGTAATGTTGCTCCGTTTCCGGATTACGGACCTCCAGTTTATACAGTTGTTCCACCAGAATATTATAGACCACCAGAACCAACGTATTTTGTACCTTCAGATTATCAGTAAGTATTTCTAATAATATCACTGATCAATTCTTGAATATCATGATCACATATTTCTTTTCCTTCAGTGATAGAATGCTTGAGTGCCCTGAATTTCCACACGCTTATGACAATCCGAGCAGTATAAATAGTCCGGCTCGGCCTGTATCAAGACTTCCTCCGTATACCCATCATCGTACTTCATCAAACGTTTCAAACGCAAGCACATCAAGTCAAAGTAACGTTAATCCAACGTTTCGTTTAGAAGATGAGGATGATTACTCTTTGTACTCACCTGGACATTATTACCAACGACCTTCGAATGTCATTTCAAACGTAGGAACGTACAGTCCTAGTATGCTTAATCACGAATATGGATCACAAATACTGACACGTCAGAACTCGCACGATTCGAATTCAAACTCGGGTGAACGTCCAAGCAATTTAGAGGTTGTTAGCCGGTTACGATCGAGTTTAAAACGATCTAATTATTCATACAACTCTCCAAATAAAAGTGTTAGTAAAAATAATTCGGGTTCAGGTACACCGACAAATCCTACTCCCCCAGATTCGTTAACATCCGAAGATTCGAGTTACGTTTCAGCTAAGGATAGTCAAATTTCTATAAGTAGGGTTCGATTTTCTCCAGTGACCTTCGATCGGGATGGAATTTCGCGAGAGCACAGGGAAACTTTACTCGATATTCCAGTCCATGGACAAAGTCAGGACGTTACTGTACCTTTACAAGCTAACCGACGGTTGAACAGAAGTAGGAAACCGAGTATTTCTGAATTAGAGAGAGAATTTTTGTCATAGCATTGGCTTATTTAAAGTAACAAAGACGATATAGATATTAATAATCCGAAATGTTTGTCAATCTTGAAAGTAACATTTAATTAGAATTATGTAAATCAAAGAGTATCTGACGTGGCAGAAATTGATCAAATCTCTATGACTAGAGAATATTGCGATACACATTTTGAAAGCACTGCCTCCTGCAGGACATTTTTTCATGTATCAATGCAGGTCATCGAATACAGTAAGAATATAACATTCCATATGTATAAATACTGAGACATCTTTGTGAAAGACTCTTATATTCGATCAGACTGTTTTTAATTTGTTAAAAAACTGGTATGTCTCATGTTTCGTAGAAGTAGTGTAAATGTCGGGATTGTATAATCTTGCATTGTTTTCAATACTATGTACTGTTATTTAAATTGTATGTATTACAAATATTTTATTCATACATTCCGCACATCTTGCATCTACTGTTGGCACTGAGCATCTAAGTACCGAAGACATAATATAGTAGCTTTGTATACTCATAGACAACTGCTTTAGATTTTATCGATTTTGCCCCTTAGATTATATTATTTTCTATTTTCTCAATAGTTGTAACAAAAACCATAGCTAAAAATTGATTTTCTTTAGGAGAGAATTCTTATTTATATGGAACATTAATTATTTAAGACTTGTATCCATGTTACTTTTAGTTTTAGATTTCTGAATTTGGAAAACATTTTAAAATAGTATTTTTTGATATCCATTCAGTTCGCAAAGGTGATTGTTAATACTCTTATTATTGGATTAGACTACGATCGTTGTTGGCAGTGCAAGTGAGAGTACCAGTAAATAAATATTCTTCTGTAATTTTGTGATGTATATAAATTTTATAATGAGTGCAAATATTTAGAATAGAATTACAAAAAAATTAAAAAGTTTCTTCTGGAATTCTGCTCGCAAGCTTTTAAACAGAGGATGCAAGATAGTGCTTATGGTGTGCCGGAAGGCCACGTGGTAACACTAGTCAGATTGGCTTTGTATTGGGTTTTGTGAAAGATATTTTTTTCAATTGATTCCTGTTTTTTAACTGGACTAGCTTGTTTCTCTTGGCAATTATGCTTTACTTAAGATTTATTCTTTGAATTTTTTCTTAGTGTGATCTTGAAAGACCTTTAGATAATTGACTTGATATTTTATAACAGCGATAACATTACGTATTGAGTTATCTATAGAACAAAATCTCCTTTGATTGGTTACTAAAGCTGTTCAGTAGTTTCTGTTAAAATAACAACAAATATGATGACAGTAAAAAAATTTCCCCATCAAATAGTTTTATTGAAATGGAACTTATAAAATTGTGTAAAAAATTCCAAATTTATGTTTACATTAAAAATTTACATTATATTTAAGACTTTATAAGACCTCATTATTCTATTGAATAAAAATAAAATTAAAGGTTTTATATCATTTTGATACAGAGATCTTTTTTCTGACTTATCAGTAATTCATTACATTTCGTCTTCAAATTTTCAGAATTTATGATGGTAATTGCTTCTATTATTTTATTATTTGTATGTACATTTAATCCAGCTAAAACAGATTAACTATGTTAATTAAAATGTTTTGGCAGAGAACACACATATAAAACATTATTATGTTATATAATATGTTTCGTTATATTATACATATTCATTTGGAAATGATATGTATAAATTAATTTCTGCGAACTCTCTCTAAGAATTAAATTATGTGACTATAGACCTGGGTTAGACGATTTATATGTTTCTTGTGTACTCATGCAAGTGCATTAAGGGTCAGTTGTATCCATTTTAAGTACTCGCATACATATACAAAAGAAAATATCTATTAAATATATTTATCTTAATAATAGTTTACATTCCATCAAAATTTATATTTACTAAAAATAAAATATTAAATCTAATTATTGTATAGTGTGAAAAAAATAGTAACTTATAAACACAAGTAGACAGGAAAACACTAATGATCCCTATAGATAAGAAATTATTATTAAAACACGCGAATCTAAACATAAAATTGCTAAAAAATAAATTAACTGTTATTACGATTGAAAACAACGATCCACGCGTATAAGAATAAATACGTAGTCGCAATAAATGCGCTATCTAACAAAAGAATTCAGAAAGCGCTTCATTAGAGTATGCTCAGTGAGATTTCTGTCATCTATTTTATTATGCTTTTAAACATGTAAAATCATATAATTTCTTTTATCATTATCTCATGACAATACATGTAAGTGTATTAAATAGACTAGTTTTACACTGCGAGTAATAGGTAACACAAATCTAATATCATAGTGTTTTCCTGTGTACACAGATTTTTTTATATAAATATGAAATATTTGTAATGCATAAGTATGATAATAGACATGCATCTTTTTGTTTGCCATTACACTGTGTCAGGTGTTACATATTATTTTACTATCTTTCAATCATTACACAAATACCATGGCACTAGGTACACATGTGAGAAATTTGTACAGTGGGATTTTTTATGCATTTGTGAGCTACTAGCATAATAGACTTAATTTAGTATGCCATGTGCAGTTAAAACGACACTTCTTTTATATACGAAAACAGTATGCATTCAAGTGATTCGCGTACCTGTAGAAAAGTGTTTAACATACTTAATAATAGCTATAAAAAGTATATAGCCATTTAAGGTGTGATATACTTTGAAAATTGTTTTAGAACAAAAACACTCCATATACATAATCAACATTGTACATATAAAAATCTATTAGATAGTTACTATTTGTTTAACAATGTAACAATGGTCGATACATTCCTTTATATAAATCACACTTTGTACAGTATAATCTAAAATATTTTTTGGATTTTTAAGTGCACGAGTGCCTCAAAAATTATTTTATTCTTGAATTGTTTATAAGAAATCAGAATACTGAGTATTAAAAGAAATATACTTCTTTCCTTCTTACACTGATTATATAAAAAAAGAAAAGAAATGCATTTGTAACGCTCTGTATTCTGATCTATACCTTTATTTCTCTTTACTAAAAAGATATTAACTAAACTCGGTTTTTTATACAAATATGTATCTAATTTATTGGTTCAAGAACATAAAGTAACAATTAAATAATTTAGATTAAACTTACAAATCAATCAAAACTTATTTACATGTTGCGTATATTCTACGCCATGCTCCATCTAATCAAAATAATTCATTTATTTCTTTGACCTCATTTAGAATGTTATATATAAAAAACGATACAGATTTTTTTCTCAAGAATTCTATGTTTTTGCAATAATTTCTTGAATGATAATCAGTATTGTAGGATATGTTACAATGTACATAAAATACAGTAGAGGTAAAGGAAAAAGAAAGGGTTTACTTTGAAGAAAATTTTTTTGGTGGAGTTTAATATATAATAAACTTATAAAACATAGCTTTTGAAAGTGTAGTGAATCATTTTCATTAATAAAATTACTTTTATTTATCAAAAGATTTGTTAAACGTTTCACCAATAAAATTTTTTTCAAAGTAAAATTAATAAAGCATTAAAGATGTATGTAAGTGTTTCTTAAGCAGGAAAAGTGAACCCATTAAATTGGTATATTTATAGTTTGTTACTTATAAAGTAAAATAACTCATCTGGTTTATACTCAAACTTTTGCAAACTTCAATTACTAATGAAATATTTATGATGTTATTAGAAACTTATAGAATAATATTTCATGGGTATGCCTTTCTATGCTGTACAAAGATATTCTACGGTGCTAGTATCATGTACTTAATATATTAAGAGACACAAAAAAATTGAGAATGCTTCCAATGTAATTGAAAAATATTTAATGAAATCTTAGTATGCTAATATCAGTAATTGTTGATAGTAACAATAATTTACTTATACAAAATACAATATTAGGCAGCTATCAACTATCAATTGTGTAATGGCATATGATTGCCAACAGTGCTAGTCTCTAAGTTATATTTATTTTTTATATATTATAACTTCTTTAGCTTAAAGTAAGAAAACATCCAGTTTTGTATTTCATTAAAGAACATTCATAGATCATATGTTTCATTAATTAGATTCAGTTTTGAGAGGACAATGTTCAGAATAACTGTAATTACTATGAAAGTAATCTTTCATATGTAATATTAGCAATAGATCCATTTCAAAAACTATATATTAAAAGACTCGATTATATAACTAATTTTTTTAACTAGTTTTTATTTTCCACTTTTTTAAAAATTATTTAAAATTTAATATTGTTGTTCTGAACATGTTTCTTTTAGTCTAAATTAAAATTGTAAATATCTCCTTATTGAAATTACAATAATACTGCATGCTGCTTACAAATTAGTAATTTGTACAATAACACTTATGACCAAGAAGATAATTGTGAAACAAGTGTGCTTTCAATGTACACAAAGTATTTACTGCGATATATTTCCTCTATTTTTTATGTTTATTTGTTGTATAATATACTAAATAATTTTGCTTGACGACATCTTAAAACAATTTGTATTGAGGAGTTATCGCAGTTATTTGAGTATTCGATATTTGTGTGTGAAATTAATTTTTGTCAGTATTTTTTTGTAATATATAAATTTAGAAGACGTAGAATGTACTGCAACCCGTAATCACTGACAATTTATTTAAATTTTAAATTACTCTGTAGTTCTAAGAGTATTACTAATAAGCTAAGTGCAATGTGTTCCACATGTATTTAAGTAACAAATGACTGCTTTGGTGTGCGCCTTAAAAAGTAATGAAATGCAGAACCCAAAGCTTGAGAAAAAACATTTTGTGTATTATAACTTAAAAACATTGTATGATGAGATAGGAATTTCAGAGAATTTTCTGTGGTGAATATAGTTTGCCAAACGAGATATTGGGCACTGCATAACCATCAATAAATATGGATATGACAAATAGAATGATACGGGAAAGAAAACAACAAATATTCAATTTATAATATGCAAAATTTAAAAAGGTAAATACATTTAAAAAATGCAATAATGAATATCGTCTTCAATTTTTTACTCGACATGTTTAAATATAATGAAATTTAAACAAAAAATGAAGGGGAGACGTATTGATGCGGTGTCTAATTTGCACTAAAAATTCATGTATTTTTCCATACATTGTACATTATTCTATAAATATTAATTATATAAATTATAAATAGTAACTGGAAAATATATATTATATTAATTATTACAATTATTGTAACATTTAAGCATCACAGATTGTAGGTGATGCTTTATTATTATTAATAAATCATTTCAAATAACAGCAAAAAAATCTTTTCTTTCATATATTTTCGTAATAACAAATATTTTACGTTTTTATATTTATTTACATGTTTAAAAAACAAGTGACTTTCCTTTGTCTAAATCAGAAAGAAGACAAATATAATTAATTAACAAAAATTTCAAATATAAAAAATTATTGCATTATTTTTTATACTATGAACTATTCGTTATATTGGCATTCTTTCAAATTGATCAGATCAGTCTCAACATGGATTCTCATGGATGCAATTGCAAAAATATAACAATTACAGAAGGAATTTTTGGAGAAATCTGGGTTGGTAGGTTGCTTAATTGTCTATTGATATATAGCACAAAATAGAAGATAATTTATGTATAATATGAATTACAATAATTAGATAATAATGAAGGTCCAATGCTTGTCAATCCTGTACCAAAAATAATAAAATCATACACTATCACAAATGATAATCGAATGGAAGTTGTCATCATTACCTGGGGTGCTACAATTATATGTTTAAAATGTCCAGACAAATATGGACATTCTGCTGATATTGTTCTTGGATTTGATAATCTGAAAGGTCCAATGTCATGCATTTATAATTAATACAACTAAGTCATGTTAATATTTATTGCTAAATTATGATTGAATTTTTTAGAATACATGAATCCTGTGACAAATCCATTTATTGGATGTATACTAGGTAGATGTGCAAATCGTATTAAAAATGGTCATATTACTATTAGAAACAGGGATTATCAATTAAGCAGAAATGATTATAATGGAACACATCATTTACATGGAGGAGTAAATTAATCACCAATACCACGTATAATCATTATCTTATAATTTAATTATTGTATACTTTTTCCAGGTAAATGGATTTGGACGTAAAATTTGGGATTCATACATTAGTGGATGTGCAGTTGTCATGAGTTATTTAAGCCCAGATGGAGAAGAAGGCTATCCAGGTGCTGTGTTAACTACAGTAAGATTCAAATTAACTGCAGATAATAAGTTGGATATATGTATGCGAGCAACAACATCCAAACCAACAGTTGTGAATTTGTCATATGGTTCAATGTTTAATTTAGCTGGGCATGTAAGTAATAATATATTTTAAAATATGACATTTACTTAACAATTTAATGTGAGTAAGTCCTTTGTAGGATGCAGGAGAAACAGAATTGAGAAAACATAAAATATTATTTAATTGTGATCAATGGACATTTGCAGATTATATAGATCCTGTTCCAACAGGTGCAATTCGTAGTGTAGGTGGAACAGTAATGGACTTTAGAATACCACGATGTTTAGGAGAATACTTGGAGAAGGTACAAAGGGACTAAGTGTTATTATATTTTTAAAATACTGAGAACATTTTTAGGTACCATCTGGAGATGGTTATGACCATAATTTTTGTGTTACAAAAAATGGACAATCTGGAAGTTTATTTGTTGCAAAAGCATGGCATGTGAAAACTGGACGGTACAAATGAATAAAATTACTAATGCTAAACTATTCTTGGAAAATGGTATAATTTTAAATATATTTAGTGTTTTAGAAATCTACTCTAATCAATGTGGAGTACAGTTTTATACTGGTGGTCATATACCGCCTACAATTTCACAGATATCTGATAGTACAGACTTATTAGAAGATGAAGTAATTATAATTATTAACCATATTTTAGCATTGTAAACAGTAAAGCTTTGTCAATTTTACAAATTTATTTTCATTTTTGTTACAGGAGAAAGAAGAGGTAGAGGGAAGTATTAAAAGTTATATGAATGACACTGAAGACGAAGAAGAAATAAAAATTGAAAAATCATGGAAAGGAATAATTACCAAACCAAAAAAGTTAGAATTTATTTTAGGAAAACAAGGAGCCCATTACAAAAAATACTGTGGTTTTACTATTCAACCACAGAATTATCCTGATGCAATACATCATGTAAGTACATTACTTAAATACAAATGTTAAACATAATAATTAAAATTTTTAAAATAAAAAAATATTAAAAAAATATATGTAATGAATTCTTTCAGTCACATTTTCCATGTTCCATATTGTACCCTGGTCAAGTTTACTGTCACGATTTGACATACAAATTTAAAGTACAACTTGCAAATTTTATGTAATAAATTTATATATTTCATTATACTACATTATGAAGCAGCATTTTATAAGTAAAGCTGTTTGAATTCGAGTATGATTTTTAATTATTTTTTATTGCATTCATTTCGTTTTCTAGTAAAAAATTTAGCTATAGTACCGATCATGCTACCAAAGGTATTATGAGTGATTACGGTACGTTGAATCCAATGTGGAAGCGCTTTAGTTTTTTGGGAATATCGTTTATCAAATAAAACAACTGATGAATAATCATTAATATGTCGGATGGCTCGTCCAATACATTGATTCACTGCTTTCATACAAGCATTCTCATAGAAGTTTTGTCCAGCATTTGATTTCTAGTAAACAGAAAAAATAAGGATTTGAAATTATCTACATTACATTTTACTATAAAAAGAATAGGTACATACAATGTTTTCATTTAAATATTTCATTTTCTCTTGTAGTTCCAGTGATTTAACATTCGGGTACGGCATTCCTATAATTATAATACATCTACCCAAATCATCAGAAAAATTTAAACCTTCGCTTAGTTTACCACCTACTACACTAAATAATAATGATCCGTTTTGTGGACTTTGTGGCTTTTTAATATGGTGCGAATACTGTTCCAAAATTTCATTTGCCTGTAAAATTTATAATTTATACAAAAGTTTAACAACAATTTGCTACAATTATATAAATGAAAAAAATACTTGAGAAGCTAATTTGGGTTCTCGAAAAACACATTTCTTTGAAGAAATTTTCGCTATAATACCAGATTTATCTAAGTGTTTGTACAGCAGTTCTTCAAAATTATAAGAAGGTAAAAATACTACAATTCCAGCTGGTACAATATTACATATATTTACTAATGCTCTGCCCAGTTCATTTAACTGAAATATTTAAAGTGTAAAATATATTATGAATAATAATTTATATTGTACTGAACTTTTTTATTAAATGTATACCAATGTGATGTTTTGTCGATTTCGAAAATTGAACTCAAATTCAACACCAGTTGGGCCATGTGTTACAATATTGCATGTTATATTTTCTTGAGGTATTACATGATCACATGAAAATGTGACAATTCTTTCAGGTGCTGCGCCTGCTGCGATAAATAATTGCTCTATAAATTCGTCCATTGGTGCCATTGTTCCACCAGCTAATATTACAGATCTGGCATCTTGTACTATGAATAGTTAAGCATTAAATATATGTAAAGTAATTTGAATAACAATAATATACGCATATTTAAACTTATGTTCATACCAATATCATAAAAATAGGCTGCTGGATTTAATAACAGAAATTTTATAGTACTTTGACCAATAGTTGAACCAGGAACTACAAATATGCGTCCATCGCTACAACTACTTTGCAAACATTCCATAAAACTCACAATTGATATCAATGGATTGTTTGATTGTTCTTCATCGGATATTGAATTTTTGTCAGATACATTGTGTTCTGAGTCTTTATTCTTAATTGAATTTAAGAATTGCGATACACCAGATGTTTTTGTACGATTTTTATGAATTTTTAATTTATTTCCATATTGTTCCATAAAACTCTGCAGTTTATGACACAATTTAGAATTCTTAATAAATTTTAATAACTCAAATATATTAACAGTATCAATTCCTGTCATAACTTCGAACTCCTCAACTTTATACAATTTTGAAGTTGTTTCTATATTGAGAATATCATTAGGATTTGACTTTGTAGTGGCACTAAATACAGTTAAAAGCTTCTTTAAGTAAAAACTCAACTGACTTAAGCTTAAAACGCTTTTAGCAGAAAACAGAGCTTGAAATCTAAAATAGAATAAATAATAAATAATAAAAAATAATAATAAATAATAATAAATAATAAATAATAATAAATAATAAATAATAATAAATAATAATAAATAATAAATAATAAATAATAATAAATAATAATAAATAATAATAAAACGCGAATACACGCAAATTCTATGATACCTTTTTTGATATTGTGAAAGTTGACTGTAACAGTGCAATATATTTCTACCTGTAATCATAACACTGTGCATTCTTTCAATAGCCTCAAGTAAATTATGGGCCTCATCAATTATTAATATGTTTCCTTTTAATTTAATTCCAGAACTAATTCTAGTATTTTTATGCAATATAGAATTGTATGGAATTAGTACAATCTGACTATATGGAATTGCTTTTCTCGATGCATAATATGCACATGTTTTAATGTTTTCTCCTTTCTGTGCTATTTCTTCAACATCCTGAATTTGTGTTACAGCTTCTCCTATCAATAAGTCTTGATTTCCTGGCAAAAATGGACAATTGGTTGTGACTTTTTTTCTTTTCAAATCTTTTTCACTTTTTGCTGTTGTATTTTTCTTTTGCAATTGCAAACAATATTCATTCATTACATTTAAGTGTTTCAATTTTCTAATACTTTTGTTAATACAATAATTTTGCCTAAAAATATTTACACGTATACGGACATGAGAGTGAATAAGCATAAGTAATATTCATTTGTAAAAAATATAAAGTATATTTTTAAGAATTATACCTAGACGCTAATGTAACAACAGACACAATTTTTGAATAAGGGCTTTTCTTTAATTCTCCTACAAACTGTGATAGTTGAGAATGAGTTCTTGAACAAAAAAAGATTTTAGTGTTTTCATAGACTTCTTCTTCTTCCTCTTCACTTTCATAGTTATCTGAATCATGAATTATGTCTTCTAAAACTAATTCTTCTTCTATGGTTTCTTCTTGTACATTTAACTTGTCAAGTAATAACTCATTTTCTGTTTCTTTATTTTGCTTTGTATTACTAGTTTTCACTTGACTGTGTGGGTTTTTCTTATTATTTGTCTGTTTTACTATTTCTTTAAGTGCATTCTTTTTACGTTCATACTGAAGAATACTGTTTAATTTTTTTGTAACTGCTTGTTTTTCAACAGTCAATTGCATTTGTTCAGTCTGTACAAATACCCAATTATCAGATGCATTAGAACATTCTTTCATTTTCTCATCAAGTTGAGAAATTGCAGTATTTAAGTGGCTTCTTTGTAATTCTTCATGGTCAATTAGCCATTTCAAAGCACCACAAATAATTGACATAGATTTACCCGTACCTGTTGGACTTTCAAAGATTCCTAAATTAGCATTTTCTAAACAATTGTACAATTCTTTCATAAATTGATTTTGTATAGGATACGGTGGAAAGGGGAATGGAAATTCTTCAGTGCTTTCCATATTGTTTAATAATTATTAAAAACTATGCACCAAACTGTTTACAAAGTTATTATTTTCAGTAAAAAACTAATAATACAATTTTTGTTTAATCATGCGTCTATAAATAAACATTAATGCATTTTATAGAATAATTAAACTTATTTAACATTGTGTTTTATGCACTAAATTTAAACCGCACATATTCAAATTCAATCGAATAAGAAACACGTCTGAAGTTAGACAATGAATATGGAATGAAGTTTGGAAAGAGGTTAAACTTCGCGCGTATACAAGAAGTTCCAAATGTTTTAATACAGAATACAAAGTAATAAATTCATTCAAATAATTCGTAAGTACATGATTTACAAAAATATTAAGTAATATGCATAAGAATTTTAAAAAATTGAAGAAAAACAAGGAATGATCTATAGCTAACTTTTAGGTTAATGTGAAACTATGTTGTGAAATGAACATGCATGCACGAAAGGTGGTTGTGTCTGCTAAGTAGAATCACGTGTTCCACGGAAAGAAGAGAAGAAATCACTAAAAATGATTATGAGAAAAAAGATTTGGCCCCGTACTTTGAGTGATTTCCTTTCAATGACTTTTATAGTAACCATTGTACCTCTGATATATTGGTTTGAATTATGGGTGGTTTTACCGGCTGTATACGGATTTGGATCATTACCGTACACACTAAATTTTCTCCTTGGAAATTTCATCATGTTGAACATAGTTGGAAATTTCACATATGTAGTCTTTTGCGATACAAGTACAAGGAGAGATATTATGCCAATAAGTGCTGCAAATACTAAAAATGGTTGGAGACTGTGCGCTTCGTGTGAAACACTTGCACCTCCACGTTCATGGCACTGCCCAATATGTAACATTTGTATTTTAAAGAGGGATCATCATTGCATTTTTACTGGATGTTGTATTGGTCATTATAACCATCGATACTTTGTCATGTTTCTTTTTTACTTATTTGTAGCAACAACATATGGTTTTTGTTTTAATAATGTTTTTATTTGGAGTAGGATACATTTTGAGTTTCCCATGTCAATCATAAAAATTGTTTTTCCGTTAGCAATTTTCGTGTTTGGCTTTGATGGCTCTATAGATCAATTTTACTTAATGTTATATATTGTATCTACTGTAGGAATGTTGTATACCGGTATTTTATGCATTTATCACTTTCGTTTAATCCTAAATGGTAGCGTAGCTAATGAAAGCAACAAAAATATTCATATTTACAATTTAGGTTCAAAACAAAATATAAAAGAAGTATTAGGTGAACGATGGTATCTCACATGGATACTTCCTTATATAACATCCCAATTACCACATAACGGTATAATATGGGATACATTAAATTCATGGCAATGCTCAAATCCTAAGAGTAAATAAGTATTAATTGTGTATTTATAAATGTATACATACAAATCTAAAATAAATGACTACATTTTTAAAATGATATAAAAACAAATGCAACATTTGTTAAAGTTACTAATCTTTATTATGTGTTTACAATTTAAACATGTATCATTGACAGAAATTAAGACACATACAAATTATTATCATTGTATCATGATCATTTTTATTTACAAAATTGTGAATTTAGATGTACATACATTAAGTCATTTATATATCTTCACTAAACAAATTAATAGATGTTAATGAATAATGTAATGGATACGCATTTAATGTAGGAGTAAATGAGTTTAATTTCAATATTTACATGTAATAAAAGTCTGGCAACATTTCTGTAAATCTTCATACTTATGAAAATTGGAAGTTATTTAAATAAATGACAATATAATTGTACATTGACAAGACTAGTTTGAAAATATATGTATTACTCCATATGTTGTGTAATAAATCTAACTATCAGTTACTAAATAGCTTCTACTTTAACATAAAAATGTTTAATATCCTATATCTATATCAAAATTTCAAGCAAATATATTTGTGATTAAGTAATAAACTGCTATAAAAAAAACATATTTTATTACAAAAAATCATATAAAATTTTGTTATTGAATGTAAAAACTGTCATGTTTTTCATGTTAGTAACTTCAAATATACAGTATTGTATCAAAGAATAAATATATGTATATATATGTATATAACTAAGATTTATGTGTCATAATTTTAGTCAACAGTATGTGGAAACACAATCAAAACATTGCACTGTTAAACATTACATTCTTATGAAAAACAATATGACAAAAATAATAAAATATGTACAATATATAAACATAACTACATTTCAATCATTTTTCTATTCGCTTTCTCACTTATTTTTTAATTTTACAAATTTTAATGATGAAAAATAAAAGTCATACTCTACCAAGCAAGTTGACATAAGTTTTCTTTTTGTAAGTTCTTTTAACAGCAAATTTTACACAGACTAATATAAGTATGACAGTAGATGTAGCATATAAAACAACGCAAATACTTATATCAAAAATTGTAAAATCCCAACCAAGCTTTTTGCTGTTCACATATTTATTCAATACTAGTCTCTCTTGTCTTATTTTCATTTTCTCATTATTATCTTTACGTTTGTCAATTGAACCATAATAATTTATTCCTTTGTAACTATATTTTGTCTTAAGATAATGTAAAATATTTTCCTCATTCCAAGTACCATTTTCATATTTACAATTTGCACAATGTTCTGCTGCAGGATACTGAATCTTCTTATATTTCGGATCTTCTGTACTATCGCCCGACAATCTTGCATTTACTTCGTTGTGAGCTGACCATAACCATAGAATACTATCATTAACATTCGACACCTCAAATATTTTATTTTTTGCAGCCATTTTTACAAAATGCTCAGAACAATCAGCACATCCAAAGAAATGTTTTATATACCCATGCATAGTTTCCAATATCTTTCGTGGCTCGTGTTTAGAATCTTTGTGTTCAATGGCAAAATTAACTGTTAACATATGAAACATTGTCCAAAGACCACAAGAATAACCACGGTATCCTTCTTTGCTTCCTTTACATCCAATCCACTGTGGAGGTCCAGAATATATGGGCAACATTTCTTCTTCTGTAGATTTAATTATTTGACTATATTTTTCTCCTGATATATCATTCCTCTTTTTAATAATATCACGAATAGTTTCTAAGAAGATATTTCCATGTCTTAGAGGAAAATAATCAGCTAACACATCTAAATAGTTTTTTAGCGCATCCATCTTTTCTCCATTTATTACTTTATGTAGCGGAATTTCATGACTGATGGAATATTTCAAAGTATTCTCTAAATCCAATTGATATAAGTAATCATCATTTATTTCTATATCTTTTGATTTTTCTGTTCCCTGCAGTTGCTTTGAAGTCTGGGTACTTGATTTGTGACTTGTTTCTATAGAACGATTCTTTGTAAAACTTTGTTCATTAATATTTTCACCTTTCGAAATCATGTATTGCATAATAGTGCCATAAGTGCCTTCTCTAGTAGGTATTCTGATTTTAAGAGATTTTTGTGTGTCATTACGAGTAAAAACTATAAGACTTGGAAAATTAGTAATCTTATTTGTCTCGCATAATAATTCATTTTCAGATGTTACTCTCCTTATTTGTAATGTTGGAATTTTGTGCATGTCTAATATAACTTCAGCTCCTAAGTGCGAGTCCGTTTTTTCAAACAATAAAAAAAAATACTTTACAGTATTTGGTACACCTTTCCAAATACTTGTAGTATCGTAATTCCTATGAGATTTGAGAAAGAATGAATTAATGTTAAAAATATAAATGTATATTAGATAAATATCTATAATAACATACCTGTATGGTGTTATATTAGGCCATGAAACACCACGACCTTCTTGTTGTTCATTTTCTAATAAATTAATTAAACTATATCTAAGCTCATTGATACTATCATACTCTTCCATTGCTAATCCCATTGATGATGTATGTGCATTTACAGAAAAATATTTAAGCATTGGATAATGCATAATTTCATATTCACGACAGATTGGATTGTTATCATCATCCGCACAATCTATTGCAGCGATTGCTACTATATCTTTCCATCCTACAAAGAATGACTAAAATGAAATGTTTATAAGGTATGTTTAATTTAATAGAAACTGTACTTTAATAAATCTTATAAATTTAAAACATGATTCGTTTAGTCCATAACATATAAAAATAATGTAAACATAGTTTAAAACTAAATTAAGTTAGAATAAAACATTCAAATATACTGTGTAATCATAGATACTTATCTAAAAACTATTTATTTAATAATCTCTGTGTAGAATCATATAATTTTTGTTTACTATTTAAACATGCATAGGATTGATGAAAACAAAAGAAAATTGAGAAACATCTTATAATTGAAATATAGAAAATTTATAAAAATTGTCATTTTTGCAGACTATTTTATAAAATTAGAAAGTAAAGAAAACTTAAAGGATGAATTAGGGTGAAAAAAATACTAATTCTATTAAATTTTAATAAAGCATTGTTTCATAACTGCCAAAACTGTATAAATTTGCAATTTTACTTAAGATAATTATATTATATAAAGAAAATCAATTAATAAATATGAAAAGTAACCTTTTACAGTAATATATACAGATATTTTTTTAGAATTTCTTAAAATATTTAATATTAGATACTTTATAAACGTATGCTTCGAAACAACTAGAATATTTACCGTAAACATCTTTAGCAAAAGCTTTCCACAGAGGTGCAAATCGAAAACAAAAGCCGCACCAACTATTGTAAAATTCGACTAACCATCCTTTAGTGTCTTCATAAACAGATGACTTAAAATTAGTCACATTTAAGATAACTACATTATCACTGGCATTGTATAATCCTTGTGTAGGTATTTGACTTTGATAAGGTTCTTTAGGTGCAGCTGCATTACAATTCACGGTTACTATACTAATTAAACATATTTTCAATAACAAACCGACGTCAAAGTATTCCATGTTTTCTAATCTTTTAATCACACATATGGTGTTGCAGGACCCACAATAATAAGTCTGGATTTCTATGAAAGCGTTTTAATAAAGATTAAGTTTACTTTCATGAAGAGTTCGATTTATTGTAAAAACGAGCAAAATATATTTTTTAAATATAATGTATCAAATATACTATAAAAATTATTTTTAAGTAATATTAACTGTCTTCACAAATAACTGAAATAATCAACTGAATGGTCATAAATATATGAGATAACATTTAAGAATACTTCATGTTTTACATACTACCGATAGCAGACAAATTTGAATTTAAAACATTTTTAATGCACGCCTTAAGAATATTTGTATTAAAAAATTAATTTTGTTGCTTCATAATTAAAAGACTAAAAAATGTACTCGCATACGAAATATTTGTTAATTATGAGAAAAATATTCAGTTCGCAATATTCAAATTTCTACCATTACGAAAATAAATTTCAAATAATTAATCATTTATATTAAAAACACTGTTTATTAGCTGTTTCAATATGAATTATCGCTGCTTATTCCTATACAAAATGAAAACAATCAGACATCATTCTTAAAGGATGTAGGAGGTTTTGGGATGGTGGAGGGAATAGGGGCGAAGGTGTATACGTTTATTTATTTCATGAACACCTAATTACGAATATACCATGTAACCAAACCAACTGATAAAGAATATGATCGGTATAAACCTTGGAGCACCTTACGCTCTTCCCTACTTATAAAAGATTTCGATGCTTCTTGAACATTTTCTGAAACGTTCGGCCAGTTTCACCCCCAACCACTGGCTTGTCCCAGGTCGGGGGCCTGACGATCAACGATTTCTTACTGTCTTGAGGCTTGCTTTTTATAGAGTGCTTGCAGTTCTTCTAGGCTTGAGACTTCTCAGCCGGAAATGAATGTGATTTGGATCATATTCTTTGTCACAAGCGCGAAAAACCTTTGGATCTTCGAAATTCGAGCAAGACAAACATCTTCAGATATCTTGTCTTCGACTTTTCAAAACTTTCATTTTTTCAGAGTGAAACTTCAAACTTCCCTCTATCATCCAATACCTCTTGATTCAAAACCTTATAAACAAACAAACAGGTTAGAGAACTTACTTCTATTTTTAATTTTATTTTTGTTTTTTTGTTTCGTTCTTTTCTGTGTGTAATGTGTTTCATTTTCTTTTTCTTTATATATATACATGTATATATATATATATACATAGATATATATATATATAGATATATTTTCTTTTTGCTTTTTATATATAAACATTAAGGAATACCACATTTTTCAGATTCATACCACTTTCTGTCAGTGGCATTTAATGTCCAAATGGCTGGAATACAACTTTCAAGTAAATAATCAAATTCTCAAAGAAAAATAGAAACTCAATTATATTCCAACCTTCACATTTATAGTCATTATGATTACAATAACGTAAACCTTATCTTCATAAAACTGTTAGGAAATGGTAGAAATATTATGAAAATAAGGTTTTTCGTGTCCATTCTAACCTTACTGTTTTCATGTAAAGAATATGCTACACTCCTTTGCATATTATCAAGTTATCTCATTAATTGATATTGTACAATATCGTAATTTAAATGCCATATATTAATTGCATATGATGCAGAATTAGGTAAGGTAAGAACAGTAGTGAGAATGTAGTTTTTGCATTTTTTGACCCAGTACAGTATTGTTAGAAGAAATTTGAGGTCAAAGGGTCAAGTCACACAAATGGTCTCCCAAACACCTGGCCTCTCGCATCACACTCGTGTCACTTAATACCGACCTGAAATTCATTAAGCAACAAAAACTATGATTGTTTGACCCAGGTTATGGGTTACACTTAGTTACTACCGTACGATTTATTGGATGCATTCCTTGATGCTCCTGTCTTCCATTCTTGCTAATTTAACTACTTATTTGTACTTAAACATCTTGTCTGAACTAAATATAAGCGGTCTACGAAAATATGAATCTAAATTAAGAACTTCTGTTATAAACGTCTGATCGCGAACTTACGAATATTAACATAATAATACTTTAAAATCACAAGAAATACTGTTTCGTGTGTTACAAATCTGTACATTCAATTGTTCGTGCCGTGTGAGTATAATGACATGTAATGTCTCCTGCTTTATATTTTCTTATATGTTAACATTCATGTATGTCATGTATTAAGGATGATATGTTTTTATGAAGAAATACAATTTCAAGAATTTCTTTTTAGTTCAAACATAAGAATACTTATTTTTAAAAGCAACCGACTGTAAAATACGTATATCTAATGAAAATAAAAAGTTACTTTATACAATATTAAAAGTCCTTTTTCAAATTTTACACGTATTAAAAGACTGTTATAGGTATTAATAAAATAGTTAATAATGCATATAGGTTTATATGTAACAGTCGTTAAATCTTTATAAGGTTCTAATGATCACACTTACAATTAAGTTATATTATTACATGTAATTTAACATGCATTCGTGTATTACTTCTGAAATGCAATATTAAATAAAATAATCGAAAATTAAAATTTGTACGCATGGTTGGTATTGTAAGTTTTGGCGAATTATACAATATCAAATCAATGAGTTTTTAGTATTGTATTTTTCTAAATGAGGAGAGTTAATTGTATGATTTGAAATATAAATGTTATTTCAAAGGAGACACATATCCATGTAGACTGCTTATATTAGATGATGCAAATGACAAAAAGTAAACTTACGTGGTGAGTAGGAACGCGATCTGGATCTGTCATAGCGTGAACGTCGGCGACTGTAGTACGGACTTGGCGAACGTCTATAACTTCCTCTGTAACTGCTGCTTTTCCAAAGTCAATAGCATAAGTATTTTTTTCTAAATTTTTTATCAATTGTACTGTAATATACTGAGATAAGGTAAACTTACTCTCTACGTCTAGGTCCATCCCAACCTCTGTCATGGAGATGTGTAGGTTTTCCCATATAAATTCCAGGAGTGGGTGTGTGAGCTCTCTGCGTGATTGAAAAATCTACTCTTATTCTTCTGCCATCAATTTCCATTCCTGTGCACTGTTCTTTGGCTACTTTCGCATCTTCAGATGATTCAAAATATACAAAGCAGAATCCTCTAGATCGTCCAGTCTAAACAAAAAAAATCATATTTTCAAACTGACTGCAAAAGTTACTCTATTCTTTACATTAACAAAATTGAAAGTACATGTAACCAGAGGCCTTTAACATTTCATATAAACTTAATGCATGAATGTTCTAAATCTCTGGCACTATTTACTATTCCCCTTAATAAAAAATTAGAGGGTTGTATGCTGACTTAATGTTAGTCTTGCCGCGTTAAATAAATTTAAATAATGTAAACACATTATACTAATGTTTATTATACGTTATTGCTTAGGTACCTTTGCATCGATTACAACTTGCACTCGTTCAACAGGTCCATATTTTGAAAAGATGTGATGAATTTGTTGTTCAGTTGTGAAAATAGAAAGTCCAAATACACCTAAGCATCGAGAAGGACAGGGATTATCCCTGTTACCAACATGTCTTCGTCTAGATGACATTGGACTACGAGAGTGTGAACGATAGATGTTCCTGTCACGTTCGCGGGAATAACGAGAGCGAGAGTAGGATCGAGATCGGCTTCGAGAGTAACGTCCACCCCTATAAGGAGAACGACTGCGACTGCGACTACTACCACGGTGACCTGCACTAGCATACTTGCTGCTGCGATATGATTTTCTTCCTCTTGATACAGAACGACTTCGTGATCTTGAATACTCTTTTACTGGTCTATGAGATTCTTTACGTTCACGTGATTTACGTGATCTTGAATGTGAACGTGAGTCCCTTAAACCACCGTCTGCAGTTCTTGGTCGTCTAGGACTTGCACTACGGCTACCACTTCGCTGTAAACAAAATTATCATATATTTACACAAAACTCTGATTTTAACTTATAAATTAATAAGAATTCATATTCTTAGCTTGTTGGAAATTATACACGTTTATACTGATATTATTATGTAAATTCACATTTTACGAAATAATTTATTACAATATGCGTACAATGAAAGTAAACTTCTCTGAACACAAAAACTGACTTGTAAGCTTAACCTTACAGTCTTTAAAAAACAGATATATTTATAATATGTAGTACATTATATGACGAAAAAGGAATACTAACTTATTTATAATAAAATGTATAATTCATCAACTATTAGAAAATGATAGAAAATCAGTAAAATCATAACATATATGTAAAATGTAGTTAAACGGTGATGGATCAATAATGGCTGTGGTCAGCCGCATGTCGTTACAAACGCAGTGTATATCATATTTTACTTAAAAAATGTACTTTTGGAAGGAATTATGAACATTACCTCAATGTCACTCATTATAGAATTTCAAATATGAATAAATCTGATGAAAAGTAGGAAAAATCCACAAAAACGTTTGGAATAATATGCTGTGGCGTCAGTGTGTGATAATGGCGTACAATCTTTGGGCCGTTTCAGCGGGCAACAACCGGAAATGGTTCTAGGTGGTATACAAATGCGAAATACCCCAACATCCGGTGTTGCCAAGAAACAATTGTTAAATTTAAAAATGGCGATAATTCTCTAAAATGGCGCCAAATTTAATATAAAGTAATAACACAGTTATTCACATGTCATTAAAATTTTAGTTTTCTTTATATACTTAATTAAATAACAGCTGTAGAATGTATCTCCCCTTATAAAGATAATACGCCCCTTTATTGTTATCCATTTTATAATTACTCGCATATATTTTTAACAGTGAATCAAAAAAAAAAATGGAATACATTCTATATTCACTTCATTTCATATATTTTATTTTTTTAATTTATTTAAGTTTAAAATATAAGAAAATTTGAATGATTTCTTTTCAAGGAAATTTAAGAAATCATTGCGCACTTTGGAATATTCATTTTTATGTCCTAAATATTTACATTTTAAGATAAATAACTGTATATTTATGAAGTATAACAATTATTTAAATATACGGTATTGTTTTAATACCGAATGAAATGATTTCATTTTAATCATTTAAGTGTAAAGAATAAGTGTTTGTTTCTATAAAACCGCCAATAATGCACCTGCGCAGAAAGGTGCGCGTACTTCTGCGTCTATAAAAACTGATCACATCGCATACTGCGGCAGAGCCAGAAACGAGGAAGATTCTCCGGTAGTCAGCAAACCATTTTTCTGTCGTCAAACGGATCAAGCTTTTTGTGAGACTTGGATCGGTCACAAAAAGCGGGATTCGCTTTTCGCATAGGAATTGGCCTGTTAAGGAGCCAGCTTATTCACATAGAAAGTTTGAAAATTGTAAGTAAAGGTAGTGACTTTTTTGACTTCATATAGCGGACGATTCCGTGACCGGTTAGTCTGTGCGCTTCCTTTATCACTGTTTTAAATAGAACTCTGTCAGCGATGAAAATCGTCATTGGCTCTATTCTTGTTTCACTGATAATAAGACTTAACCTTTATATTTTATTTCTATACTTTCTATGCTCTACATACTAGAATTAATCAATGAATTTTATAACAATCATGGCCGCCAGCCGGTTTTCGTACCGTTTTATACTATATACACCTTACATTCGTCAATAACTACTTGAGTAGAATAATAGTACAATTTTATCATTTTTATTGGACTTCTAACGTTAAAGACTGTTTTAAGACTTTATTTTTTACCGTGTTGATTATAAGAATTGATTATATATTATTTGCTTAAAAGATTATTTTCTTATATATTATTTATTATTATCATGATTTGTAAAATCATCAGAATTTCGTTTATTCGTGAAAATAATGGTAGAAAATTATTTCTAAGACATGAAATATGTCTTTGTGTAATAAATCCATTTTTGATAATAAATTAATTTATTTTAATTCATCTTATTGTTGTATTTAAGTAATTTAAGAAGTGTTTATATGTGAAATTACTAACAACAATGTATATTATCAAAGGTATGTTCAAGTGTCTAAGATATTTGTTATTTTTTTATTTTGTATGAAAAGGATTTTGAAATTTTAGTTGATAGCTTTGAAATTATTCCATAAGATTTAATTAATAGGAATCTTATTATTATTTGGCATTTAAAAACTAGCATGATTATATTCAGTGACATCTGTTTAGTACATTTAATAAATTACACTTATTACTTTGTTATTTACACTTATAATTTATATTATAACATACATAAGTTATAAAATGAGTATATGGTTATTTATATCATTAAAATATGTCAAATATATTTTTATCTATAGGTCACAAAAATGGAGGAAATACATCAACCACAACAGGTTGGGCCTAATGTAATGGCCTGTGTAGTTGGGGTTCCTAACCATTCAAATAACGTTAACCGGCGTGGTAGAGTTCGTTATTCATTACACAGTTTAATGGTAGAAAAACTTCCATTAAGTGAGGCTGCTCAGTTGGAGATGAAATCACTATGCAGTAAAACACCAGTTTCGATTCTTCAGGAATTACTTTCTCGTAGAGGCACAACACCAAAGTATGAACTAATACAAGTAGAGGGTGCCATACATGAGCCTATTTTTCGTTACCGTGTCACTGTTGCTGATATTGTTGGTTTGTATTTAATTTTGATAATATATTCTTAGTTTGGTCTTTAAATTATTATCAATTTATTGTTTAAATCTAAAAATCGTAATTTTAAATTAAATATGCAAAAGTATAAAGAATTATTTATTTATTAATTGGAATTATTGTGTTATCCTATACTTATTCATTTTAAGTTACATTCAAATAATGAATGATAAGTATCGATTGATTGAAGCAGATCCAATTGTTTCAGCAATGGGTACTGGAAAATCAAAGAAGGAGGCCAAACATGCAGCTGCACGAGCTGTATTGGATAAGTTGTGTAGATTAAATAGCGAAACACCAGATTCTCCACTTCCAAATAATATACCAGAGTAAGCATTAGGACTTGTTAATGGAATGATGTTTAATAGAACAGTAATGTAATTTATTCATTTTGCACAGTTCAGAGAATCTACCAGAGTTACCTGGATATGGAGAAGAAAAAATAATCACAAATCCAATTGGTGCATTGCAAGAAATGTGTATGTCACGTCACTGGCCTCCGCCAAAATATACAATGGAAAACGAGGAGGGTCTGCCACATGAAAGACAGTTTACTATTGTTTGCTCTATTTTAAAATATCGTGAGGTTGGTCAAGGAAAAAGTAAAAAAGTTGCAAAAAGGCATGCGGCTCATAAAATGTGGCGAGCTCTACATGATGTGAATTGTGAAAATCCTACTCTAGATGAAGATGAGGTAGGCATACCTTTTTTCTCATAATTATAATTGCTTCAAGTAAAAAAATTATTTTACTTGTGTTTTTGTTTGCATACATTCCTATTCACTTTTCGAATATTCAAAACCTATACATACGAACAGAATATTAACACCTAATATGCTTTTGTGTACTTGTACGTGTAAAGTTCTAGTGTATGTGTGTGTATGCTTAGTGAAGTGGAAGTGATTTGGCACTGCAAGCAGTATTATGAGGTATAAGCTACCTTTCTGATCACCCTTAATCTATAACGGATAATTTTTAAGAATATAAAATGTGTAATATGTATGCATTATATGTATTTTTGTTAAAAGATATTTGTACAGTAACATATGTTATCAACAATAGACACGCTTGGATCATTTCCACTTCATTTCACTCTTAATATAAGTGCAATCATTGGTGAATTATTCCCAATGATAAGCATATAATTAAATTTTTAAGTATATTAATTGTCCGTTATAGGTTTTACAAAGAAATGCAAATGTGAGTGCCCGTTATGCAGATCTGAAAGGTAGCAAAATTTCAACGTTAACAACTATTCATAGCCTTAAAGTTTCACAATTTCATAAAAGTCTGAAGTCATCGACTGGTGTTAAACTATTTGAACTACAGGTGTGTAATGGATTGTACTTTATTAGAAACATGTAGATACGGATTAAATATTTTGCATCGTGTTATATTTCTTTTGTTATGTTTTTATGTTACAGAATACGTGTTTAAATGACGGTGATGTAAATTTGGTGCAATTTTTGCAAGAGATAGCTTCAGAGCAGCAATTCGAAGTAACTTATGTTGATATTGAAGAAAAGTCTATCAGTGGTGAGTAATAAGCATTTAATTATTATATCAATAAATATTTATTTTTCTGTAAGTACAAGATCCACAGATACATCTTTTTCTGAAATAGGTATGTCATCCCATATTTGTTCATTAAATGCCACCGCAATTAAGTATGGTTTTTTTTGTTCCTTTACATAAGCATTCAAGAATGAGTCATAGTAACCCATCCCATGTCCTAAACGTTTCCCTGGTACACAATGTGTAAATGTAAATTAGGTTTTAAACAGAAAAATTATTTATTTAAATTGAACTTACCATCTCTAGTAAATGCAACACCAGGTAGGATTATTAAATCCAAATTACCTGTAATAAAATACATATGTATAAATATGTATACTTCTCCATTCAGATTCAACATCATATATGTTTCAAGCATTTAAACGTAAACTCTATCATTTGGGAGAAATTATTCCAGTATTATGCTAATATTATAGCTACTTATGTTGGGACATATACCTGACTGTATATTTATATTTTTTATGTAATAATTATTTAAATTTTTACCATTTTCCAAAGCATTTTCCCTGGTTTCATCAAATTTTGGTTGTTTAATATTCCATTTAGTCAATACCAAATTTTCGTATTCTTCCATTGAAAATAATTTGACCATTTTCATTTCCTTTCCTTTATATGTAGGCACAAATACTTCCTTTTTTGTTTTAAAAAGATGCTTTAATATAGGTAATGTATTAATTTCATATTCTGTACTTAAAAATACTGAAACTTTTCTACTTTGTTGAAATTGTGGTAGAGAACATAGCTGTAATATATATATATACATATAGTTTTAGTAATAACTGAGTTCTTTCAAAAAATATGTGACACCATATAACATAACCTTTCTTATGGTTACTGTACAATATTAGTATGGCTTTGTGTACTTACCTTTTCAAATACTTTTCTCGATTGTCTATCTCTTTCCTCAGAATTAAGTTGTGCAATAATAAGTTTCACTTTTTTACGTAAAACATGTTTATTAGATTTTAGAATGCTCATGATTGTTGCAAATTTATATCCTTTCTAGTATAGACAAAAAATATTAATTCACTTACTTATGTAAGAGGGCAGCAACATGTTTATCTTCAGGAAAGAAAAAAAAAAATGCACGACCTGTGTCATTATTTCACAAGTTATTTGATATATTTAATTTTTAAGTATACACAGACATACATGCAGATATAAATAGTCTCTTTGAAATTTCTTCATTTTCTAAAAACATATTTTTATTTACTTCAAAATAAGAGTCTTTTCTTCTATACGTAATATTAACAAACAACATACTTAATTAATCAATTGACATAACTTACAAGTACTGTAGATAATAATTCAAATTTTAAATAATCTTATTTTAAATTCAAATGCAGTTTAAAATAGTATTTTATTTAATGTTACAGGAAAATGCCAGTGCCTTGTGCAACTGTCTACATTACCAGTGGCAGTTTGCTATGGTTGTGGTGTTACTAGTAAAGATGCTCAAGCCAGTGCTGCTCAAAACGCTTTGGAATATCTGAAAATCATGACCAAAAAGTGAGCCAGCGCTTTGCTCCTGCCAGCTGTCACTATTAACTGCAAATCCCACAATAACATGCTGCCCAAAAATCAAAATAATAATACAGATCCCAAAATTTTATCAGTGAATAATCAAGTGCCAGACAAGGGTAAAAGTGGTCAAAAACTTGATCATGTAGGGAACAAAAATAGACTGTCTAAACTGTCTGTTAGAACAGTAAACACCATAGTAGGGAACAAAGATGCCACTCTGAACACAATCGCCACCACATCGGGTGTTACAATCGCTACGAGTAGGATAAATCAACCTATAAAGAAGAATAGTGGAAACAATGACAATATAAAATCAAATGACCAACAGTTACCAAAACCCTCGCCAATAGTGACTACGAATCAATCCAGCTCTAAATTCGGTAGTGTAAGAGGTGTTACTACATCTTGTGTTAGTGGTACTGTTCCTCATGAAAATCCACCCAAGTCCAAAGATTATTCTACTAAAAAGTTTTCCAGTGAGATCGATTCGAAAATGAAGAACTGTCAGATACAACCCGATTACAAAGAATCGTCTATAAGTAATCAGGATTACAAAACGAGGAATAGCACGGCTATGAACAATTTACCATCAAGATTTGTGAATCAGGCATCTGTTCCAACATTGCACAGGGAGAACCACGGAACTTCCAGTAGCGCATATCATTCTCGATCGACCTCGCAGAACGATAATACGGCATTCGCCGTGGCTAGGAAAGCTTTGGAGCAACAGAATCCTACGTCGAAGATGGCTCCGATCAACTTCCCGCCATTACGTGCACCGCAAAGTATCGTGAACGTTCGTCACCCATTCGTAACAGAGGCAAGAACCAAACACAATGAGATAAGTGGGTCAAGCTCGAAGTCGAAATTAAATATGGGAAGTCCTCTGCAGAGTGGTGTCAAAGATCTCGACCACAGCAGACAAACGTTTCACAGTTACGGTACCTCACAGATTGCCGGAATACCGAATGTTCAAAGTTTGAGTAACGTTACGGCGAACATGTCGCCTTATCCAAGGCCGGAAAGCTTTCCTCAGCCAACTGTCGCGAGCGTATTGTTCCCCGACACATCGCAGTTCCCTCAGTCGCCACCCTTCAGCACTACACAAATTGGACAGCTAAATCAGTACCAGACTTACGATCCCAGCAGTTTTGCGACCACGCCGGTGAACGTAAATCCAGTAATTCCGCAGTTTTCCGCGGAGAGTTCGATCCCGTATCCGCAATACGATAATCCTCCTCAATTCGTGCAACCGAATCATTATCCGACCGCGGATATAGCGAATAGCCAGTACCAGTATCAGGCTGCTGGCGTTGGACAGCTGCAGGACTCACCGATGTTTATACAAAGCCTGCAAAGTCCGATCGCCGTAACGGATCAGTATGCTGCTCCGAGTTACGCCAGAACAGTCAGGACTGAACTGATACCACGATTGAGGAGGCCTCCGAGATTCAACAAGTAAAAATGATTATCTCTGTTCGTTTCGTTTTTTTTCCTTTTTTCTTTCTTCGACGTGTTGCATGCCGAATGATTTTCCTGTGTTCTTACCTGTGACGCAGGAGCTTTTACCGAACGGAATAGACACATAACGGTAAAACACTCTATGAAATTATTTAATCGAATTGATGTTACGATCAGTAATATTAAAATTTTTGCGAACATTTAATTAAATGTTGAACTACTGTAACTGATTCGATTGAGGATTACCGACGATCCAAGCGGCGCCATAGACGAATGAGACGTCGGCCGTTGGTGACCTGTCACAGTATTCGGCGCATTGAAACCATCGTTGAACAGAAATCGTATTAAGTGAAGGAAGTGCGTGAAAAAGAAGACTAAATCTGCTAATCGGATTGAATCGTTGGCGCAGTGAAAGATGTGGTAAAAGTTATTTCAATTTTTGATCCATTTTGAAATAAATTTTAACCAGTCTCTGCACGGTTCACAGAATGTAGGAGTTGGAAATGGTAAAACCAGTAATTTTCGACGAGATTCTTCGAATCGCGTGTCTCATAGAGATTGCGATTGCTGAAGGCTGTATAAGAATTCTGCCACGAAGATTTTTTACGTACACATATACAGAGGAAAAGAAACGCGTACAGAAACGAAGAGAGAGAATCATTTTGACTTGTTTACATCGTTCAATGTGACATGGCAGGGCATAGTGAGTTGAGCTCGAATTCTAATTTTATGACGTAATTTATCTGCATCATAAAAATACGAGAAGTGAGAACTGGAGAATAAATAAATAAGAAAAAAAAGAGAGAAATTAAAGTGAAAGAAGGCAGTTGCATCCAGTTTGTTAAATTGTATATAAATTATGACTGCTGGCTAAGAATAGTATCATTTATATAAATATTGCGAAATGGTTTCGAGGACGGATTTGTTTTCCACCGAGGCGGCGACCAAAACAAATCTGTCGGTGAGTGAAGCAGAGTCCACAGTCATATTACTATGTTAAACAAAAAAAGAAAAGAACGAAAGGAAAAAAGCAACTAGAGGATGGAAAAGATGATTCACGACATTTGTGAGATAATAGGGAAGATGATAAAGCAACTGGATTATAATTATAATACGATAAGTCCTAGTTTTAATGAATGGTATTCTACAAGCTATACTTTGCATAGATTTAGTGGAGGTTTTCCAATATTTGCATATTACTTAGCTTACCGCTATGTTTTTAATGTGCTTCACTATCTATATATGGGATGGATAACGATGTTCATTACAACGCACGAAACCGTTTATACTCGTGGGAATGATGGAAAGTGTTCTGTAATCTATCGAGAAACAGAAAAGAAAAGTTAGCGAAATAGAGGATTGATATGTCGCAGTCCCGCTGCGATCAAGACTTCTCGGTTGATTTGAACATCGTGTCTTCACCGAGCGTATGCACAGTGCAGACGTAGCTTTCGGCGGTCCGTGTATAATAATGGCGATCGCGATAAAGGTAACGATATAATCTTTCAGTGGTGTATATTTTTCCTTTAGTATGGTAGCTCATAAACTCATAAGCATCATATTACTAATACGAGTAAGGTTAATCGTTAAGAATTCCTCATTAAGTACACATCTCGTATAGCCAAGTATATACTCGTGTGTATTGAATTTTGAATTGCCTAAGTGCGTCGACCTCACCGGATGAGACATTTATACTAAATGAAAAAGGATCACATCGCATGGACAAACAGCGTTGAGAGGACGCGACCGTCGGTATGAATGGAAGTGAATGTGTTTCGCGGAAACGGAATACCATGGATCACTGCTACTCTGGACAGGAACACGATGAGTCGTTTCATGGGAGAAATAAGGAACGTTCGCGCGAACGAATAGATAATCGAATTAGAAGACACTGTGTTCATCGTCTCATTGATCAATAAGCGCAGTGATTCTTCAGCCTCTGATCTCAGTAGTCTCCCGTCACGCGTACCCCGTAACATTACCGGGCAAAAGTTTGAAATTACTTCGTGACTGCAAACATTTGATTGACAGTATAAATTCAATTTTACATCGTAGGCAGAACTTTTGTTCGTGGACAGTGCTCGAAAAAAAGGATTGACTTGTCAAAGCGAGTATTTAACGATTAGCAAATATGAAAAGCATGTTGCTAACATGAGAATTCAAGTCGAAGCTAGGAAAGAACATTTACCTCACGGATCATAACGTGAAGGTAACGAAGGTTACACACCGAGTCATAAGTAAATGATTTGTAGGTCAAATTTGGTCTAAATATTCTCTAATTTTGTAACATCTTAAAATTGTAAACATTCGCCATTTAGGAATGAAAGTGCTCGCGGAACGGGAGAATACTGTATTATTCCCGTGTAACTGGTATTAACATACACATACACAATTTTGTCCAGTTTTTTATTTTCTTGTTTCAAATTCACGTTTAATTGATTGGTAAATATTGTAATAGAAATATTATAATATTTCATATTTTTGCTATCGAAGATTCTTGCTCTAAGCAGTTTCAGCTTGTAAACAGTCGGTCAGCTCGCGAGAGGCGTACTTATATTGTTAACACGTCAACTATTGTTCGAATAATTTATAATTCAATTGTTTAATTCAGTATTTTGAAGCACCGAGTATTTCTATTCGCCATGATGTAAACGGTACAGTTTGTAGAATGCGTATTTTGATACCAGTGTAGATCAAGGTACGGGTACCCCGAAAGCGAGGGCGCGAAGTCACATACACTGGCGGTGAACGTGTTAATTAATCAGGCATCAAGTACTAAAATAGTGGAAGTAAAAATGAAACGAACCTTGTTCGGTTCTTCGATGAGTGAACTCTAAAAATCACTATATCGCCTGCGTGTATGTGACAGTGGTCTCTCAACGCGTCGAAGGAAAGTGTGCGATTGCCGCGTTCACTTAATTAATGAGGGGTGTTTTTCTATAAATGAACGGATCGCGCTATTATTTGTCACGACGAACGCGGGCAAACGATCCGTAGCGCGGGTAGCATGCCAGCGAGCGATAACTGATCGTAAGATGCAAATAAAATTTCACGTATGAAATGGGTGTGTGCGTGCCGCGCAAACAGCTGGCCAGATAACGATGCAATAACGAGTAAAAACGGGTATTGGCGCGTGTTCATGATATCTTGGCCAGCGTTTGACTTATACCGACAGTACAAAACAGATTCTTTTCCCGTAAAGTAGATTGAACCGCGGGCCAGGGTATCGCGGGAATGCGACGAATGTACGGTAAATGTAGTATATGTGAATCGACGGGCGAGGCGCGATTCGATTCGTGAAATTAGCTAGCCACCTGTTCATTCAAGAGACGTCGATTTTCATGTCAGTTTTCACGGTTCACGTTGATCGTTCAGCAATCCTCTCAATTTGGCGAGAGACCCTTAATTGGAGCCGCTCACGAAAGTCGAACGAATTCCTCGTGTCTCTCCCGCTGATCGTGCGGAGCGTGTTTATGTAGAGGATAGAGCGGCGTCGCTGAGAACCGTGCGCGCCTCAACGTTAGCACACCAAGCTGGACGAGAAAGAACGAGATTCTAACTAGCTGAGGCGATGTCTCGAGAGTCGCGACGTAATTTATTCCGGTCGGAGCATATTTCATACATACTTTTGGAAAATAGGCATTACTTACATGCAAAGTATAGAATGTGTATGCGTGTAGCGAGGAGTACATTGGTAGGTTGATTAAAACGCAACCCAGTTGTATCATTAAGAATATGGAGAGAGAGAGAGAGAGAGAGAGAGAGAGAGAGAGAGAGAGAAAAAGAGAGAGAGAGAGAGAGAGAGAGAGAGAGAGAGAGAGAGAGAGAGAGAGAGAGAGAGAGAGAAAGAGAGAGAGAGGGAGACAGTTAGCAAAAGAAAAAAAAACTGTATAAGAAGCGAGAAATAGATAGGAGAACGGTGGACGAAGAACGATTCCATTGGCGAATCGTTCCGCGAAGTCTTGTAACCGATACGTGTTCGGTTTCACCTTAATCGCCACGCGAGGGTCAAGTAAAAATCGTTTACTTGCCTTTATGGGCGACAAACACTCGTATGACCGATTTATTTATTCCGTCGAATAGTCTCTCGCGAGATTACGAAACGCGCGTTGCACCCCACTTCAATCCGACGTTTCCGGTTCCCGTTTCTCTTGTCGTTTCCCTTCCCCCCACGTTCGTTTCCCGTTCCTTTCTTCTGACTGTAGAGCGCTGCTTCGCATTTGGCGGAAATCCGAGCTGGTTCACGGGTATCCTCTGAGAGGAGTCAAATTCTTTTAATTGTCAGGGAACGCGTACGTGTCTTTGAGACCACCCTCGCTGTGAGGAAGATCGAGCGAAAGTTGATCGGACACGCTTAGGGTTAGTTCGTTCGTAAAAATTGAACGATTCCTATGTCGAAGGAATAAAGAAAAGGTGAAGCATAAGTTAAGGATAATTAAAAAGAAAAGAAATTAACGAGTTTATGCTGTAACAGCGGACTCTGAAGCATAAAGGGAAGAGATCGAAAGAGATGTCCACGATCATTTTCTTCTTTTTCGGCTACGGGGAATCAGTTCTTCGTGGACCAAGTCGAGAAACCGAAAAAAATTAACATATTCCTAGAGGTCATGGGAACCGTTTCGCGCGGGAACGGTCGCTCATTCAACATTCCCCCCCTCCCCCCTCTGACGCGTGCGTCGCTTCCCTTTTCTCGTTCATGTTATTCGGCCATCGAAAAAATGATCTTTCGAAACGGATTTCCTAGTATAAAATAATATTATTTTTTTATATGTAACATATATTTTCAACGAAGAAATTTCATTCGACGCGCGATCACGGATCATCACACGGGTTTATCTATGATTTTGTCTACGATCTAACGTTTCGTAAGACTTTGAGGGCCGCGCGAAGAATGGACGAATAGAAAGGACAAAAACGGAGGCAGAGCAACGATGATGAAAGTAATGGGAAAATAAAATAAACGGACGGCGCTGTCGCGAAGAGATTCGCGTTCGGACGGGTTTCCCGTTGCGTCTTCGCAACGCGCGCCGCGGATTTCTAGTCTCCTCATCCCCCTTCATTTACCCGGTTTCCGAAACGCGATTGTACAAAAAGATAGAAAGAAAGAAAAAATGAAGAAGAAAGAAAGAACGAAAGCTAAAGAGCCGCGGTCTTCCTTGATCGATCTTACCGATACGATCGATCTTTTTAGGCGAATGAGAACGAAGTAGAGAGCAGAGAGCCTTAGAAGAAAATCGAAAAAAAATAAATAAATAAACGAGACGCGAGTGTTCGTTCTCGACTTGATGAACAAGGAGAGAAGAAAAAACGAAAACGAAGGAATGTATTAGAAAATGATGAAAAAAAAAGAAGAATCTTAATATCGACGCGTAGACGATATATTTGTCAATTTCCCATTCCTTTCTCGAATTGAACTCCTTTAATATACATACGATTTAAATCGTCTGCCGACATTCAAGAACACCAAGCGAATCCCGACGATTTTACAAGGAAAATATAGATATTCGTTTGTTCCTTGCCGTAAGAGAGAAAAAAAAGAGAGGAAACAGTTTTATAAGATGTATAAATATAAAAAGCCGGTCCAGCACGCTTGGACCTTGTAATTTGTAATTTTTATATGTGGAGGGGGATACATTATTATTATTATTATTATTATTATTATAGTTATTATTAATATGATTATTATTATTGTTAGAAGTATTTTTTTTTTATTTTCACCTTTTGGTGGAAATTTTCGCGCTGTCCTTTCATCCTCCCCTTCCGGATGCACGTAACCCCTTCTTCCCTCCCCTTTCGATATTTTTTCTTGTTCGTAAGTTAGAATCATTGATAGATTTTGCGTTTGTAAAGTGATATTAGTCGATTGATAGAATCGACGCAGTGTACTGGCACTCGACACGGACATGGCATACAGATAACGACTTAAGATAGAAAAAAAAGAAAGAAAAAAAAGAAAAGCAGTATAGCGTGGCCCGTTTCTGTAAAACGTGGTGCATAAGTATCTATAATCAAGGTTGTTTTATGTATGATTGTGCGTGTAACATTGTTAATAAACTAACGATGCTTATGAAAGTTCTTTTTCGCCGCTTCGTACCACGATCTCTCCGTTTTCTCGTGTTCCCCATTATTTTCATCGCTGCGATGCGCGAGTCATGCTGCGAAATACGAAACGTATATATATATATATATATGTATATGTATATATATGTATATATTTTTTTTACACGTTTCTTTCAATGCATTTGCGAAATTTATTGTATTGAGATGTTTATACAATATTACACTTTATACATTGAATTTTATGTTTGTTTCTTATTGGCCGAGGTTCGAGAAGTTGGCAAAATAAAAAGAAAGTGAAAACGCTTATGAAAAATACATACATGGAATTCAAATTTGAGACTCATTCTACACCCTTTTTCATTTTATTCGCGAAACATTATAAACGATATTTTCGAACAAAACCTAATAATAAGATCCGTTGACCACATTGGTACCACAGTGTATTTAATGACTTTTCTTGAAAGCAGATTCATTTTACTTTTTCCAATATATTCTGTGTACTTGTGATATACGGAAGTACAGAGAACTTTATAAAGAGTTCTAATTATGTACAATAAAAGTCTCTTGCATAAATAACAATCAATTAAATCGATTGCACTATCATCGAGAAAACCTTAACTCCTTCTCCTACAATATCGTGTCCCATTGTTTACGAAACTTTTAAATCAAATTCGATAAATTTAAATATTATTTCTTTACTTCCAACACAAATTAACACGTTGAATGCTCCACGATTTTAAGGTACAGAATATGCGAAATGAAAAAGAAATAATATTGAATTATTTAATTGAATTTCGTTATTGTCATTGTACATTTATCCTGTTAAATGTCCTGCAATAGGTAATACTACTTATAATATAGAAATGTTTTCAAATAATCATCGTTTAATTGTAGAAATTACAGTAATTGAATTTGGGCGATGGTCATCGGCGACCCCTGTAGCTTTCAATGTGTTAAACATGTCTATCGTCAATCTTCAACCGTCAGAGTAAACGTATTTCACAAAATAAATATCAAACTTCTTTCGTCTATTAAATTATTAACGATACAACAGTCTTATTAAGTTCAGTTGTCAGAGAAAATAAAGGGCAAAGGGTTAATATTCGCAAAACAATTTCTAATTGCAAATGTATATACACCTGCAACGTTTGATCTACGATATCAGCCTTCGGATCGCGCAACATCCGAAACATCGGCGGCCAATGAATCACGGAAACGCCCGTAAAAGTCTGTTCGCGGACGTGGGCTCTCTTATCGCTGCCGTGTTCCTAGACAATCCAATTTTGCACGCTGTATAAATTCAATCGCCGGTACATGTCGATAACGGGCGCTGTCGTGCAAACAATCGACGAGTCGTGTAGATCCAATGGGATCGCGCGGTTTTCGGGTCGGGGATCTGATCGCGGCCCTGCGTACGCGTGTGGCGGCGTCTATTCATTACGACCGAAGAAAATGATCGCTTTTGCCAGGGCCGCGCCAACTCGAGGGTGCTTTATCCAATCAGACTGGTCGTTTACTTTCATTTCAATGTACACTTGCTTCACCAATTTCTGCTATAGTTATTTGTGGTATCATAATTGTATCACATAAAGGTACCAGTTCAATACTGTTGAAGTGTTTCTGAATGAATAATTAAAGTGCTGTATTAAACTATAACTGAATGAAATAAGATGGCAAAAGACAAATATTTAATATTTATTTTACGCACCTAATATCTAATTTGAATTATACAATGTAGTATAATCATTAATAGTGTGGAAAAATCATGATATTTTCCAATTTTTTAAGAGGAGGCCAATAAAAGTTTGCATCCTGACAGCAAACACCTTCGGCGCGCCCCTGGCCGTTGTCCACGTGTATATTAACGGCACGCCTCACGTGTTCCCTGTAACGACAAGGCATTGGGGGCTAGATTTGACAGTAACGACAATGACTCGACAATAAATTTATGCAGTTAAATTACTACCTTCGGTTACGTGCACCCGTATGAAAAACACCGACTTAAAGGGACCCTGCTGCCCACGATCGCGCGATAGTCTCTTTTAAAGCGCGGTTTAAGAGCGATTACGCGGAAAACGGGGGGAGGCAACTTGACCCGCTACTTAGACGCGAGCGCACCCGGAAAAATATACCTTTCGGAGATTTTCGAGCGGCAGACTCGGCGTACTTGCAAAATCGTTGTGAAGATCTATGGCTACGCCGCGTCAGGTGTACGGATTTATGCGGGATCTGGACTACACCGATGGGATAATATTGAGGAAGTATATTACGAGGTAGGCAGGGTGGGGTAAGCCAGTAAATCCAGTGGGGTTATAAACTACTGGTTTCCGAGACTGATATTGGCCTTCGACATATCAATAATTTTGAGAATTGGATCGGGCGGATGAGCGCTAAGATTTGGAAAGGGGCCTGTTAGGTAGTACTGCACGCAGTATTCTTTATCGATACCTCTTATCGATAGATTTAAATGGAATTTGCTTTTATGCGAGCTTTAGATTCGGTGATAAGTAGGGTGGTAAATTTAGTGGGGATGTTAGCTGTTCGTTTACTGAAATCGTCTTTAACGTTTCAATCTTTTTGGGAAGACTAATGAATAAGAAGTAAACTGAAATAATAAATAAAGTAAATAGCAAAATGTAATGCGTGTAATATATGTATTTGAAATATTAATAAATACAATCTTCATTAATATTCGAGTGTCGCTCTGCTTTCAATATATTGAAACGATTTAGAAATTCTCTTTCTAAAGTTACTTTCGTCAACATAGTTAAGAAGAGTAAATTATACAGAAGGGGGTGAGTTTTCATGTGCTATTGGGTGAATTGTTACATTTAATGAAGGGAGAAGCATTTTTCTCGAAAAATCATGAATTTTTTTATTTTCAATTTTTTCGAGGCTCTGAGAACGATAAGGTGTACCACGCCGCGCAAAAATAAGAACGAACTCTCGGGGGTAGAATCGACGGTGTCGCCGTCGTGCCGGCAACAGTTGCGCGCGCACTTCGAGTCACGTTTCTATCAGTGGAAGCGCTCAGTTGCCGCCGCGCGGCCGCGTGTGATCCGCAGTTTTTGAAGTCCTCCTTCCGAAAAAAGGTTCTCGTAGTGTTCCGAAATTCGAACCTATTAAAAAAACCCAAAGGAAAGAACAAAAACTAGTAATAAACGAGTTTCGAATTAAACGGGCAGATATAAAGCAACCGAGTGTATCAAATTAACCGAAGTTCTCGGAAAAATTAATAATTTAATTATATTCGTCCGGTTCGCTATTCTCCAAGTGATGATGATTTTTAAATTAAACCTTCTCGACGCAACGTTCTTTCATCACAACCTCGTATCTGCGAGGAGAACATTGATAAACCCGATTGAAAATTGAAACTCGACAGTGAAAGAATGTTACACCGATGCCGCTCGAGTAGGAATGTTTCTCTCGCCGATAATTCGTTACAGTTACCTCCATACGATTAAGTCAAACAATTTCGGAGTGGTATCTTCAAAAGCTAAAGTTTACAGTAAACTTTATATGGAACATTAGAATCGTATGTAAGCATCGAAAAGTTTTCTGTGGTTTCAACTCAATGAAAAATGTCGAAACTTTCAATCCCATTCTTCTATCGAGGTGGACTCTATATTGAGATGTTTACGTTGAAACCTTTTATTGAAAACTAAATTGAAAACCGGTTTACACCTGTCATCAGAGTTTTGTTTATTGTCCATTGTAATGTAATTCGATTCAACGTAATCATTTCTTACTGAATGCAACGAAGTTGGTGATTCGCTAAAAATTCTCTTATTCGCAACCTGTTCGAGACGTTCCAACGGCTTGTAGATCGTTTTATTATTGTGCAATAAAGACGTTCGTTGATAATAATAATAATAGAGACGCGTGATTTGCATAAACGTCCGCGCGAATGGTCGCTACTGTTCACGCGCTCGCGAAGACGCATTGAATTGTTCGCGCTTGCCGGAAGTCGGAATTTGTTTCCAGGAAGCGGTACAGTGGTAGCAGCGAGCGCAATGGTCAGAGAATGGTGACCTTTGGACGATCGGCATCGTTCATAAATTGTTCACTGTTATTGCTTGTTTGAAAGCTAGCCCACGAATAGCTTCGTCAAAATGACACGTCCGCATGGTACTCGCGTAAACACGCGGTCGCTTGATTCAGATGGTTTCGCTGGCGAAACATCTTGAAAGAGTATGCATCTCGATCGTGTTACGTTTTGCAGACGACTGCGTAGATGCTCTTCGTTACACGGGAGAAGAACCATGGAAGCAATGCGGGTCTAATTGGTCAGCTTTCATCTTTCCTCTTTTCATTTTCGAATAGGTACCGGAAAAAGTTTGTGCGGGTTCTTAACCAGTTAATTGTGGAATTTAGTTTGAAAAATCTCTCATTGCCTGCGCAATAAAATTGAATAATAAAATCTATACTCGTCAAACGCAGAGCAAATGCGTCTATAATATATTCCAACCAAAACCAGAAGGAAAACGAAGGAGAATTATGCATTTATCTGAGAAAATAAATAATTTACCATTGACAAAGTTAGTATCATTTTGCGTTTTAAGATGACGCGTATAAAACTGAATGACGCTTTTCTATTTTTACATAAGAAAATTATAAATAGTACGATCGTTCCATGTTTCAATTTCTAAGCGGGCAATAACGCCAATAAACATTAATTAGAAGGAAAACAAATAAATAAGCATAATCTAATTCTACGAATTGATAAGCTGACACTCGTAGTCAGTGTAACGGAGAAGCGCGATCGCGCTACTTGGGATTCAAACGGTTAAACACAGAGGAAAATAATTATATAATATAAAATAACTATATTATAATAAAAGTTTTCATAAATTAATTTTATTTTGTTTGATACCAGCGATATCGGTAAAACCGCACGAACTTTCTTTGGTATTTAATAATTTATTAATTTATTAATTTTGCTTTTCGTCAATATGGTTACACGTAAGCAATGAAAACTATAAACAAAACACATAACGAGAGACTCTTTTATTCTCTGTGCTGTCCTGAGATTCTTCTCACATGTAATAAAGAGAGTTGTACATTGATGGAAAGTTGACATTCGGTACAGTATAAGGGCAGAAGTGGATTTTCGTAATGTATTTTGTTTACATTTGTTTCTTTCATAACTACATTTTTTGGGATTATTTCGTTATCAATAATTTGCTGGAAATATTATATTTATGTTTTTTTTTCTTTCGACAACCTAATAAGCTCATTAGCAACTATATCGGATTATATAGTTATATTATGTTTTCATTGGTTGTGAATAATTACATTTGCTTGAAAGTATAATAATTCATAATAGAAAAATAATTAACGCATTCGATATGGCTGGAAACTAGTTTCCAAAGCAATAATGTAATCTCCAAGGCGAGTTTTTAAAATAACCACGCGATCCGATTTTGGGGACTATAATCATAATATAGAGTGAGAAATATTTATATTAATTTCCTTTAGATCTTCCTTACGAGTCTGGCCCAATTTCATTCCGAAGGGTTAATCACGATGTGACTGTATCGACGAATAGCACATTATTATCGAAAACACATACAAGAAGGGAAATGCACGACTCTGATCAATTAGATTCGCATTCTTCTCGGGTGCCTTCATTCTATCAACGCGCCGGTGACGAACCCAGTCAGAGTACAGCAAAAGAGAAAGAAAACATCGTACGCTACGGGATTTTGCTTTTAAGTGTTGCTACTTCTCCCGGCGTAACACTGATGAGGGAACTTCAGCTCCACGAAAATTCCATTCTTTTGGAAACTTTGCGAGTTCGTGGACGAGATGAATAAAGGTGTCGCATAATAATGCTTTCTCCCTCGTACTTCTTCACTTTTCGGGGATGGGCAAACCTTAAAAACGAATGTGATCTACGATAGGTAGAAAAAAGTTGCTGTTACGAAGATTAAATGTTCTTTTATAGTTTGTGAAAACTACGACGAGATCGCTCGAAGTTCTTGATTTAAATAAATAGTCTTACTTAGTCATTTTTAGTTGAAAAAGATGATAACTTTTACTATGAAGAATAGTACTTATCAGTGACAAAATGCAGTATACATTTTCGTTATTACGAATTTAAAAAAATTGTGATTATATATACTCTAATTCGTAGTTCGAAAACTTCTTGGTGTTTTCGATTTTGACGAGAGAGAGAGAATATTTACGCATTCAGGAAATTTGATCAATAGCTTTGCTGTAACAATTGAAATTCTTGTACTTATTAAATGAATTGAACCGTATAGGAACTTTTTTAAATTTATAAGAATGTCTTATAAAGTTTTCGTAGAACACGTTGAGGCTATAAACAAGTCGAAAGTTTTCCGAGGAATGCGCGAAATCGAATAGACAAATTGATTAGCGTCACCTGTCAAAGGAAAATCGAATACCGTTCGAACTGTTCCGCCATTCACCGGAGCAACAGTTGTCCCAGATTGTCACTAGCAATTATCGGTTAACGGGCATGTTTAATTTTATCCAAATTCTCACTTCGATTCCTTCGATGCGATTCTGTATACATTTAAATATTCAAATATGCAGTTCATTGAAATACAATGAATTATATGTCATTGGTCGGAATAAAATTTAAAAAATTCTAGAAGCGCCTACATGTACTTTTTTATAAATACCAAGGGAACATTTTTTTTTATAAATCTGTTAATATTGTACAGGGTGTTTCATAATAAGTTAAATTACAGAGGAGTGTGAATTGTGTTCGACTTGAAATATTATTTCAAAATGCTACTATACAATATTATACTATAGATTGTTCTTATTTTTGTACTTATTATTACAACTATCATTTCTTGAACTTTCAACTTTTCTCTACTGAAATGATTAGATGCGAAACTGTGCTTGTAAATGAGAAACGAATTTGAAATTTGACAAGAGAGTCACAAATGTTTCCGGTTCCTTCCTTTAATCAAGGATTCAAAACGTTACACGATATTTCGTACAGTAGTTTCCCGCGTTTCTACGATGCATAAACTTCCCGCTCTCCTAGCGAAAACAAATTTCGACTCGTAAAACTTTAATCGAGACGCTGTGAAATACTACTGGCAGTATTTCGTACGGCTTGATTGGAGAATTGTTTCTCAGTCGCGAAGTATTCCGAACTTCCTTATAACCGTAGATTTTCTATAGAATTGAAAGAGCTTCCGCCTAAAAGAGCTTCAGTTTTCCTAAAAATTGTATTTTCAGTTCCACCTTGAAGCAACGAATAATAAGTAAAAAGTAAATAAATGTTACACACAAATATTCAATTGGAATCACATAACACTGCAGATAAAAAACAAATATAACTTTCATATAGTAACACTTTTAAATTTATATATACTAAGAATAAAAATATTCTAACAACAAAGCCATTTGCGATTGTATTGTCAAAATTATATCTACACCAACTTTCACGCAACATTTCCAATGACGAATTCCAGATAAGTTGTGTGTGTCGCTTAAAGACAACCGTGAACAAAGCACAGTCTTCCTATCTTGAATTGTTCCGCGACGAATAACAGAGCTTTTCGCGCTCGCGGGGATGAAAAGTTAAAACCAATGAGATACCCGATATATTAACACTAAACGTACTACGACCGGTTAGTAGACCGGTAGTAAAATTTTATTTTTACCGAATTTTTATTTTATTATTACCGAATAGTCAAATTATTTTTCGGATCCTTTTCTATAGAATCTCTAAGAATGTATCCATTAAAATTTCTATTAATTTATAATTGTATTTGCGTATCATTGAAACAATTTCTCTAGTAATTCCCCAAAAAATTGTGTTACCTTTTCAATAATTGCACAAAGAAGAAATCAGGAATGTCATTTTAACCTGTCTGCTAATTTCAGTGTTAATACTAAATGTCAAATGACCGGTTTCAAAACATGACGTAAAATTCTACATTCTCTTTCAACCATTTAGCTTCATATCAATTCTTCCATTGTCTAATTTAGTCGGTTTTCAATTTTTGTCTTCCCTTTTGTTTATGTTTCAACTAAGAATAATGTATTGTCCAAATTGTTTTGCTTACCTTCGTTTTATAATCAATTATTTGACTGGTCACGGTATAAATAATTTTATATATAAATTGCCAGTGCGTTTAGTGTTAAAACTCAAAGTTAAGAAGAAAACGGAGCCAATAAAATCATGAACGAGATATAAAGTGCGAGGAACAATTGACGCTCCATGGGCGTCGAATATCGTTTCCGTTTCTTCGCGAACGTACAAAGTGTGCCGGCCAAGGCGGAATTGAATTACGTCGATCGGAAGATAATCGAATTCGTTCGGTTAATTGGTTTATGATAAAACGTGTAAGTTATCTACCGTCGGTTTCGACGCATCTTCTGCCACAGCGTGCAGCTTGACGTCGTGTCCTTGGTGAGTACCTTGTTCCGCTACTCAAATTCAATTTGTTGCGGGACTGTCGCTACGCCTAGCAACCCTGACTCCACAGGGGCAATTATTCCCTTCGGTATCGGTCGATTAATGTTTCACGAATGTTTTCGCGTCTACTAAAAATCTACCAAACCTGCCATCTGATTCTCGAACTTGACTATCTCGGGAAAGTGGATCGTTTTTAGAAATCGAAAAATTAGCCAGTTAACTGCTTTCGACGAGTATACTCGTTATCTTGAAACACAAAATGGTACTAATTTTGTTAACTATATCAATTCTTTATTTTTTTCCAGGTAAATGTGTAATTCTCCTTCGTTTTGCTTTAATTTTTCGTTAGAATATATTACAGGTGCATTTGCTCTGCGTTTGACGAGTATAGATTTTATTATTCAATTTTATTGCGCAGGCAATGAGAGATTTTTCAAACTAAATTGCACAGTTAACTGGTTAATGGTAAATGTAAATTTTATAGGACAGTTTCATTTTTAACACTGCAACAAACGAGCATTTAATATGATTAATACGTTTACTGCTACGGTAGTCACCGATGACTTCCAAATTACTTGAAAAGAATTATAAAAAGGAAACTGATGTTGAATCAAAATAGTTAGTTATATAAGTAAGTAAATAATAGTATAATTTAGAAACTATAACACCAAACCGTTAATAACAAATTCTAATACTATCTGCCTTTATTATGAAAGAATAAGTAAAAATTTTCATCACGCGTCTAACACGATATTATAGGGCAAGGGGTTAAAATACTTTCTGTATTAAGAAGGCTATAGTTCGTTTTTCAACTGATGTCTTCCCATTACTAGAATTCTGTAATTTTAACATATTTAATAATACATTAAATATCTCCTGTTAGGGCGATCTATCGCGAGCAGCTAGAGACTAGCTGTTGCATTCTCACATTTCCTTATTTTTTCACGTTTTTCATTTTGCTTGAATCGTTAACGTTTTTTCCGAGAAATAACATAAAGGGCTTCTCACGCTCGATTTTCGAAGAATTGGGATTTCGGTTCTCTCGTTTGTCAGATGTTTTACCAGCAGATGAATAAAAATGGTTAAAAATGTTTTAAAATGTTCCTAGATTTCTATATACTATTACATAATATTTCATATTAATGACATTTATAAATAAATAACATTTCATCGTTCAACAAACGCGGTGTTCAACGGTGCTAACTGCACACGTACGAGTTCGAACAGCAAACACGTCCGACGGTATTATACAAGAAAAGCTAATTAAGTTTATAAAAACAGAAGAGCCGTCATTTCCAGTTTAAATGGTAGTAAGTAAATCTTCCATGCCTAATGACAGTTGTACGCAATTCGTTTAAAAGGAAATCGTTCGTTGCAGTGGAAAAGGCTCATCGAAAATAGCTTTGAGTTACCACTCGAAAGCAAACTAGAATTAAATAAAATTAACAACGTTTTAAAAATGATCGACAATGTACGTATGCGCGAGTGAATATTGATGGTAAAATATAGTAATAAAATTGGAATCCGACGTGCCGTGATATCGCCTAATGGAAACCGGGTTTCGGGTCTTTATCGTAATGCAATTCGGTGCTCGTAATGCCAGACGTAGTCTGTAAATATCATCGCGGCAATAGCATCCACACCCATCCTCATAAATCGACCTCGTAACCATGTGTTCGGTTTTATGAGCGATGCTTCACTTCCTTGGTCGACGATGTTCACGTGTGCGAGCGTCAAGGAGTTCCCTAATACGTTGCAAAGGAAAATAGGTGGCATCTACGAAATTTATTTTTTCACTGAGGAACACCAAATTGGATGCAATATGTTTCTGCTATATAAAATAGGGTTCAAAGATATTTTGAGCTTTAATACAAACCCTTGCTGTGTAAAATAGAGTGCAAAGATATGATGAATTCTAAACAAACATAGATTTCTTGCATCAAGTGTAAAAATATTGAAAATTTTTGCAAATATAATACACTGCAAAAATATTTTGAATTTTAATAAAGATAGATCTCTTGCATAGAGTGTAAAAATATTGAAAGTTCTTGCTATATAAAATAGAATGCAACAGTATGTTGAGCTTTAAACAAAAATAGATCTCTTACATCGAGCGTAAAGAATTTAAAAGATCTTGTAAAAAATAGAGCGCCAAGGTACTTTGAATTTTTAAACAAAAATAGATCTCTTACGTTGAGTGTAAAAATATTAAAAAACTGCTGTGTGTAAAATAGAGTGCAATGACGTTTTGAACTTAAAAAAAATAAATCTCTTACGCTAGATGCAAAGATATTAGAAATTTGTTAGTATCGTCTAAGAAAATTCCACAAATAGTTGAAACAATTAATCTTCACATCTTGTTTTGTTCGAATAAAATATGCACACAGTTTCTAAGTTTGTGCTTTTTGGTCGTAGGTCAATGTATTTAAAATAGGTTGCGCAGATCGCAGACAAGGGTTACGTCTATATCGTTCGTAAATCTGAACTTTGTTGCATGTGCCTTTCTTATCATTAGAGTCCAGCTTTTCTTTTCTGCTTATTCATGTGCAACGTATCTCGCAATGAGACTGAGACTATTAAAATCGATACCCATGTATATACAGTGGAATTATAAATTCATTTTAATGCAAATATACTCAAATTTTCCTTCGCTGATTTCATACAAAATAACGCTGTTTCTCTACGACATGGAATTTAAATGGAATTTGTTAATTAAGTTTCTCTGTAATCTGTCGTAACTATTTTTCTACTTTTACGTTAATTACTGTAGACAACTGCCTTATTTCGTTTCTCGACGCAGAACGATTTTTAAGTAGAATTGGATGGTCAAGACCAGACACAAACGAGCAGGTTGACTCGTAACATCTGCATAATCTGTTTGTCCTTTAAAATTCAGCTATACAAGTCTAATTATCATACAACCTTCTTTAATACTAGAACTACCGTGGATTTAATACAGTTGATATGTAATCTCTATAAAAATTATAACAACAGATTATTTCCAGTTCCTTTAAACATTCATTATAGTATTCAAGTGAAATTATTTTCAAAATGATTTCGAACATTCAATGCTTTTAAGGTATCAATAATTGCGAAACAAGAAAAACCAATAATTTCAACTGTTACGGTAGTGCTAGTGTTAACACATTGTTGACTGGTCACGAGTTAACTCGTGTTCTCACTTGCATTAGCCATTTCAATTTTTGAATCACAGGGCAATACAGAATATTGCAGAAGCAAAATATTCAAAGTTTATTTAGATTGTTTCACTTTCATATTTAATTGCGAAATAACAACCGGTCACATGGGATATCTTCTGCGTAAAATTGCCGATGAACAATGTGTTAACAAATTTTCTGAAATAATTCATTGAAAATCATTTTGCACAAGTGATTTATCAAGGCAGCTCCATACGAAATATCTATCCACTTTGACCTTCTCAGACCGTTTAAATGGCACAAGTGGTGTCAACGGCGAGGACGCAATCTAGAGTGCCTTTTCTTCAATTAGAAATCCACCGGAAGTTGTTTGTACATGGACGTGACACGGTCGTACTTCAATTAGAGCTCGATTGCTTTCTCGGTGTACGGTCGAATCTTGGTTAACCTCCGCTCAAATCTTTGATCGGGCTCGTAATTAGATTTCAGAGTCGAGTCTCAGTTCCCGTCGAGTCACCGCCATCGACCGCGGATTCAGGCTTACTCTTTTGACAGTGGTTAATTGCGAGCTGAAAATTATCTCGACGAATGATCTTAGATAGCACAGTTTCGTCGTGCCTGCGTTGCATCCCGATAAAAGCTCGAACGAAATTCTTAATCATGGATTTAATCAAATCTCGTTTTCATTAGCCTGGATATAGTGTACACAGTTAGAACACGTGTATCATATCGCTCCCATTATTTACCATTTCATAGAACGCAACGGTTCGCAGCGTTCTGCGGATGTTCATGCATATACCGATTTTTATTCGAAGAGGAAAAGTTTGTACCGCCTTGGTCGGTTTTATAAGATTATAAAAACGGAGTTTGAAGACTTTACTTCGTATCGTTTTTCTTGACAAATATACGCGAGAGTTCTTCACCGTAGTGGAGACAAGCTTAAATTTCTCGTCATTAGTGCTTGTAGCAGGACAATTCATTTTTCTTTCGTGCATATTTTAGTGTGATTAATACTAGAGATGTAGCTTGTTCTATATGAACATTTTTGCTAAACAGATAGATGCGTTGCTTCAAACAATTTGTTAACATTAACTACCGATTCGGTCAAAATGACTCATCTAGAAATTATTATTTCACAATGATCAAAACTGTGAAAATGCTGTTGTGAAAAATTATGATGCAGATCTGTGTATTTGTATGAATCCATTAGTACGGGGCGCTTTAAATCTCGAGGAATATCTTTTTTCATCTTTTTAAGACATTATGGAAAAATCAGACTAATTGCTTAGTAGATCCAGTGTTCATGTTTCTTTCTCATCGGTAACTAAGATTCTGTGTTTGCTTGGACAATCAGTAATAGAATAATGAATAATTACATCATAAATATTATTAATACCTAACAGAATGAAAATATATTTGTCTAATGAAATACATATAAGAAGAATATTTAAATAGGCCTGTAAGATTTGGTACACCACTAAAAATCATTGAAAATATAGAAATTTCACGATCTGAATGAAATCGCGCCATCACACCCAGAATGACCGTAATTAAGAGGTATTTTATTTCTTATAGTTATTTCATGATTTTTACTTACGCCATAGTTTTCTTCGTGAAAGTTCCACAGTTTAAAAGGTAGGTGTTTATTTGTTTTTGTTAAATAGCCGAGCTCGAATTGTGTACCTACGAAAACACTGATTCCCGCAGACACCAAGCAGATGCATCTTGACGAAACCGCATCCCGAACTCCTCGGTATCGATTTCCACTATTTCTCATGCTATTTTAAGCTATCGCTCGTCGCCTATAAAACACTCTTCAATTACTCTTTAACCAAATTTTCCAAGGATGCGATTCTCCTCGTTACCGAGCGATATTTACTTTAATCCGCGGATATTCGTCTTCTTAAATATCGTAACTCGATTATTTAAGAATGGCTTCAAGAGGCGACGACTCGTCCTCCCGATCAAATTATATTGAAATTCTCATCTCCATTATTCTTACGTTCGAAATTGCTGGACGCTAATTTCTCAAGCACGTTATTTAAAAAGTAGTTACTTACTCTCCTCGAAAACTTTCGATTAAGTAGACTTTCTAAAAAACATTCAACTAAAATCTTCGTTATTTCGCGTTGTGAAAGTAAACGAAACACAAATTAAATAAAATACCATGAATGAATAATTTACTCGAAGGAGTTCAAACAAATGAGAAAGGGAGAAAAAAAGTTACAAATGAAATTTAATCCTTTGCACTCGTGAGGTTCACATTCGCCATTTGGTTCGATATAGAAAAATTTTAAAGTTTGATATTCAATATAAAAGTTCATAATTATACGTACAATGTCGAAATAGAATAATTCTATCGTATTCTATTTTTAATAAATTATCAATAACAAAGTAATGAGATCGATCCTAATTCAGAAAGAAATCATAAGGCAAGGAGTTAACAATCTAATTCAACATGAAAAGAAACTAAGTAACCGAAATAACGTTAGGCAAAACGAGAAGAATAGATCGTTCGTCAAGAAAATGTTGAATAAATAAATAAATTGAAACACGATTTTCTTTTCTTTCGAACTGCATCCTGTATCTTTCCCTTGTTAAAGGAATTCTCCCGTCTCCACGAAGAATTCTGTTGCTAGGAAGCGTACGTGTTCTCCATAGATAAAAGTGCATCGAACCATATACATACACCTGACCTTCCATTTACACGACAACCCTTTTACGCGAGTTTCTTATTCACGCGATGCATTAAAACACTATTTACGCGACATTGTTCATACATGATGTAAACATAACTTATACACAATAACAGTCACACCAATAAGAAAGTTCATAGTGTTCGTTTCCAACAGATGAGCCACTCATTAGCCAGGTCGATTAACTCCGCAAGACTTTTGTCTTTATTACCTACTTACAAATAGAAAAATGGGTCGATCGTATCGTTTAGAACGTTTTTACGTGAAAATAGAAAAGCGTAATTCAATTTCTGATCTGAAACGAAAGATTGCGAAGACTCGTGGCACCTAAACGGTTAATAGAATGCACGTCGGTTAAATATCATCCGCTGAAAGACCGAATACAGGCTTCACTTGCTTGTCTCTCAAGAATGAGCAGTTCAAGAAAATATTCATAGTCTTATACACTTTAACAAAAACCAAAGATCCAACAAAATCGAAATTTTTCATTTCTAAATAAACATCAACGCGTAAGACATGCGTGCATAGAGAAAAAAATCCCACAATATTTCGAAATGTGTTAACACGAACCGTACCGACACTTTTTCTAGCATGATCAGTCAAATACCTGGCTACAAAATAATGGTAAACAATTTGGATGATATATTTTTTTTTACTGGAAACAGAAAAAAAGGAAAGACAGATTGAAAAACTGATTAACCGGAAAATATAGGAATTGACTTATGTTTCGTGTTAAATAAATGAAAGAAAACACAGAATTTTAACACTCAAACTACGGAGCAGTGACACTGACTTGTTAAAATTCCTCTATAGAAACACCAAGGATGCATCCATTGAGACTAATTGATTTACAATTCAACTTAAGTATTGCTAAATCAATTTCTTTAATAATTTCTGAGAGAAACATCTGTTATCTTTTTAATAATTGCAAAAAGAAGAAATCAGAAATCGATCATTTTGACCTGTCTGGTAGTTTTAGTGTTACATCCGGTAATTTGACCGGTTTTCGGTACCGTTAGCGTTAAGCTATACGAAATAAATATGTATGTCTAAAGCTTGTACCAGCTTTTCTTTCAAATATTTTGCTCTCAATTATATCTACAAACTCTATTCACCTAATTTTCATTCGCGCAAAACGAACCCACGTGGAACGGATACTCCGCGTAAATCGGGGGTTACGTGTAGATAGTTTTAGCGTGTTCCAGACAGATTCGTGGCGCGGGACTCGCGTTGCAGCCGATGCATATGTACGTGCGTCACGGGTTGCACAGAAAGCCACCGCAGGAACAGCTACTCGCATGGTTAATGGCCATGTTCGAAAGCATTATCGGTGTGACTTTCGTCGACCTCCGTCTTCGTTCCTTCGCCTAGCTGGCGCAGTCAAAATAAACGTGAATCGCTCGTCTATCGACCTAATTTCGAAGTTTCGAGCGGGCAGTGCCGATACGAACAACATTTTCCCGGTAAACGATGTGTTTCAGCGCGCATCACGTTGCGTCGCCTGTGCAGACTCCTGCTACCCTAATTAATTACTGGAATCGATGAAGAACTTAAACGGCATCTGGCGCGGATAGAATATCGGGACTCGTCTTGGAACCAATGAAAAGTTGTAATTTCATAACGCGATGTCGCTCGCCGGGGCATCGGATCGCGAGATGATTTCCTGTTCCTTTGAATGCGATTGACATGGGATTATTGGATTCGACGGAAGACGAATGAACTGTGGATTGTTATGGAGTATGTGAATGTTTTTGTGAACATGGCTGTACGATGTTGATATTGACACTGGAACTACCGTACCAGTGAAAATTATTGGTTTTTTTGTTTCGCAATTATTGCGAAATAATATATCTTCGAAGCATTGGATACTCGAAATAATTTTGAGAATAAATAGTTTCACTTGAATAGTGTAATGAATGTATGAAGAGACAAAGCAATCTGTTATTACAATTTTTATAGGAATTACATATCAATTGTATTAAACACTCGGCAGTGCTAGTGTTAAAGAAGGTTTTATAATAATTATACTTGTATCGCTGAATTGTAAACGAACGACGGATTATGTAGACGTTATGAGTCGAGTTAATCTTCTCGTTTGTGTCTGATCTTTTCATGAAAAGAAATGTTAGAAGTTTAAGACAGTCTCGCCCACAAAGAATTAATAGAAAAGTGTTGACCATTAAGGTTTAAAATTAAAATTGGAATGCTTAATATTGGTGGAGGTTTGTTAGAAGATTTCCGTGCAATTCGAAAGAAGTGTTTAATTCTTTAATACAATGAATTATTTATTATCAGTAACAAAACAATATACCTGCTCGACAACCCCTACATCAGGCTATCACGATTCAAGACCGACCAGTCGAGCACGTTGTCGTGTTATTTATTAGGTAAGCGTAATTGTCGTCTATGATAGCTCTTTATTTATATAATTCTCGGATCGATCGGATGCACCTTGATAATCCCGGTGCCTCTGTTATTGACGCGATATCTCTCGTTAGACGCTTAGACGCTTGGCGCCTTATCTCGATGCGCTCGATCTATGCACGAGATACATTCCACTGGGGTTCGAAGCTATTTTATAGAAGATCTGAACGAAAGTTAATTGAAGTCCCAGTGGACGCTGATAATAATAAAGTAATTTTCTACGTGTTTTTGAAGACAACCGAAGAAACAACAATCAGCGTTTTTAATGATACGGAAATCACAAAAGGAAAATCTGTAACAAAATTAATTTCTTAACGAAAGCAAATTCGAAGAACATCTAATTTAATATTTTACACTTTGATTGGAAAATTTGTTCTACTGTATGGAATTTTTATGAATATTAATTAGCCATTCAACAACTTTTTGTAAATTGTAATTTCTAAAAGTTTATATTGCAACTGCAATTTTTTGAATTCCGACGAGTATACTCGTCACGCATAATCAAAGATTTCAATGAAAACTAGAATACATTCGTAAATTTCAAGAATTTAAAAACACTTGGAGACAAAGTTGTTTTAACCCAATCAGAACTAAGGTCATTATAATCCATCTGGAAATTCTTATTTCACAATTATTGAAACCCTAAGGACGTCTTTATGAAAAGTCATCAAAAGCCATCAAGTGATCTAGCAGTGATTCAAGTCGAGTCTTCGTAAAACGTGGTCAAATTTGTGTATCGAAGGTGCAGCTTTCTTCACGGAACGATGAACGCGTAATCAATACCACTCCGGCCCCGATAAGATTGTTGCGTGTGCAGTCGCCGTGTGTATCGAATCAAGCTGACTGAGAGAGAAGCGGGGGCGAAAGCCACCGGCCGTTCTCTGTTCCGGCGTCCAGACTCGTGTCCAGGTCAGGACGACGGAAAAGGCCCGTCTTTTGCTGCCATAAAAGTGGCGGATGTGGAAACGTCAAAAACTCTATGTACTTACGTGCATCTTAATCTGTCCGCATCATATTTAAATACCTGTGCAAGCGTCAGTGGAATTTGATTTAACCATTTGCACTCGATTTATTTTTAATGCTGTTGAGTATAAACTTGTGTTTATTTTTAGGAAAATGAATTGAAGTAATTTACAACAGTAGAATTCAGCGTTTTATATTTATTTTATTTATTATTACTAAGTAGTATTTTTTAAAGTACCATGAACAAAGTATAACAAATTTGTATTGTCATCTTTTGCATGGCATACGAGTGAAAAAGGTTAAATACCTTAGTAGTGGGGTAGCGTAGTTAGCAGTTTCATCAAATGTTTAAATAATCATGTAAAGTCAACCAGTAAACATTTTTCATCGTTTATATGATTTGTATATGATTATATGATTTATATAACGAAAGAACTTGATGTGAGTGCAACTCGTCATATGATGCGATCGGGTTAATGGAATCTATCAGAATGTTTCTCAATGTTCGACTCGACAAATTAAAAAGATTCTTGGAAAAGAGTCTTTGGTCCGTTATCTTCGGCTCCTATCGCTGCAGTCTTTGAGTTTCGGAAAAAAGGGATATTTTTACCGGATGCATAAATTAGCTATTGGTCATTCCTAAAAGAGATGTAGTGTAATGATAGAGGAACAGGCGAAAGTTTTGAATGTGACTTCGAGGAGACTAACTCTTTTCAATCCTAGAGCGAATTGAAAAAGGGGTGCACAAGGATAACTACTTTTACTTACATTAATTTACTTTTTCATTAAAATATACCCTAGGTGCATTCATCCTGCGTTTGACGAGTACACATTTTATTCTTTCATTTTATTGCGCACAAAATGAGAGATTTTTCAAACTAAATTCCATGCGGCGTCGATTTTGCTATACTTTCCGCTCAGGCGGCAGCGCGTGAGCATTTGATGCCGAACGCTAAACTAGACCGCGCGACACAGCGCAACAGACGATTCCTTTTTTTCACTGTTTCTTTTGTCGTTTGCACTGTGACAATGGTGCAGGCAATGCACATGTATACAATGTATAAACATAAGATAATGGGGTGGGGAATACCAGAGAGACAAAAGTGCGAATACCAAGAAACGATCAGTCTGAAAAAGCCACGGGAGTACACTAAATTTTAACATAAATCTTTTAATTGTCATTAATAATTTAACCCTTTAAAATGCTGGTCTCATGCACCGATGTCGACCAAACGAGAAGTTCGCTGTCAGTCCCTAGAATCTACGCCGCCCAAACGAAAAGTCTGTCAGTCCCCAGGGACTGACGCCGCTTGAACGGAAAGTTCACTGTCAGTCCCTAGGGACTGACGCAGCACTCAACGTGTTAAAAGTACGCCGCGAGAGAGTCGGAAATATTCTCCTTTCTTCTTTCCCCTTGACCGTGGTGGATAATCCGCGCAACGCCGGCCGAGGAAAAATCGTGGCCCGCGATAACACGTCGCAGCCACCGTGTGTATACGTTCCTTTATTTGCTTTCGCGGGCTCCGTTCAGCCGTCTAGGCGTCTCTCAAAGCTCCCGAATAAAAATAAACCGTCCGTCCGCCGCTGGAGCAGCAGCTTCTCGAACCGCTTGTCGCGAATATTTTTCCACTTCTTGTCGGGAATGATTTATTTATACCTCGAGATCACTATTTCGGTGTCCGACGCACAGCGACGAAGTACTACAGGATTCACCCTCCACCCATTATATCGGGGAAATGAAAAAAAAAATAAAAGAAGTTTACTGCTCTGATCGTCATCATGGTCGTCGCTATAAAATTGATCCTACGACCCTACGTAGTAAAATTGTGCAACGGGACATATTGTTTGACGAGTTTTTATGGTTCCTTATGTAACGATCCTTATTCCGATAGGTCTCGGTTAGGTGAAATTATGTGAAATTTCTCTGTTACAGATTTGCCTTGTACGATTACCGAGTTGACACGTTGAATGACATGGAGGTCACTGGTGACCTTCGGCCAAATTCAATTACTGTAATTATGATTATTTGATTAATCATTCCTATATTGTAAATAACGCTACCTAATGCGATGACATTCAACAAGACAAACCTGCGATAATAACGCAATTCAATTAAATAATTTAACATTGTATTTTTGTCATTTCGCATATTCTGCGCCTTAAAATCGTACGGCATTCAACATGTCAAAAGTGATCGTGTCTTTGTTGTGTACAATTTTTATATGTCTACAGTTGTTTACATGGAATTTAATTGATTGTAAAAGTTGATCGTAAAAAGGGAAAGTTACTGGCAGATTAAAATTGTTCCGTAGAATTCGGCTCATTTTAAGAGACAAACGGTTGTTCGTTAATGAGTTAATTTGTGGTCTTCCGCTAACACGTTTCTGTTTGCCCTCCGGATGGTTTGAGCGCATACATTAGTTTCTGCTCCTTAACGGCTAAGCGAGTGAATAAAACATTTTAATGGTCACGTTTTTACCAGACGCACTGGTAATTGCTTAAATAGCGTTTACTAATTATGAGACACCCAGTGAAAAACGAGTTGAATTTTTTACAAATCCTTGTCTACAACTGCAAAAGGTGGAGAAATAAGTTACGTTGGCATGGCTTACATTTTGTGCAATAAAATTTCCATTACTAACGTACTTTTACATGGACAAGTTAAAGTTGAAATATTGTTCGCGCCGATACTGCCCAAGGAAATAAGTGTACACACAACAGATTTCTTTTTAATGGCTGGGAAAAAAATCGGAACGGCACTCATGAAAATTGAACTATCAACTTACTTTGTTTCCTCCGAGACTTCTTTGTTACCCAGGAAAAATATTAAGGAACTTCTTGGTTTCGTACGAAATTATAAGACACGAGGAGCGATCACTATCACGCGTTATTTATATCGAAGTACTTCTGGTTCCGTTCAAACCTGGCACTAAATAAAATTCCTATCATTAACGTATTCGTGCCACAACATTATAAATTGTCGTACCACTCTGTATTCAATTATGTCCGTTAAAGATGTACCTAATAGTATATATAAGAGTCGATTGTAGACAAGTTACGAAGATCGCTGACCATCGTAAAAATTCTTTGCTTCGCATAACCCCCCGGTGTGTTAGCACTACAACTACTCAGCGATTAATACGATTAACATGTAACTCTTATAAAACTTGTATGTATAAATTTTGATTTTGATTTCATTATATATTTATTATAGTATTCAAATGAAACTATTTATTTTTAATAAATACTTAATGAATATTGAACGTTTTTAAGGTATCAATAATTGCAAAATAAGAAAACTGTAGTTCTAATGTCAACCCATTCGAGACGAATTATACATCAGGCGTGTGAGCAGTACTCAAGCAGAAAGACCAATCATACACAAATAAACTACAAATTATTGGTGTGTAGAAAGTAAACATTGAAACTTGTATCGGTTTTAAGCTAAGATTTCAAAATTATTTTCATAGGAGAACAAACATATTTTTTTCAATTTTCAATGTAAACCGGGAAGAAATTTCGTCTCTTACGGATTATCTTTAAGACCTCGGTGACCGGTCGCGAATATACTCGTGTTTATTGGTCCGAGTTGTTCATAAGTTTTGTTTATTTGCACCTATATTAATTTACGCCTGAAAGCAATATAGATCTTTGTAAAACAGTTCAACATTGTATTCATTAGATTAAATCATTTAAATCGTTTTAGCGTATTACGTGTGGATAAAGTATGTATGTTAAAGGTAAAACATGTTTTTTGTAAACAAATTCATCGGTCAGCAAGGTGTTAAATAAAACGCTAGTCCTGAATCGGTTAAGGGTAGATCACAAAAAATAAAAGAATAAATCACAGATTCCTTCACACTAAAACTACCGAGTAGTGCAATTCACTTTTGCAAATTTTTTTGTAGAAACTCTAAGAGTGCAGCTGTTGAGACTTCAACTGACTTACAATTTAGTTTGCATATTACTAAAGTAATGTCTTTAGTAATTTTTCAGAGAAGCACCTGTTATCCTATTAGACATTGGGATAGAAGAATTTAGGAATTGGTCAATTTGACTTGTTTGGTAGTTCTAGTGTTAATTTCTAGTATTAACCATGGCTTTCCGATCTCGCAGGACTTTTCCGCGATCAATCATCGGTCGGCAGCGGGGTTCCGGTGTCGTGATGTTCAAATAATACCTTACAAACCGTTTCGTGTCGGCGGCGAACGAACTGGCTGCGCGAAACCGTCAGATCGCACGAGAAATATAACCGGGCGTTCCTTTCCGGCGACGTGTATGAGATTTTAAAGCGTAAACTTCACGCGAACTTGATAAGTTTAATACAGTTCGCCATTGTGGAAGGAAAGACGCGAATTTGAATTTTGCGCGGTCTAATTTGCCGCGGGTTGAAAGAGAATTTAAAACCTTTCAACCGTGCTCGAATGCGATGCAGCTTAGTTTGCGGTGGTGAACTGTTTATTCGCTTGCTCTTCAGCCCTGGTAACAAGATTTTTAGAAAGATTATAGTAAAACACATGTCGAGTGTGCTGGGGTAAGTCTAGGAGAGATGTCACACTTTTTTGGAAGAGTTATTACATCGTAAGTATCATTTATACCGAACAAAAGAAAATGCATTTATGAAAATAAATTAGGTTAGATACGAAGAATAAACCCATTTGCATCATTAACACTAGAACTACCGAGTATTTAATATGATTGATAATCCTTATAAAAATTGTAACAATAGATTATTTTTAGCTTCTTCAGATATTCGTTATAAATGAATGCTACTTTTATGCTCCATTCGTTGTTATCAATAACGCTAACGTTGACCACTTGTCTTATGATCCTCTTCCCGAATGAAAATTACCTACTTACTATCAAGCGTAACGTTCATTTTACTTCCGGCGCTCCAAATACCTTAACAAAAAAAATGAACTTCGTAAATTGGAACGAAGGAATGCGAATTCCCACGAACGTCCGCAATAACATTCCGCGAAGTATGTCGGCGAGCTTCGAAAACAGGATTCCCTGCTTTTCCAGATGCTTATCGACGTTAATGTCAAAAATATAACCATGTGTCACAGTGATATATGTTTGTCAAATGCGGGCGACGCGTAGTTTAACTGTTCCTGTGGAGAGTAAACTGTTCGTGGATGGCTTCCTTCCGAAACAATGATTTATCCGGCATGAGAAATCGGTTACGAAGTTTCTGCTGGTCGCGTCGCAAGATTCTGCGAGACGATACGAACCGTCGTGATAGCACAGTGGGAAAGTTGCCCGATCTAACCGCCAAAATCAAAGACAAGTTTCTATTTACCTTTTACAACAAAATATGGGAATGTAATGTAACAATATATAATAACATGCAATTATATGACATATGACAATAAATCTATTTATTGTCGCGTCAGATAAATACTTGTTGTTTGCCAAGAGAAATGTTCTGGTCCGGCGCTGGAAGATACAGTTCGCCCCTCATAGCGACGACCACCAAGCTGAAAGTGACCGAGCGAAACGAAAAATTCATCCGTTGCACCAGAGTTGGCACTCGGGACGATATACAGACAAGAGAGGTTGCTCGCTGTGTAGTTTGTTCACAGTTTTGATTGGTGTCGTGTAATCAGATCGACGAATAGCAAAATAGTATTAGACATGAGATGAGAAAAGATGAAAACTGACCAATGAGACGCACATTTTAGATTCGTCTCAACTCTCGTGCAACGAATGGTACGAACATTGGCGGATTTCGTTTCGACGCTGCGGTAACTCTTCGTTCTTACCGAATTTCGAGGACACAAAGGCTCGGCTACTATGTTCTGTGGAGTCCCCTTGTCCCTATGCACTTGTGACGTCAGGGAGTTGGCGATCCCGGGAGCATAACCCGAGTTGGGTCAACCAAACCCTGGTAGGGACGAGCTACTTCAAAATGTAAGAGAGGGGGTAAAGCTTTTATCTTAGTAGTGAAACCAGTAAACCGCCATAACTGGTATTTCTACTCTCACGTTAATTCAATCGGCCTTAGGTTTAACCCTTCGCACTTGGAAGTTTTTCACTAGAAACATTTTAACATTTTCTAATGAGGTAAAGACGATATTTCGTGAAACTAACTCGAAGAGAAATCACACGTATATTGGAGAACAATGCTATTTTATTTCAATATTTCTCAAATTGATGCTTTACACGGAGTATAATATTAAATATCAAACTTTATAGTTTTACTGTATGAAATCAAGTGGTGAGTAGTCACCTCTCGAATGCAAAGGGTTAAAAGTGCACGAGCGCCGCGAGTGGATGTCTCCTCTTGCTCCTGTCCATTTTTAACCTCTTCAAGGATACTGACACAATATTTGTACATTTGATTTTAGTTTAGTTGAGTCCATTGAACGGAACTTGTTTTATTTTCGTATAACTTTTATAACTGTCTTCAAAACGGAAACTAACATCGTCTGTTCTAAAAAAGGCTGTTCTAAATTCGGCCCTGAAGAGGTTAATCCTAAAGCTGATGAAACTAACGTGAGAGGCGAATAGTACTTCCATGGGACTCGCTATCCCTGGGAGGCAATATTGATAAGGCTTCAGCCTCGATTGATCGGGCCTGATCCCAATTCCGAGCCCATGGGACTCTTCTGGGGTAAATCTTCAAGGCGGAATTTGAAAGTAAAACTATGGACTTTCCTTCGTGCCTGTGCACCTGTAGCTTGGTGGTCGACGTTACAGACGTGAGAAGCGAACTGTACAGTTGGCCTACCACGTCCTAGCTTCATCTAGCTAAAAGTGCACAGGGACAAGGTAATTCTTCCACTCAGGATGTTAGCGTCAATAGTGTAGTGATCCCGGACGAGCCCCCAAGTTTATAATGGGGCTACTATTATTATAGATATTGAAAAGGTAGATCTTCAGTAATAGAGAATTAGGAATAAATATATGTATTTAATGAGATAAGGAAACAATACGGACAACACGTAAAAATACAACTCAATGCCACGAAGGCCAACACACGACTCTCTATCCGCTATCACGCACAAAAATGTTCCTCTCCGCTGTCTCCCACAAAAAATGTCCTTCACGCACGCATTCCCACTCACTTTTAGCACACACCCCGATTCGCTCTGTCTTTCTCACCCTTGCACCCTTCTCACTCGCATCTTTCGTCCATAGTCAAAACTCACGCAGTCACGTACACGCTTTTCTCATGGTCCAGTCGCTTAGTTCCAGACACTCTTCCTCGTATTCTTTCAGCCACTCGAGATTTTCTAAACGCAGTCACACTATTTTCCAAACATCCCGACGCCGGTTCGTCGCAATACGACCTGGTCGCCCTTACGCACGCACAACAAACCATTCATCCTACAATACTTTAACCTACGCTAAATATTCTAGATACTACAATAGCTATAGAAAAACAGTTATTGTTATTGGCCGAGCCGCGTGACGAAGGATGCAGACGGAACAGAATGCGACAAAGTGAGATGTAAAGAATATTGATGTCGGATTTCGTTTCGCTGGCTTGTTACGTTTACGAAGCCCCGGTAACACAGGCCCTATGTTTCCTGAAAGGACCGAAGTGGAGCGTGTGGCTGACTCCCCTTGTCAGTGTGCATTTTTAACTTGGAGGTCACTGCTATAAACGCGAGAGGCGAACTGTATGCACTCACAAGGAACGGCCAAGGTCTCGATGGTGTTATCCTAGACATGAAACGTGATTTCGAGTTAAACACCGGCTCCGAATCGGAGGTGATTCACGCGCGAAGTCTCACGGACGGCTGGGAAACTTTAATTAAACAGATTTCGTCTGTTGAACGTTTAATTCGAATATTTACGCGAGTCACGCCGGCTCTGGTAATTTCTGTTTCAGCCGGTACGAGAGCCGGACCCGGGAATCCAGTCCGATTAAAGGATTATTAACCCTCGTGAAAGCGATTGGTCAAGCGAACTTTAATCCTCGACGTTGAATGCGGTCGGTCGAAGGAAGTGAAACTCGATTGAACACTATCCGAGTTGAATTATTTTTGTACTTCTGATTTAAACCACGCAAGAGTATGCTGTCGCGTTAATGAAGGACTACGTACACTAATTTCGATTTCGGTAGCCGTTAGACGCGCGACTAAATTGTACAATTCCCTGTGACCGTAGGGTTTACGCGAATAGGTTGTTTAGGGTAAATAAAGTGATTAAAAAGAAATCCTCAATGTATGATTCTTTAACGCTACGTTTACAGAACACGTCGATTTGACATGTATTGAATTTTATAAACATTGGTTATTGTTTGTTTCAGTTTTGAGTGATGGAATGACATGTATCCTAATAGTCTATTTTTAAACCCGTAATTTATAAAATTTAGACAAAGATCAATTTCCATAGGAACACTAGAATAAACCGTTCAATAAACGACAGAATGCTTATTGTTAAGAGAATGTTATTAATTTCTTAATAGAATATTAAATTCTTTCTACATTTTTATAAAGACTAAAAACAACTTAACAGCCATAATAATATATCTTTCTCATCACCCAAACCGTATATATTTTAACTAAAAAAGAACTGAAATCTTCTAATAGAACTGACAAAAATTGAAAAATCATTGGTGTCCATGTTTCATGATGAAATACAGCAGTAAATGTCAGGCTTTGAATGTTTTTTCGATCGTCAGCCAACCTTTTAGCTACCCCGTGCATCGAGCAGTCGGGAATCGCAACTTTCCGGCGTAAAGTTGTTTAGAAGGGTTGGTTGTTCCGGAACACGACATAAATTTCACTGGACGCGGGTTGATTGGGCATTTGACTTTTCCGTAGGTGAAGCAGGGGACGAGCGCGCGGGGTGAATTGATTCGAACGCCGCGTCGCGTTGGGCGACTGTGTTCACCGGGCCGGTGATGGTTTCATTGCTCGGCATGCTTACTTTTCGCCTATTCGATTTACGATGCGCGGTTCCGTTCCACGCGGAGATTGAAAACGCCCGGAAAATGAATAAACGCCCCGTACCCGGCTAACCGAAAGCAACAGTGAAATATGCCACCGAGAGTCTCACCTCCTGGCTTTATATAATGTTTGCTCAGGCACTATAGGCGATGTCTCATTACATCATTGTACTGGCGACACGGGCACGTCTCTTTTAACCCTTTTAAGGAAGAATTTTCGGTTCTTATTTTTTGTGATTTTTGTTTTGTACTGTACACATGTACAGTGATATAGTAATTTTATAAGAGGCTAATATTTTTTTTTATACTGTAAAAAAAATTAGATGATACAGCGTAGCTGCCACTAAGCAATAACGACTGTACATTTTCCAAAACTACAATTTCAATTTATTACAAAATTTAACAAAACTGAAGAATACATCTTCAAATTTCTTTTCGTATCTATGAAATCTCTTCTTTTTTCCTATCTATGAAATAGAGCGGCGGTAATAATATAAAACCAGTGAGCCGCTGTATAATAGAATTTTAAAAGGTGGTGTTGCCGCGACGCCATTAACTTTCAAAGGGTTAAGGGTGTATGATTCATTTAAATTCACGAATAAAGCCTAGCCGTGAAAAAGTAGATAAACGTCGCGTCTAGCGAATGAGTCATTGGACGCTAAAGCATCTTCGCTAACTTTTTAACACTAAAATTACCGAACAGTCAAAGTGACTTTTTTTTTAAATTTACAATTTTATTTGCGTATCGCTGAAGCCATTTTTTTTAGTAATTTCTCAGAAAATCGTGTTATCTTTTCAATAATTGCAAACAGAAGAAATCAGTTTTTCAATTTTCGTCTTTCCCTTTGTTTTCGTTTGCACTAAGAAAAATTTACCGTCTAACTGTTTACTTTTATTTTGTACCCAATTATTAGCTGGTTACGGTAAGAAATACATACGAAGTGGCAGGTACGTTTAGTGCTGATTCCATCCAAGAATTCTTCATTCGACTAAATATTGCAATATAAGGAATTCTTTATTTTATAAGAATTTTTGTAAATGCTATATCAAGGTCGAAATTCAACAATTAAGTTGAGTTATTCTTTTGTTAACTTTAACGCTACTGTACTAAAAATATGGTATTCTGAGTTATAATAGTTGATTACTAGGATTAAGATATTTTTATTGGAATGTTTTGATATATTTCGGTATTCGGTTGCAAACGCGATTGAAATTTTCAGATACATAGGTTTCTCCATCTAATACTCATACAAAATGCACCGCTTGAAATGTTAGTGAACCACTTTATCCTAGGACTCGTGTTTACAGAGTGAACTCCGACTGTATAAAATAAGCCTAGGATTTTTGAGGAGACGTTGACTTCCCAGATACATAAATGAATTTGATAATAACTAAATTTCCTTGCCGCTCTCCATCCTGCCGTGGAAAGTTAGCCGCCATATTGATGCTGCGCGACTAAACAGGGAAAAAAGTTCAACTGGTACAATTTTGTCAGTACACGAGTCACTCCATCGGCGTGGAATATTTGTTTCGCGTGGTTTATTTGAAAGTGGTCGAAAATTGCGTTAATGGAATTGTTCAGTTCCCCCAAAAGAATCTGTTATGAAAATATTCATTTCACATGTTTGCGAAAGACGTGTAACAACAAACCTGCAGAGAAACCAATTTAAATTTTGTTCGTTGCTGCTGTCAGTATTATACTCTGAAAAGAAACGCAATTTTTTTCTATCGATTCGAAGTCACTGTTTCGATCAGTCGAAATATGTGCAACAATTCCCGTAAATTAAGCCTCTGTACTCGATAGGTGACTCTCAGTTACCATTTAATTTAATACAGCAAAATCATAAAGTCCGATATTTAACATTAAATTCTGCAAGATGCATCAATATATGAAATATTGAAATAAAATATCCTCGTTTCTCAGTTTATGCGTGATTTCTCGATAGGTTAGTTTAAAAAATGTCGTCTATGTCTCATCAGGAAACGTTGAAGATTTCTAGTGAAAAACTTGTGAGTGTAAAGGGTTAAATATCTTGTGAAAATTCGTATTTGCTTCGAAGTAACTCAAATACATGCGCCATCTGATCAGTATTTGCTATTTGTCTTCAATATTAGACATTTTGATTAAACGGAAACGTATTCTGAATATCAATTACTAAATCTTCATTGAAATTCTCTAAGGACAGTTGCTACGGTTAAAAAAGAAACAATAATACGGAAGACAATTCGAGTGTATACCTATTTTTATACACAGCAATTCAAACTTGACCGCATATTACATTGTCGTAATAGCGTTCGCGCTTTAGTGGTGAAATCTGCGGTACTCCATATATTAATTGGGTCGCCAACAATCAGTAGATTACAAGTCAAGTACCACGTGAGTCTCTTAGAAATCTACACGTGCGTCGTCCCTATAATTAAACTTTGTGGTTCCGCCGTGCCTATCACAGGATTTTGATAGATGTTATTAGAGTGTGTAATCTTCAAAACCACCGTACCTAATGACTAACGTAGTTTTAGTGGCTATTAAGTTCTCATCTCATTTCGAAGCACTGACGCAAAAAGTCATGTCAATATTTGATCTAACCATAACGACCGCTGTCATGTCAGTTTGTCCACGTTTTTTTCATTTAATTCAGGAAATTGAATTTCAACGAACCACTTCAGATGACAGTGACCATTACAGTTTAATAACATTTAAATAAAATATTGACTGTTTATATCATGAACGTTCATTGTTTCTTGATTCGATTAAAAAAACTAAATTTCAACGAATCATCTCAGATGACAGTGATCATGATATAATAATACTTGTACAAAATATTGACGTAACCTTTTACATTATGAATGTTCATTTTTCCCTGAGTCGATTCAAGAAATTGTACATGTATGTCAGCGAATCGTCCCAGATGGCAATGATCGTCATTGTATAATAATACTTGGATAAAATATTGTCTCTTTACATCACAAACGTTCATTGTTCCTTGACTCGATTCAGAACATTGAATTTCAACGAACCTCGATATCGATGTATTTGAAAGGAATAAATCCATACGAATGAATTTGGTCCCGCAAAGATCAGAATGCTCCAATAAATATTCTCAGTCCAGTGATCGTTAAGTTGAACGGTATCGATGAACCGGCGCGGCGGCAGTCGTTCGAGTCGTTCCGTTCCGCGCTCGCAAAACACATCTCGAGGTTGTCCATGATGCGATAAATCCGCGAATTACTTCGTTGACGCCATTCCGGCACAGCTGAAATAATAACGCGCGCCGGTGGATCGTTTTATCCGGCTGATTGGTAAACACTGATCCTGGGATCGACGCGGACCGGCGGGATCGATATATGCACACGAATATCAATCGATACGTCAGCCGAGGCTCGTTTCGAGAGATTCAATTCACATTTGTACCAGCGAGTAATTCGAACAATTCGATTAACGCGTTAAGCGCTGTGTCAGTCACTGATGACCGACGCTTCTGGATTGCTCGGAAACAATTATAATATGCAAGACGACTGATGGCGAATAAAAATGTTTAATAACGTTAGTAAATTGACAACAATGTAGTGCAAGGATTTTGATGTGAAATAAAGAATAATTGAAGTCATGAGTTATAATATAATATAATAGTTATATAAGAGTTATTGATTTAACTGTTTTTAGCTTACACAGAGCTGTTTAATAATAGTAAAAATGTATGTGTAGCCAATGCTTGCAGCAAGAAAGAATAAAATAGATAATAAATGAATGAAGGAAGATGAAAGGAAAGTTTGATTTTCTCGAAATGATTGGTTAACTTGTACTGTTTTGGAATTTATCACTTCAATTGTTTTTGCTTATCTTCACGTGCTAACTCATACTGTCAGCCGATTTCATGCTGGAACAACGATTTGATAGAGTTAATGGTCTAATAGTTTCTTGTCCGAATTGAAATGAAAGAATGAAAGGAACGTGAAACCTCCTAACATTTCATGGTACATTTTTTTTATATTAGTTTTATTCATGATTAATAAAATGGTTTCTTGTTTCATCCCAGGTTTCGTAGATTTATTTCTGAAACCCTGAATCTGAATAAACGGCACGATATCTTTATTGCGATACATAAATAGAAACTTATCAATTTTAATGAGTTGCCAGTTTCCATCGGCGATCAAGTCTCTTCCAGTTCATGTAATTTAATCACTCGAAATTATTCGCGAAGAATATTTTATATGAACACACGTTTAAAACCACGGTTATTTTATTAACACTTCTACAATCGTAATTCTACATTTTGATCTATTTATTAATTTCACACTGTTCCATACCATTTTCATGCACCGCCTAATTAATTATTCTCGCAGACGTGTGTTATGTTATTGAAATAAAATTGATAAAAGAATGTTAAAAATGAATCTACTTCACAAATTTGATATAAAAGGGATTACTTAAAAAAGGAAGTAATTATTGTAACACGAAACCTTAAAATTTCATAAATTCAAAGGATGTATCGTGTAATTTAAAGCGTTCGAATTAAATCGAGAATTAAATCTTAAAAAGTTTTCGAAGCGACTCGACGTAATTCCACGATCATGTTTTATTGCCAGCTTTATTTTATTTCTGTTGATTTATTTTAATCCTAACGTCTTCACTGTAATATTTTTGCTCCACTTCTATTTTGCACGCGCCAGTGTGAAACTTTAAACAATCGTACTCAATATTTTTCATTTTTTTTTTACTGTTACGTTCTCAAAGTAGCTTAACTATCGGTTTACCTCAGATATTCCAGCTTGTTTGTATTTCGCTACAACCTACACTTACTTACACATCTCGCCGTAGAATTGATTTACGCGTGGGATTGTAGCTCGACGAAATTCTGTTCGTATAAAGTTTTCATTGGCGCCGCTGAAACTGATCTGCCAGATTATTTCGCGTGAATTATAACTGACTTTAAGGAGTACTTTCCGGAGTGTTGGATTGAAAATAACATTTATTTGATGTGTTTAAAATGACAGTTTTAGTAGAGAAAGCGAGATTCCAATTGTATTGAAATATAACTATGTTAATTATTTCAATATATTTGGTATTATTTTTTGAATGAGAGAAGCGTAAGTTATCAATAAAGTAGTCGAACAAGTCACAAAAATCACGAAATTAATATTAAAATTAAATTAAACGAATATAGACTTAACGATAGATATATAAATTTATTATACGAACGTCCGATCCTGCGACGAGATTAATTTCAATCAGTTAATTTATCGTTAGCTTAAATCGCGCCGTATCTGTTTGTCTTTCATTAGAGGATCCATCGAACAAAGATTATGTTATCACGTTAAAGGATCAGCGCGTGTTTCATCGATGTGATGTCTATATATGATCCAATATTTAAAAATGTCTTAAGCTAGTCAGTAATTCTATTTCAATTAATTCTTCAGTATGTGGAAAAAAATCACAATAGTCTTTATACTTCTAAATTTTGATCCCTTACATTAAACTTAACAATTTGTTTAAATCTGTTATGAATTATTTACGTCTCTTCTTAAAAAGATTATTACTGACATCGAACGAATATTTGATCTTAAATGTTTTAATAAGATTCAAGTTGACGATAAATTAATATTAGAAATAAATCCAATATAATAAATCCAATGAAAATAGCTGGTGTTAATTTCCTTATTTCATAATTATTGATATCTCAAAAATTTTAGATATCTACAAAGTATTAGAAATAATTTTAAATATAATTATTTTCACTTGGATGCTATAACAAATATCTAAAGACACCGAAAGAAATCTGTTGTTAAAATTTTAACGAAAGTCTCATATCAATCGTATTAAAAACTTGGTAGTTTTAGTGTTAATAAATGTTGACCGATCTAAAATTACAGCTAACAATACCATGGTGCTCTGCACAAAATGGCGAAGACGGTTTGCTCATAATTATTCGGACATCATCGGTGCTTCACGACTGATACGACATGTCGAATTGGAGATGACCATCACCAGGGGACAAATATTTGTCAACGATGTAATATAGGACGTCTCAAGTGGGCTGTAGTTTACTGGCACAAGCTGTTTCGTAAACGAGAATCAATTTACGTTAGGAATCGTACGCTCTTCGCCCTTTGGCTAGACCTCTTCCGACCCAACTAAATTTAATTATGTCCTGTCCTCCAGCGAAATATCCTCGGTGACCACTTCCACCGATATGAATCTAATCCCGTTAACTGGAGAGCGTTCCCGACGCATAATTGTTCTTCCTTTGCATTGGAAATTTTGTACTTTAATCGTATACTACGTTCGCTGAATCGTTAAATACTGTAAACTTTAACAAGTCGTTGCTGTAGTTAATAAGACTAATTTAAATTGAAACGATGTTGAAATAATGAAATGGAAATAACGAAACTCATTTGCTTCGAACGAAGAACTTTGCAAGAAGAACGTTGAACAAGAAAGTACAAGAATGGCGGACAAATGGCTGCAACATTTGTTTCTTCAGATCCGTCCGTTCAATTCCCTACACAATCGACGTTGAAATTATATTGGAACTCTGAAACAGTGGAAACACCACGTATCGAGGTATTTTATTAGTAAATCATGTTTGTTATTTTTCCAATAAAATGGTAATAAAGTTTGAATTCAATGTATTCTCCCGCCAATTTTATTAAAATGGCGTCACATGTTGGGGGCTAGTAGTAGAGATTATTAAAGGACGTATGTTATCGGCTCTCTTAGGAGCCAATGCCGCATTTAATAAACAATTTATATTTATTTATGTATACCGTCCGATGAAGATTTTCAGCAGATAATTTAAATGTAAATTTACTATCAGCTTATTACGAATTTTGTGTCCCCGTGTCTAATACGCTGACGCTACGAATTTCAGTTTCCAATCCTTTTTCTTTGAAACAGCAATATTAATTAATCGATGACCTAGCTCCGCTGTCGTACGTTCAGAAGTATCGGGAGCGTCCTTCGTCCGCGTAGGGAACAACAGTATTTCTGTTGTGTAAGCGAACATTTGTGATTCGCATCGATGGTATGCAAATGCGGTGAATAATACGCGGGCAGCTGCATTCGAACAGATAGAATTGTTCAGGTATTTCGAGCGTCGCGCGTCATTGTTTGTCCATCTTCGATTTAGGGAGGCGAATTCACGATTGTTTCTTACTTGGTCAACTGATACTAACAAAATAACGCATCAACCTTCGTCAACTTATGTAGAGCAAGCCAGGCAAAGGTGATCCACTTTTTTAAAAAGAACCACTAAATGGTAAACATTATTAATATATTACCTAACAAAAAGAAAATATATTTGTGTAATTAAATACATATAAGAAGAATAGTTAAATAGGGCTCTGTACAAGATACAAAATAACACTAAAGATAATTAAAAATCAGAATAAAATTAGGTTATTACCCTATAACAATTATCTCAAATAATAATATTTCCCTTTACTTTTTCTATTATTAGCCACCCGTACTTTTTAGTCGAAAGCCTCAAGTTTATCGCGATCCTTTAACCCCTTAATCTACGATTTATTCCCTAACTATTATCGCTACATCTACTTCGCCATTAATAACTTATTAAGACAAGAAAAAATTCTAGGTATATTTTAGGTCCATCTCTACTTTAAAATATAATAATTGATAACAGAAGAATGATATTTAATTTGAATTCCAAAGAATCGAGTAATATTTATGCTTGTTCAATTCTATTTCTGAACACTTCGACTCTCATTCTTTCTTTTTCCTTCCCTCGCGTTGTTCTTTTCCACGCCCGCCATGCTAAAATCTTCGTTTCTCGTGGTGGATTCGATTCTACTTCGTAATTACAACCCCTCGATCTCGTTGTGGTTATCTAATGTTCACTGTATTACATTTTCAATATTTTGACCAAATATTCCTTCCTTCGTGGATTTATGATTCGATTACATCGGATCATCTATTGAGCTAGTGTCCGAATTATACGCAGCCAGGACAGGCGCGATTTAACCGGGAATCCCTTTTTATGCGAGTGTTGTCGACGACACGTATTTCCGCGAGATTAGCTTGTGGTATCACGCGTGGTTCGTTGCGAACGCGCGCTACGATCCGCATCACAGATCGCGTCAAAAAGATTCCCGATAATGCGATAACCGCGGCGTTCCGCGCGTAATAGCCGGCGCATAGATGCTGAATAATCGTCGCATCGATTCATTAAATGCTCGCCGTGAATGCAAAAGTGAGCACGCAGTCGAGAGAAATTGAGGCGGCCGTGCACCGTGGAATCGCGAAGTGGCGGGGCCGATTTAATGAACGCACGTGTTGACCGTAATCGTTCGCATTTCATCTCGCGACCACCCCCATATTGTTAAGGGGTCATCGTAGGGAAGAACTATTGATATTTTCCTTTTCATTTCTCCGACACTGTGAACCTTGACCAGTTAAATGCGTTTGACGAGTGTACATGTCATCTTAAAACTGAATTGTGCTGACTTTTTCAACGACAGACTATTTATTTTTTTAGACAAAAATGTAACTTCTCTTCATTACACTTTAGTTTTTCGTTAGAATATATTATAAGTGCATTTTGGCCCACTTTATTATTTGACACTTTTGGACACTTTATTATTTGATTTTATTGCATGCGCAATAAGAAATTTTTCAAACTAAACTCCGCACTTAACGGGTTAACACTAAATGTATCGGCATTTTGTATACACCTATTCTTACCGTAACTGATCAAATAATTAGTTTTAAAATAAACGTAAACAAATTAAAGGATCAATTTTTCTTAGTGAAGACAAAAAGAAAACGAAAGACAAAAATTGAAAAGCTAATTGATCGGACAATATAAGAATTCATGTAAAATTAAATGAACGAAGGGAAACGCAGAACTTTTAATCAACGTTGAAAACTGATCGTGGTGCGTTTAGTGTTAAAGAAGGTGGTTTTAATTCTTTACAGTGGAACATGGAACAATTAGTCCGATATAGTCTTTTAAAGCACGGAAATGTCATGTCATGTCAAAACACGGACATGTCTTTTAACATTTTAGTGACTAACGCATGTTTCAGTAGCAATTTTCATAATTACAATATTTCATTAAATGCAACAAATCGTTTTAATGAACTAATTATAAAGCTCGAAAAAAAGATCTCTTCAACTTCTTTCACAGTATGCAATACATTACGATTTTAGATACAGATACACGTAAAAGTAATTGAATTTTCTTTACGCGATATATAAAATGTCACAAAGGTATTAATATTCCTTCCAAATATTATTAATATATTGATTTTCAATTCCTTTCTTCTGAAAGTGGCAGGAATGTCCGCGGTATTAGTATAGATTAAGCACCTGTTTTATTTTCTTGCTTTGGACACGTGAATAGAATGATACAAGGCGTACCAACCAATGAAGAGTTGAAATCATAATTCATGTTCATTATTAAAAAGAAAAAAGGAAGAAATATTGTCCACTTTCGAGATTGTTTGACCAGAATGAACCCTTAACGTTGACCGATTTCAATAGACGTCAAAATCAACATAGCCTCGAGCTGCGGCTACCATGCTGTGAGCTGTCGATACGACAGTGCTGGAACAATGTGTTGCCAGAAGCGATCGGTCTGTACCATATTGGTGAAGCGAATCTAGTGACTTGGTGAAACACTGCTAGGTGCTAAACGGTAAGGACTCCGGCTGTTAACAGGTTGAGTGACTCTTGGGCTATCAGTGAACCACTTTCAAGTTGCCGTGCATACCGTTTTTACAGTTTCCTCTGGGAAGAAACATCAAGATCGAGTTTTTCATAATAATATTGAAATTAGAACGTAATCATCCTACGCAGAACTGTAATCGCATTGCATCACGTCTTTTCTTTTCTTTCGGAGTCTTTAATTACAAAATTTCACTATGAACTTCAAACAAGATACTTTTTCTGCTTTTACTGCTGCCGTCTATACGTCGTTATACCTTTTATTGCACTGTAATCACAATAATGAATTGCAGGTTCTCGTTAATCGGTTCTTCGTAATTATAAGGAAGACCGTTTGAAGCAACGGAGTCTAGCAATTCACCATTTCCTTCGTTTATTTAGTCTTAACGTGGAACGTTCTAATAACTCTTTTCAATCTCCGAATGCTATTGATTCTACGGGTCTGCCGAATGAACCTCCAATAATCTTTATGCATTTCGACTGAATTTTAAAAACATTCGGTTTCAATGTTGCCACGCGATTCTGAGGAACAGGTGTTTCGTATCAAATTTCAGCATTGTCGCCGAATTTCCTTTTCCTTCGGCTACGTGATTTATTGTTGTTTCCTAAATCCAATTAATTCACTGCCATGTTTGTCACGGGGACGCGCATTTGTTTTGTTTAATGAAAACATTTCATTACCGGGACCAGGGATTGATTAATGAAATCAGGCAAGAAGCCGTATTAAAACGGTCTAGCTGATTTATGGAAAGATTACGTGAGAATTTTGGGGCGTGTGTATAATTCATCGTGGCCCTTCCCAATGGCCGAAAACTGGAGCTGACCTACATTTTAATGGGGTCCACAGAAATCGAATTCTATTTTGATTCATTGCATCAGTTGTGCATGACTGTAAATTCTTGAAATTGGTCGAGCGTTTTATAATCACTTTATATAATAGAAAAAGACTATATAAATATCCACATTTTAATTATGATACTTAAACGTTTTTAGAATTAATATTTTTTAATTCGTCAATTAATCTATATAATATATTTCATTTATTACACAAAAAAAACTTTTAACAATCGGTGTACACAAAATGGCGCCAACAGAAGTTGCCAGCTAACTTCCTATGACAAAATGGCGGCTATCTACCGCACACGTGATACGCAAACAATAGTAACAAGAATGTTACTCGTAGCAGATATCCCGTTGATATATTGTTTCCTGGATAAAGCTCGATTTCCGAATAAATATAGATTTTGGTTTCCGGTTCTTGAAAATCGTATGGGGCCGAGAGAGGCGATACTGGGAGCGAAGCTTGCATAGCTCCCACAAGCTTCTCATCGGATTAGCTTCCTGGCGCAGCTGTTGCCGTAAATCTATTTTAGCGTACACACTTCGGACGTTTATCGATGAAACGGATTCGCCAGCTTTTTCCACGACTCTTCTTTTCGTCGCGGTTGTCCCTGGGTGCGCAACGAAGAACGTAAAACCGACGTGCCTCGAAGTCAACTATATTTCTCACACAAGTTTTGCCCTAACTTTTTCACATTTTTGTCTTAATACTAAAACTACCAGACGGGTCAAAAGTGCTATTCCTGATTTCTTCATTTTCCAGTTATTAGAAAGACAATGTTCCCCTGAGAAATTAGTAAAGAAGTTATAAATCAATTAAAGTCTCAATAGATGCACTCTTGAATTTTCTATACAGGAACTTTAAAAAGTCAATTTAACTGCTCGGTAGTTTTACTGTTAAATAATAATACATAACATTACCATTTATTGCTTCATTATTCATTTATTTGTTCGATGAAGCGTGTTCCATACATTATTTCAAATACTGTTGTATAAAAGACATACACGTTGAGATTAATTAACATTATTTACCAGCTATGCAAACAACGTCCTTCGCGTTTTAGTAATTTAAAATATAATTATGTAGATTTATCGACGTTCGAGGCGACGAATCAATAATTATAAATTCAGGAATTCACTGCGGGAAGTATATAAAAGTAAAATTAATTTGAAAATATGGCGAACCGTATATTTTCACCCGCAGGCTAAATATTTCTCACTGTCTTGGCCTCTCACATTAAAAATCTCCCGCGGAATGAATAATTGCTCGTCCGTTTCACTAAACAGAAAATAGATAGTCTGAAAAAGAAGGCGCGAAGTCCTCGAAAACGAATGTGAAACATTATCTACCGTCCTGTCCACGTCGTCGGCGACGGAAGGGAGTAGAGCGAAAAAAGAATGCGCGCAACTTCCTGCGAAAATGTGTTGGTACAGGAAAAAAATGTCTACCCGCGGCGTGGAACTAAAGTGAACTCGCATGTATGCTACACGCCGCGAGATTTGTTCCGTAACAGTCTCGTAACAGTCTCGTAACAGGTCACGTGTATACATTTCGTAGCGAAGTTTGTTCGCTAAATTAAATAACGTTCACGCGGAAATGCGAGTAGCGATTAACCAGCGAAATAATTGTAAGCACAACACAAATTATGACGTGCAAATTGTAATACTTCTTTGTTCCGCTTTGGTTGTTCATTAAAATATACCCTAGGCACATTCGTCCTGCGTTTAACGAGTACACGCCTCATTTTTTCGTTTCATTGCGCGCAAAACGAGAGATTTTTTAAACTAAACTCCACAGTTAACACTAGATTTACGAATATTTATTGTACAGTTTGTTCTAAGTTTTTAGAAAAATTGACATTTGTTCGTTTAGATTTCGGAAATTAGAGGTTTAAACGTAGCCGATTAGGATTCATATTAACGTACCTGCATTGATCAAAATCGGCACAAACATTTAACAAATAATGTTTATAAAATTCAGTATAAGTCGATATGACTCCTTCCATAAAAAATACGTAAATTTATCGTTTCAAGAGTTAAACAACTATTTCGTCTCTTTCAATCGAATAGTTTTCTTGGCAACAAATGTCGCTCGACATGTGTTTCGATGTGTACGTGACTTAAGAGTCGTGCCCCGAAAAAAAAGAGGAACGCGAGAGAACGAAAAAATATGTTTGGTCCACAGACGCAGGTGTCGTGTCTGTTGTGTGCCGTTGATGAATGAGTTAGATTGGTATTGGAAAGTTGCGGTCGGTGGTTAACTGGTTGGAAGCTGGCGTTGGGCCAGACACCGTGTATGAAGCCGCAACCGCCTCTACAGAAACTATTTCTTGCTAAATCGAAGATCACCCGATGTTCCCGGAACAGTTGTAAGAAACGTTTGGCGATTCGTCTTCGGCACCCGATTGGTCGCGCGTGCTACCTTTACTGATTAGAGAGACGAATCCCTCCGTTCATGCCGATCGTACCGCCAATGTTTACGGGGACCGTCTCTCCGCGATTCTCGTTTCCTGTGATTTACGTTCTCCTCGCGTGCTTATTAACCCTTTAAGCGCTATGGATGTACATAGGGCAAAGGCGCTTAATATGGAACACTAGGATATTTCGGAAAATAACTTAATGTGTCAGTTACCATGGGAAACACTTAATTGGCGATGGAAAATAATTGGTTGGACATCAATTAAGAATTTGTCATTGAATGAGAACATTATTGTGTTTGCTAGTTTTCTGAAAGACGAGTTAAATCGTCAAATTCCTTAATGTAGATAGGATAAAAATTGTTATTTTTTCATTATTTATTATTGAACCTGTTCGTTTTCAACTATTCAAAAGCAATTTGCTGCAAATTTATTTTCTTTTTGGAATACTTATTATTTTTCTATCGAAATACGTGGGTTCCTAATATGGAACATATTCCATATTGGCTGCACATTCTTTGTTAATGTTACATATTATGTTATATTTTTATTTTAATTGCTATTGGGAGATTTATTGGAAAATCCTTAGGCATTGATTGTTAGTCTTCAATAAACTGTTCAATAACTTGGAATACTTAGATAATGTGTAAACCTTATGTGAAATAGAATTTTTTTAACACGTTCACTAGTCCACAAAATGAAATTGATGCTATAGATAGGTATATTTGTATTCAGATATTCGATGACTGCTTTTAACTTTCTTCTTTCTCAATATTTTATTTAGAAGATTCGTTAAATTCGATGAAGTAATATAACTGAAAAGATGGCCATCGAAACAAATAGTAAGGAACATATTAAGGTTACAAAAAATTTTTCCATAAATAATTGAATTATGTATCGAATTCTCTTTATTTTATGCAGTACATTTATTTGACGTTTGCAAATGATACGATAACGTTGATTGATCGGTACGATAAGGATTCAACAGGTCAACGCGTTCGCTGTGAACGACGTCGTTTGATCGTACGTTCCTTGTGTTTATTAGTTTGAATGAAAAAATTGGATTTTCATTCAATCCAACGATATGCTAATTAGATATTCATCGAAGCATTTACGTACAAGAATTCCTCTATTATCTTGAACGATACATTTTATATAGATTTATTTGTACTCGTGTTATACATATTTTTCTTAATGCAACGATGCAGTTCGCAGGAAACGAATTCCGTTATCTAGGCCACTGTTGCCTATATGATGAAGTTCAGGATTTTGTAAGAGATTCGTAATAATAGAAGATTCCCGATGAGTTTATGGTTATGAAAACCGTGCACAAAAAGGCCTGATAAAAGGATTTCCGAGTATCTTTTTAAAAATGAATTATATTACGTAAGCCCTGACTGCCGAGCATGATTTATTTCGAAAGGCCCTATATTTCTTTAAATTCTATCAGTGGCCACGAAAGAAGCCTCGTTCCAATTTTCCTCAACGCGAGCGAAGATATTTTTGCGCGTGCCTTTGTGTTATCCTCCGTTGGCGGAACGTGGTCGGTCGATCATCGAAATTCTGCTGTAAATATGTTTGATCCAGGAAGAAACTTCATTTTTCCTTCGACCATGTTTACCCGTGCGATGAAATTTCATCGAATAACACTGCTCCACGAAACACCAGAACACAATATCTATTTCCGACCTCTGTTCTAATGAAAGCCAGAAGCATGCGATATTTTAATAATATTTGGCAATATCCCGCAGCTTTCGTGCGGAAATTCGGTTTGATACGAAAACGACATTCCTATTTCATGAAGAAAATATTGGAAAATAATAGAAAATGATACGGTAGACTGTAAGCGCTATCGAAACGCGATATAAATTCCTTTGGTGTTGTTCGTAGGGCACTATCGTTTAAAAAATAATAGTCAGCGTTATCTTAGCCATCTTCGCGCCGAGTTGCGATAAAATATGCAAATCCGTCGATAAACGGGCACCAAATGCAAACACCTCGCCGGAAACCTTGATTCGGGATCATTAATTCCCAAAAGTCGAATTAAGGAATCCCTTTGTGTTCCTTATCATGTGTAGATACCGTTTTTCCACCGAATGGTGAAACTGATGAAAAATTTCAGTATGAATAACTAATACATCCTGTTGAACTTCGATGGAGACAATCAAAATATTATTATATCGGAGACACGTGTTCTTATGGAATGCTCAAATATCGTTACGTAGCAGGTGTATAAAGTTGAATTAACACTAAACATACCGCGACCGCTCAAATGATCGGTTTTAAAATTTGATTTAAGATTTTGTATTTTCTTTCGTTTATTTAACTTTATATCCGTTCTCGTATTATCCGATTAATTGGTTTTTCAGTTTTTGTGTTTCCTTTCGTTTTCGTCCAAGAAAAATTTATCGTCAAACTTGTTACATTCTGTAACTGATTATTCGCTGGTTCCAGTATACAAAGTGCTGGTACGGTTAGTATTAATAGTGTGCATTAATTAAATGAAGTTTAAATAAATGAATGTTCTAAATAAATAAACTGGAAGATTGTTGATATTTGTCGAACATAGAGAACTTTTAATTTAACACTGTTTAATTTAATAGTGTGAAATTTGTCTTGATAATTCTTTAAAAGGACACAAGATGTGTCGATTAGTGTTAATTAACTTACCGATTCATATCGGTTAGAGATTTCTTATTAGAAAAATTTGTTAAGCTATATTAGTCTGGTAGACCTTGATGGTATCATACTTGAACACTTTCTATGTTTAATAATGATTACGTTTATTGACGTATATTTTTCCCATTGTTAATGAAGCTCAAAATATTTTAAATATGTAATCGACTACTATAAATAATACAGGAAGATTCTGCAAAATACACGTATCTTTCAAACTTGATTTTACTGTTTTTATATTTATCCTCCCATAAGATTCTCTGACATAATTTCGTATTCAAAATATTATTCGAAACGGGACGCGTAGCGAATGTCTAAATGACGAAAATATCGCCGTGTAACGTAATTACATCGAGTACTCGGGAGTTTGATGAAGTTTCGTAGTACTTGTGCGTTAATTTTGAGTGGTGTCTACATGCATATTGACGTTAATACATATAACACACTAGTAACCGCGTTGGAGGAAGTATATTCTTGTAACGATGAAAATATTTGTCAAAATACCCGTCGGGTACAATCTAAATAGAAAATATTCGCAAAAAAATTAGCTACATCATTTCATATAGCAGTTTTTTTACAAAATTGTTTGATAAAATTTGTCATCTAAACACTTCATTTCAGATAAATAGTAAATTATTGTTTTATACCATCCCAAAAACAGCAACCTAACATCCTTTGTTAACTCACAAAGAATATCAGTGACACAAACGATCGAAGAAATTAATTTCCATAAAAATACAGCGCTCTGCAAATAAACACAGCGTTCCGACATTTTTTTTTATATAAACGCGTTTTATATTTAAGATTGACAGCGGAATGTAATATTTTGAGTTTGAAGCGTGTCCGTGCAAAACCCGGATCCCTTTGAAGCTTGAAATACATAAATTTCAGCTGGTCAATAAATTGCTATGCTTAAATTGTACGTAGTGAGTCACGCAATTGGTTCGTGTTAAAAAAAGAAATGGCGGAACGGCCATGGCTGTGACCTTACCTCGTTCACGTAGATGCGTGCACACCGGCTCTCTTCGTTCCGTTGAAAAATGACCTTTAGTTTCGGAAAACAGAAAAAAGGGCAAGAAAGAAAAAAGAAAACCCAAGAAAGAATTTCGCGAAAATGAATTGTAATGGGAGGTAATTTTTTTTATATCCTTGAACCGGAAATCGATCTTATTCCAGCTATAACGCCCGTTATATGAACATTTCGAGCCGGGAAATGGCGAGAGACGAATGGAACTATAAAAGATTCCATTGATCTATATTTACGTGAATATTCTGTTCGCGAATTCAATTTGTTAAGTGCGCGGACATTCATAAATCGAATCCAGTATCATCGATTTCGTTCGTGAAACTTTACGTTAGTCGACCGAAGAGACAAATGTCTACGATTAAATTGTTTCGAGCCTGAGAATTAATGCAATTATATAACACGGCATCGTATCGGACAACACGTGAAATTAGCGAATTTATCGGTGTTGGTTGAAAGTTTGTAATGTTGGCAATGTTCGCTGAATTGTTCACGCGTGTGTCGGTGTATACCTTTTAGAAGTGTATTTATGTATGCGTCACTAAATAAATATCTATTAATGTATCCCATACTGGTATGAATTACGGTGTAAATTAGTATTATCGTACCTGATATGTATATGTGTTAAAAATCCTGCGTTTCCTTGTTACAGGTCGTGACCTGAAAAAATTGAAGACACTGTATCTACGAGAATGGTTAATATGGACATGCAAACCGAGGTGAGCGAATGTCTCGAGTAAATATTTATTCACTGATTTGCATACTCTTCTAGATATTCGATTTGAACAGCGTTCCGAGTTCCTTTGAAGCCTTTAATGTTATTGAAACGTTTTTTTCTATTACATACTTATTTTGTTGAATTTTAATATGATCAATGTGAAAGTTATATTCATTATAACAATGAAATGATTTTCAACTGAATTTTATTTTTATTTATTTAATTCGATTTATTTTTTTTTTGTTAACTCCTAGATAATTTACAATTTGTTTTATTCAGAAACCGTTCGTTTTAAGTTTTTATAATTTAAAAATTGCTTTAAAGTTCTCATGATATTAACGTGACGATGCTTTCCCTTCGGATTGTATCTAGAAATTCTATCTATTTTTGTTAGGATGTTAGATCTGTTGTATTTTGCGAAGTCATCTTGTAACGCTTGTATTAAATAAGTTGGCTAAATTATTCGGAAGCATTTCCAGTTTGATTTTGTACCTTTTGATCTATTTATGTGGTCACCCTGATTCAATTTGTCCTTCAAACAGCTTCGTTAAACCATTTTTTAATTTGATTATCTAACCGATCGAAATTCTTAAACACTGCACCGTGTTTCACTTGTAATGAAAATATTTGTAGTGCGCTTTCGCAAATCGAAACACGTTCCCGGCCTTGTTGTTTCGCGTGCAACGCGCCCGCCTTATTTGCGATAATTATAGAAAAAACGAACGGGAAACACGCAATGATACTTTTTTTTTATCCAGTCCACTTCGTTCGATTCACTAATGCGTTTCTGTGCAATTAGCGGAATCCGTTAAGTACTTAAGCTGATTTAGCTAACATTTTCTGTTGAATTTTAAGCAATACTTTGTTATATAAGCTGTATTGGAATTAATGCTGAATTTTCAAAATATGATTTAAAGTTTTGTGTTTTCTTTCAGTCGGATTAATCAATTAGTCTTCTTTATGTTTATTTTATAGCCAACTATTCGACTGGTTACTGATGGGAATCATTAAATCGTTTTTCTTCTTTATTAACCTGTACATTATAATATCTTGTAGGACTTGTGGCGAAGATTTTAAATATTGTTCTATGAATATAAATGTCATTCCGTCATGTTCAGTTCAAATGGAACATTAGTTTCTTTGCTAGCAATTTGTATGGTATAGAGTAAATCTGATTTTAGATTAAATAAAAAGAGCATGGAATTTTTTGTTTGACTAATTTATTATCAATAATAAGTAGTTATAATATGTGCAATTGCAAAATTAAGTTGTAGAAAAATGAGTTTCTTTGTCTAAAAATGTCGAACATTTGTAATTGATTAGTTTTCAAATTTTCAACGGTCAGAAATAATATTGGTTTCAAATTCGTAGCCTCGAAAGATGATCTGTGGCAATGGCAGAGCATAGGGTAGAAAACGGAAATACTTCGTATAACGTTGATGGGAATGGGATCAAACTGCACGATGATAATAGAGTAACGTAGCATCAATTTTATCGAGGAAGATGGAAGTTTGTTGTGCGCAATATTTGGACCGCGGTCACGTGTAGGTTGCATGAGCAACTAATGCAGTTTCCGGGACGTTAAATCATGTAGGGTAATTAACACAATTCGCAAAGACATTGAGTTCGGGATATATTGTTACTGTAGCAACGATTACATCGAAGTTTTGAGCGTTACAGCTAAGCAGGTCGCAGTAAATTTGTTTTGGGAATCGTAAACGTCACAATTCCGCGGTGCAGCGACCGATCCGGTCGCTAATGCATTTATCGGGCAACGTAAAATGGTGGTGAGGCATTTAAAATTATTACGTACGTGGATGTAGAATTACAATTTTGAAGAATATCGTGATTAGTTTTGTTGCTGAAGTTACGAAGCTTCGATGTGTATTGAAATAGAAATAATTCGTTGAAATCTGTATGACGTATTGATAAAAATAAAATTACAAATAAATGCAAAGAATAAAAAGCATGATGTTCGAAGAAACTTAGTATCTATATATTTAGCAGAAGTTTTAGTTGATAAGCGAACGTGAATATGGAGGAACGCGATTGTAAATTGGCTTAATTATCATTTACTGAAGAATGGAGAAATGAGAAGTGTGCAGTGATTCAGATTGAAATATCTCAGACGCGAGATAAACGTTTCCGCACCGCGTTGGGAGGCAATGTTAACGAGCAAATTCGTCTTCATTCATGATTCTTAGCCGGCGTGAGTTCAGAATGAATAGAGCACCGCTATCAATCTCGCGTTGCTCGCGTCGTTTATGATTCACAATGGATCGCCGCGGTTTCTTTCATTAACATTGCACGATCCTTCACTCAGGAACATTATAGTTTAATTACGACTTTTAGATGAACTGTTCACTCTCAATTATTTCATCGTATATTCTCCATGTTCATCGAATGTTTCTTTAAATAAATCAGTATAAAATTATTCACCCGTTAAAAGAGAATCATATACCTCAACGTATGAAAATTCTTGATTTTTTAAATTAAATCGTACTGTTTACAGTTCTTATTGGCACGATTTTATATGAACCTTACCGTTTTAAATTAAATCATACTATTATTAAATGACCTACTACTAATCTTGGGACAGATCATTTCTCTGATAAGTTTATTTCATTAACGAGCTACTTCAATTTCGCAGAAACAGAATATGTAACAAACAAATTCCCCTGGAAAGGCGATCCCTTATTGTCCGCAAGTCAAAGGTTCCCCTGACCAACGGATGATCCATGTTGATCGACGACATAACTAATTAGATTCGCTGATCCTCCGTGTGTCCCATTAATTACAACATGACCGAAGTATGGTCGGCCTATACCCTAGTGTCTACGCGAATATTACCAGGAGTGTCATTACGGAGGAGAATATTCGGACGTGGTCACTCATTAACGATGGAAATCACTGACGGCCGTCGATACGAGAGTAATTGCGCACCAATATCGAGTATACGCGTGTCGAACGAGTTGGACAATTAGCGAAATCTTTGGCAATTGCAATTTCAGATTGTAATCGAAACAACGGATCTTATTTCGACAGCGAAATGAAGCTGTGATAAGCGAATTGTTTGTTTACAATGAAAGTGCAATTAATTTTTGTCACAATTAACCTTCATCTATTCGGAGATGTAAAAATTGTTTCCATTTATATTTATTGTAATTGCTGTATTTTCTAATTTATTGTTTTATAGGTGAAATCAGTATTGCTGACAAATTATCACTGTTTAAGTGTTAATAGTGTTCTATATTTAAGCGTACAAAGATTTTTTAAATATATTTATCAATAAACTGGATGAAAATTATTTATATGAATGTAATTCTGTTTATAGAAGTTCAATAGTGACAAACTTACAGTGGGAAACGAGACCCGGAAATACCTGTTGATTATTCGAACCGATGATCAAATTATGAGTGTATAGAAATGAGGCGATTGCTATTTAATTAATATTCGCGCGAATGAGTAATGTTCTTACCCACAAAGGGAATCATATATGAATTGCTGACTGCATCGCGCCTCGGGGAAATACCGAGTATCTGTATTCCCTTCATTACGCCGGGCGAGCCGTTTTCACGGCATTTCCTCTATTTCAAATGGCCCATAATCTAATATTAGCACCTGCAGCTTTCGTTACGGAAGCATTGTTAACGAGGATCATAAGATAGCGCTGCTCGTTGCTGTGAACTCGACGCTAGGAAAATTTAATCAGGCACATGTAACAAATTACTTGGAAGTAACGTCACACTCGTATAACGTTATGATCATCGATTTCACTGTAAACTACATTTCACGTAAACTCTCAAACGTTACCGTGCGTTAATTAACATTGAAATTATCAGGCAGGTGAAAAGGATCCATTTCAAATATTTTATATCCAGTTGCATTTTTCTTTAATGTTTGTATACATTGTACTTTGAACAGTTACACAAATTTCTGTGCCTAGAAATTTTGCAACAATTAGAGACAAATTGGAAGAGATATCTATAAAAGAATCTTTTCGAATCTTTCATGTAATTCTTTGATCTCCATCTTAACAAAATTTGTAGAACAAAATATATATTTACCTACTTCATTTACAATTAACGTAAATATTGGTATGAAATCAGTAATTATGTATTATCTTCATTTATTTTCCTTTCTTCTTCAAATTTATATTTACCTATAGGTATAAATAAATTACGATAAATAAATTATGAAACTCTGATGGCAGTCCCTAGAAACCGCTGTGTAACGTGTTAAATCATTGCCAGATAAACAAAGAGATCGAAGGAGAGGCCGTTTATCTATAAATTGAAAGGTTCAGTGTCGTTCCGAGTTTTCCATACGATTCTTTAATCGCCGTTCACGTTACGGTTCACTTTTTCCGTATTAAATCGTTATCGTCGACGACGTACACACAGGAATTGACTTCCATCGCGGTGTCCGGCGTTTTTCCCCCTCGTTGCTCGTTTCACCGGACCCCTAATCGGCCGCAGATATGTTCGTAAACGTTGTTTCACCCGGGGTTATAAAACATTTTATTTCTGCGACGATAACGGACGCGAGAAAAATCGATGGCCCGTGAGTACGTACGCTGGATTTTCAGCAGTTGCTCGCGTTTTCATAAATGCCGACGGGGGGGGGGGGGTGGCGGCGTTTATTTCTTGCGGACGATCTCGATCATCCCCTGACGGTTTACGGTGAACGGCGAACGTCGTTTTCTGGCACGTACCGTTCCGATATTAATAAAACGTTATTGACGACCGATTTCGTTTATTCGTTGTTGACGACGTAACGGGATCCCAACCGTGAACTTCAATCGACGGTAATGGCAACCTATTTTATTGCTGTTACTCTCGGGGAGAGTGTTGACAGCGCCATTTTTGTAAAATAGACTTTAGCAAATCTTTTGATGCAATTTCAATTTTATCTCGTCCCATGCATTTTCTTTTATCATTTCTTTTACTGAATTTTATCTCTTTATAAGCCTGTGTAACTTTGAAGTTGCATACCAACATGTTGAGTTAAATTGATTTATTTAATTTTGAAATGACAAATGAACTTAAATAATTAATCAAGTTACACTTTTATACATTTTATACCGGCGTAAACGTTTAACGTCATTGTAATTTCAAGAAGAATATAAATATAGAGAGTGAAAAACATAATAAAGAAAGTGTAAGCATAATAAAATTAGATTTTTGAGAAGATTGTTATGATGGAAGCTTGTTACGATGAAAGCCTTACTTTTCAGTTTCTGCAATTTACTTCTATGTTTATTTTAATCTCATTTTATTGATAAATCGATTCACGTGCTGACCAGATTTCGAAATCGGCCTATAATTTCTGAAATTTATGAAACTTACTAAAGCCGTATCTGATTTGAATTTATTAGAATAAAGCTAGGTTTCCACAAATCATTCTATTATATTTTTTAAGATTTATAAAATGCTTCAATTATTCAATCCCCCTCTACCATTCACGTAATTACTACGTTATTATTCGTTGCATGACACGGGAATGTATAACATTATGTCGAGATAATCTCGAACATAAATTATTCGTGTAGAATTTACCTGTATACTTTTATTATTATATTATATTATAATTATTATTATAATTTTACTCTGTTTAACCATTGTTTTAATTATATAATTAAGTAATCATAATAATAATATATAATTATATTAATATAATCTCATTATTCAATTATATTTTTTTCTTCTTTAATAAGACCATATTCGACACAAAGGAAACAATGCAAATATCAATGATATAATTCTAAGTGTAAATGTGCAGTAACTATGATCTGAACGAACTACGCTTGTCGCTCAGATCAAGACTACACGGTTGAAGCGTCGAATATTTCACAGGCAAAATTGGCACGTTGAAATTAGTCGACGATATTAAACGTGCCTCGTGGTTCGTGTACAACAGTACTTCACCATGTGAAGCCAGACATTACTAAGACGAACGATTCTATGGTAAATGGGTAGGACGTGTAAAGCCAACTGTTCGGCCTTCAACCGAGCAATTGGAACCTGAGATCCATTTGAGTACATCACGTGTACACATTATTGAAAATTTATGTCTCTTAGATTAGTTTCTTAATACTACTAATTCGTCAAAGTGTACCGATGAGTTCTAATAATTTATTTATTTTCAATACATTCTGTTGTTTCCATATATTGCACACTTCGATTACTTTTACAATATTTTGACTTTATTGATTTTTTATGAAGTATTGACTTTATCACCACATGTTTCTAAAATATTCCAAATTTCTCATAGACGGTACGCATATACACTCATCCATCTGTTCATACGCATTATAAATTACCATTGCTGTACTTAATATAGGAGCTACTGATTAGCCAAATCAGTTAACTCCATAAAACAAAAATTGTAGAAGAGTTATGCAATAATATACATTAACCTTTCAAATTCCTCTTTAAATGAAAAATCAAATAAATATTACAGAATATATTTTACTTTATTATTATATGCATAACTTAATCTATCGAATACGTGAAATGCATAAAATAGTATACCTTTACGTAATCTCTATTATCATTGCAATTCTTGTAAGATCAAAAGAATTCTTATTATTCTGTTGCATCGAACCCAGTAATAAAGAAATGAGTTTTCCCAAATTTTATCTGCGGAAGCATTTAATTGACTCTTAACTTTTTGTATTCAAAATGCATTGACACTATATGCATTGTCAAAATGACGGGTATCTGTTTCCTTATTTCGCAACCATTGATATCTGAAAAGAGTTAAATATCCGAAATGACTTGAAAATAAATAATTTCACGTCAATACAATAATCAGTATACGAAGAAATCGAAAAAAATCTATTGTTACAATCTTTATAAAGATGAGCACTTTGACTGCCAAGTAAACACTCATTGAAACTCCTTCGCAATCGAAGCAATTTTCTTAATAAAATTGAAAACAAAAGGTCAATATTCTTCGTAACGATTGCTCTACTATCTTTCTAGTATCTCATACATCTAATAGAATTCGGTTCGTTCGTTACGTCACCAAGATAATTAATGTTTAAGTTTGTACAAATAATGGTGTCATCTGAATTCGGGTAACATGGCAGCTAAACTGTTAAATATTAAGGTGGTAAACGCTAGGTTGTTTGAATGTTAAGAAACAGAGTTAACCGATTTGCCGAATGAGTGGCTTACATTTTTTCCTTACTTTCTTTCATTCTATATATCAGTGTGAATAAATTGCCGTTGACGTTCAAATGACCGGTTTTAAAATTTGATTTAAAATTCTCCGTTCTTAGTTCATTTAACATTAAATTAATTTCTATAGTATCCGCTTAATTAGTTTTCCAATTTTCCTCTTCTCTCCTGTTTCTGTGTCCAATGAGAAAAATTTATCGGTTAACTTGTTTACCTTCATTTTATAACTACTTATTTGACTTGTTACAGTAGATATAGGTACATACAAAGTGTTGGTACATTTAATGTTAACCGGCGAATTGGCGGATTTCTCGGCTGAACGGAGAAGAAAATCCGCGAGACCTCGTGCTTTCAAGACATTTCACGGCGGGTTCGGGGTACAAGTAGAGAATCGGTTATTGGGCCGGAGTTCAAGGATAAACTCCCGTCAGATTTCTCGCTACTAGGTACTAGATGGGAGACGAAGAGGAATTGAGCAAAGACGGAGGTTTACGAGGAGACACGTACAACTTCCCAAACTACCAGCGACTGGGGAAGTTTCCTTTTACGAGACTTCGCAGTGGATAGGTTGCTCTCTGTGTTTCAGTCGTAGCTTGATGGATACGATTTTCGCGATCTAACGATTTTTTCGAAGTTTCTCTATCAAGAGTTTCATCTCTAGATAAGATTACCTGTTCTCTTTAAACCGGCAACACAAGAGGATGGTTCGAAAACGTGTGACCGATCGTGCAGTAATATTTGAGATGGTTCTTATACTGCGATCCTGACAGTGGGACCTATAATGGAAGAAATATGTTTTTGTTTCAATTTTACAGTTTCATAGTTCATAATTTCGTAGTTTCGTACTTTTATACTTTTATACTTTCATACTTTTATACTTTTATACTTTTATACTTTTATACTTTTATACTTTCATACTTTCATAGTTCAAAATACATAGTTTCGTATTCCAAATTTCATAGTTCCATAGTGCAAATTTCGATAATGGAACAACGAATTATCTTCAACTGTCATTATTAAGAAACAAATAAATCACATTTTTAGAAATTCCAACGTTAATAGTCCCATTTCAGCGCGAGTTATCCCAATACATATTCAGCGAATATCAAAACCAGTTCGGCCATGAAACGAAAGAGAAAAATTCATTTTCGAGGCGCGCTCGATATAATCGGTAGCAAGTTTCAAATTATCTCGCAAAGCGGTCGCGGAATTGACTTTTACGGAAAGATTCGCTATTTCTCTTAAGCGGAAACAGCGTTTGTCGAGGGAAATTGATTCTGTCATGGAGGAAACGACGTGGTTTCGAATCTCTTTTACGTTCACGCACCGTCTCGCCGAAGACGAGGAGAATCTGCGGAGTTTCGTACTGTCAGAATAGTTTATGTTTGAAATAGGATCGCGGGTTTTCAAAGGCCGTACTTCGACTTCCCGCGAAAATTACGTCTTTCGGGCGTGCTTCGCGGTTGCTCGATCGTTTATCGGTGAACTCGTGATATTTTCCGCCGACGCCCAGTGTCGCGATTAGAGGGAGATTAAACGGACAAAACTCCTGTCTTAATTTTTGAAAAATAAACACGTATTTGCTAAAGTACTGTCTAGGCAATGGGACTGTCGATATTATGAAGTCTTAATGTTGAAGAGTAACAGAATTTTATGTAGAAAAATGCAGACTTGGTCTTAGCGTCTAGTGACATTCCGTGTCTGATTCTTGAAGATTTGAAAACACAGGGGGTTTTCAAGGTACTTGAGAAGACTCAGGCTAAAAAATCCTTCAGAATGAAGGCCACGTCGCACATACATAAAAAAGTATGGTTAATTGTTTTCATTAATTTTGTTGATTATTCTTACTGTGTCGATTATATTCCTCATATATGTGATACTTAAATTACACGATAAACGACAATAAACGTAAAAGTGTTTATTATTATATTCACAATAGACCTTAAAATTTTTTTCATATAAATTTGAATATGCAGAAATGTGCGCAAGTCAGTAATATTTATGTTTTAGTGACGCACATCGCTATCTCACGATTCGAATTTGTCAACGTTTGGAAGTGTTTTGCAAGAAACAATCGTCTTGATGAATTACATATTTAAATTCAGTTATCGACAATCGGCAATGATAATTTTACATAATCACTTGTAAGACGTCGGTAATAACCCCCCATTTATCACATTGCCCGTAACATATACATATATTTTTTTTAAATATGATGTACAAACATTATTCGATGTGGTCGAATCATCTGTGCGGAAAAGATAGTTTTGTTCAGTTAACACCTGAATTCGTGACACTGTGTGCCGTAACGGGACGAGACCGTGTGTCCGCCATTGGAGCGCGTCCGATCACGCTTTACGGCTCTCAGAGGCAACGTTCTATATCGTTGCAGTTTGTCATTTAAATGATAATCCACCTGCGGAAAATTGCGACAAAAAGGATAACGCCGATCCCTTCGGGAGAAGAATGCCTCGCCATAAAGTCTAATTCTCTTAATCGGTTCTTGATGATAATAGAAGGCTACTGAAGGAGTGTTTGTTACACTCGCGTTATAGAGACGAGAATTACGAATTTTTCATCGGCACGCGCAGCTTTTTTCTCTTACATAGTGAATTTATGGGTTAGGTAATGTAACCTATTGCCTTACGACTTGTTTCGCAACTGTGCTGGAAACTACTTCGACATTGATAAATCGAAACGTAAAGGATCTGGTATCCTATGTCTACGTTTGCTTCGCAGATTAATAATTGATAATGAAAAAGAATATTTAATTTGGAAGTAAAGAAATTTTTGTTAAATTCAGTTTATAATTTTCTGAATGATGTACAGTTCAGATTTCTGGCATTCATATAATGCAGTAGTTGGTAATAATAAAAAATATTCAAGTTAACACCTTTGGGTTTCACCTGTAACCGATAACACGAAACTAAAACGCGTCCAACCGCTATAAGGCACACAGCAATTATAGCGAATCTCCTGTGTGGAAAAGTTGTTTCATAAGGTGTTGGGAAGTTCAACCAGAGCGAAACTTTCAATTTCTGTTTGACGCTTACGAAATCTTGTTGCACGAAATTCCGTTGGGCTAGCAAAAGGCGGAACGCCTTGCAGGGAATTCTGTGGACGAAAGTAATCCCGGTTTCTCGGTGAACAGAATCGAGATAACGTTTGACCCATATTCAAAGAAAAATATTTGAATCGATTGATTAGAATAAGAAACGAAGGGTGGGAAACCCACTTTCGTTTATGGAAGAAAAAACAGCGAAACAAACCATTATCGAAATCAAATTTTTACTTTATTTATCTGTTGGTTATTATGTAACACTATTCTAATCAATGCTTTTTTTCTAAAATTTATCTTTTACATTTAACCGTGTACAATTAACATTTTAATTTTAATTTTAAATCTCGAAATGTATTTGCACGCATGATTGTTTTCAAATCAATATCGAATTAAATTTTAAATTTTCATTAGGATATTTGCACGCTTGAAATGAAAATCTCCGAGTTTGGATGCGGCCATCGGATATCTGGAATCCTTCTTCGTAGAGGGTGAACGGATGGAATGATGAAGTTTACCTAGTCCCAGCCGTAATGGAGTTCTTCTGTATTATCGTTGACGGTACTTTCATTAAAATGAAATGAATTGGAGAAGGGGACTGACTACAAGCTACACAATTCTTCGCCAAAATAGAATTCGAAGATACCGATCTCGAATCGTTCATTTCATACAAATTGCTCACGAGAAATTATTCTTGATTATACCGAACCTTATCTTGTTATTAGGTCGTTGAATGAGGCTTATCGTGCTCGTGTAATATCGTTGAAGATGAAGCCGTGAACGCTGTTCCGGGTTTTTCTCGACAAACTGCGGCTGTATATTACACAACGCCGGTCAAGAGAATGAAATTTTCCGTAAAGATGAGATACGATTAGAATATCACGAAACTGCACGCGAATATTAAACACGAACGAACCAACTGATATCCGCATAAATCTTTCACAGGCTGCTGCAATTGCCTCCACTCCTTGGATATCTCCTTTTTGAACGGTTCGAAAACTTTGTGTAAATTAACATTTTTGAGGATGCAATTTTGATGAATATCATTTCTAAGAATACAATTCTTAAGAATAACATGTTTAAGAATACCATTTTGAAGAATACAACTTTTTAGAGTACAATTTTTATGAATATCATTTTTAAGAATATTATTTTTAAAAATGTCATTTTGAAGAATACAATTCTGAGGAGTATCATTTTAAAGAGTACAATTTTGAAGAGTACAATTTTCAAAAATATAATTTCTAAGAATACAATTTTTAAGGAAAGAATATTACACATTAGATATTTTCTATATTTCTTTCTGCAAATATCTATCCAAATTTGTCTACTTTCCTATTTCCCACTATCCAATTTTTAAATGGAAAATGGAATAGAAGAGAATTTCTTCGACCAGTGACAATCTCGAGATTAATTTTCCGATCCATGGACCACGAAAGAACGTTCGAATCTTTGCGAAGGAGAAACAAAATTGGAGCATCCATTTTTGCGACAATCTATCATGGTCGAGGATCAATGACGCAACATCGATCTATCGACGTGTCGCAGAAACCCGGCCCGATAGATTTTTCTTTTTCCGTTGCCCGATTCGTTTTATCGTCCTTTTGTCCGCGGATCGAACGTTCCCCTGAGGTTCGATAATGATCTTGCTCAAGCGAAGCCGCACTGGACGACTTCATATTTTTTAATCCCTTTTCTAATGATTACTTTCGCAACTATGCTCGATAAGACTATTTGATGGTTAATAAATAATAAGAAAAAGAAAAGAATTTGATACTTATTCTAAGTCCACGTTAACTATGAATGTTAATCTTTTGCCCTACGGTTTCTTTTTCAACTACGATTGATGAACTATCTTGTCATTAACTCGATGACCGCCACGAGAATTTACAGCGTTTCATGTAACATTACTTATCGTATCATAACAAACGCAAATGGTATTAGAATTAAGTAGCAATAATTTAGTATTATAGTTCTTAAGTTACATTATTATTCAGCTACCTACGTAATTAAACATTTTGATATGGTCAGTTTTCTTATTCTAATTGTTTGCAAGTGTCAACCTGTTAACAATTTATTGGAAAAGGAGAAAAATTGTAAGTATACCCTATGTCTATGTTTGCTGTAAAGTATTACATTATTAATATCAGAAAGAAAAGAACTATTGCATTATTAATATCATTGATACATAACAAAAAGAAATATGTTTATTAAAGTAAATATATATAAGAAGAATATTTAACTAGATCTCTTTGTAAGTTAGCCATTAAAGATAATTGAAAATATAGACATTCGACAATTTAAATGAGATAGAGCTATCTCACTCGTAATTACTCTACAGGGCAAACGGTTAATCTCCGTGTAATATCTCGACTGTTCGTTACATCATTCATATACAAATTGAATTTAGCTATCGCGTTGTCCACCGACAAGAAGAAACAAACTGCTCGTCAGCATCTAAAGAAATGGAACTGATTTGAAAGCAATTTTTTTCAATTTTCTTCGGAGTTTCTTTTATTTCTAATTTTTCTTTGTAATTTATCCGCCTGGACATTTGGCAAATTTTTATAACATTTAATTAGAGTACTATCTTCAGCAAGGTTACACTGTACTGTTTATTTGTCTTGTAACTCCTTCTTTATTAAGTCTTTTGGGTGCTTCCTTTTTAGCCTTCTTTTAGACATTGTTGCATATGCTACCATGAGTAATTGAGTTAGGTAATTTCTTTCGAGTTTTCCCATTTTTTCAAAAACAATCGAGCGATGTCCCACGCAAATTCTTGCTGCCAGAGTGCTTCCACCGAATATAAAAGTGAAGAGCGATTAAAGCGGAATTGTTGGACGCATTAAAAAAAAAGGGAAAGCTTCTGAAAGAGAACGTGTTATCTTTTCATTCTCAGACGCTGCAAATTTACGCGAGAAGTTTTTCCTTTACTAAACCAAAGTTTTCAACGGCGTTTCGTAACTTAATTAACCTCTTAAGCTTCTTTGTTTATTTGTTTCTTTCTTTCTGTCTTTCTTTTTCTTCTTTTCAGAGATATTATGTGAAATATTACTTCAATATTCGCGGAGTATTTTTTCTTACTTTCTCAACTTTGATGCGTTGCTTTAAGCTATTCTCAGTGGAACGTTTTGAATTGTACCCCCTTGATGCGAAAAAAATTGGACCTTCTCGCGTTGGACATTGTCGCTGTACTTGGTCGAGGAATGTGGATGCGCGAATCCAAGATACGGCGAGAATTTCTTTTCTGAGTAGGAAATAGCTTTAACGCTTGAACTTTGCTCGAGGCGCATTTTAATTAAAAAATGAAAAGTCAAGGTTCGGGATATTGCGAACTCAAGGGAATATTTAGAAGAAGTCGTAGCGCTATTAAGTCGATCGCGTATTAAGGTTCATAAAAGACGCTGGTAATAGTTTCAGATTAATCTGGAATGCCTGCTGTCGTAGAAAAATTTAATTAGTGCTCATAATGTTCATGAAAGTCATTGCAAATTTGTAATTTAAAATGCATTTCACAGTATAGATAATAAACCTTTTTCGTTTACGGTTCATTACTGAGAAGAAAAATGCAGTTACTTGTCGCATGAAAATAACCTATTCCGTTAAATATTGTAAGATTATGGATCTTTATGCCTTCTTATCGTAATAATAATGGAACTTTTCGCACCGAATTCTAACAAATAAATTAGACATTGTTAGATATTAATCTAAATACACTCAATCTTCTTTCCAATTTACGAATATTCAGATAAGATTTTCGGGTTTTGATTTGTCCCAGAACTTGCAATCATAGTACTTAACTCATCGAGCACCTACTTAAGATGTCTCGCGTGAAACGGCAACATGGAAGTTCACTAAAAGTGTAGTCAGGTACCAATGCGAAAGACATTCTACGTGGGGTTAAGGCTACCAAAGTAGCCCATAAGATCAATGATCATCAATCCTCATCAATCTTCCGACAAATCGATCGATGGAATCGCGTTTGATCTCGAATGGCCATCGTCTAATGGAAAGACGAATAGCGAATCCATGTCAACCTTTATTTTCGCTACTTAATAAGTCCTCCGTGCGTTAAATCGACACAATGGTAAAATACAATAATACGAAAGCATGCAATATTCACTTTGCTAATTACTTTATCGAAAGGCGTATTTATACAGTAAACTGCTCGCATTTCTCGCGCAAAATGGAACGATGTGCCGGGAATACTAACTTTCTGCATTTATTCCAGCATGCACTGTGGGTAGGTTTGCGTGGGATGTGCTTGTGCATGTCTGGCAGTGAGCCCACTTTTTCTCTTTCTCGACTTCACTCCAAATTTTGACATTTAAAGCTGTGTATATCTAGCTACATTCCGAAAGGGTTGTACAGCGAATGCATACGTGTCGTGCAACAGCTACAAAGCAATGAATAAATCACGAAAGAACTTGGTAAACATGAGAATTCTGTATGTCAGGTCGACATATCCGAATCCTTTTCGTAGCAAATGTTGTCTTACACTTTGTCCCATGTTCTGTCATTAACAATAATAAACATATAATACGTTATTACTCTAAATAAACGACATTTAATTATCACATTCATTCATTTATTTACTATACTTCCATCGCAAACAGAAATACTTTCAATCATAAAAGAAATCAAACTATTACTTTCCAAGCAAAACCTGAACAAAACAAAAATACGAATTTTCATTTATTACTACTAAAAGGGTACACGGAAAACGGATTTTTGTGTGACCCACATAGGTTGCGCTAATACTGCAAAGGGTTAATCCGTAAGACGCCGTTCTCTACCATCGTGAATGAAGAAGTTTCTTGTGTAACGAACGCCGCGATTACTATGGGTACTTTTGATCCTCTCCGTGTCTGCATCCTTCGCGGAGAGTTGTTTGTTATGTAAATCGTCAGCGTAAATGGTATTCGATTAACGTTGGTAGCGGGATGGCCATGCGAGCGCGTGCGGTTACCATCAATATTAATAAACCACGGTTACGACGGCCGAAGACTGGCATATAAAATAGCCACTAGATTGCTGAATATTTCTGTTCGCCATCCACTGGAAGCCTTGTCAGTCGACCGCAACATTTACAGACCTGATTTCGCGCAAATACATAATAATCAATTATACGCCGACACAATCCGGAGGCGTTGTCGCAAATCAACTGCTCCTCCATTTACGCGAATTCGTTCTTCGCGTAGGAAAATCAGTACAACAGAAACTACACGGTTATGCACATGTTATTAGAATATAAAAAGGAGCTACGTAAATAGAAGAACGTGTAGATTATCATTCGATTCTTCGTTCAATTTCGCACAATCTGAAAGCACGATTTGATGACTGATTTCTATTGTTCCATTTTAACAGTGAATTCAATAATACATGCAAAAATAAAAAGGAAAAAAATGAAACACTGTTTTAAAATTGAAATGATCGAAAACATAAATAACATAATTCGGAGGTAGTAAAATATTTTCTATTGTGTCCTTTAATTGTGGATTTCAGTAATCGTACGTTGAAAAGCGATAAAATGAAAATTAACACTAGAACTATCGTAGCAATCAAAATGATTGGTTTCGATTTTTTTGTTTCGGAATTATTGATATCTTAAATCCATTGAATATTCGAAATGATTTAGAAAATGAATAGTTCCACTCGAATACTACAATGAATGTCTGAAGAAACTAAAAATAATCTATTACTGTAATTTTTTACAGGAATCAGATGTTAATCATATTAAATGCTCGGTGATTCTAGTATTTAGAAAGGTAGACGATCATAAAATTGTAAAATATATACGCTCGGCCCTCAATTTACGCGGTAATGTTCTTACTGGAGTCTCCTTTTTACGCGATGAATTAGAACAATATTTACGCGATCTAAATTTAGTAATAAAATGTACTGTTCATTTTTGAAATATCATTATTATTATTTCCTTTTGTTTGGCTGTCTTTGTTGTTTGTTGGTGTAAAAAAAATACTTTATTGTAATTACACGGATTTTGAGGTTTCGCAACGTTTATAAAAATAGCGTGTTTGTGGAGTTGTATCTTTCGAGAGGTTTTGTAGCGTCATATTTTATATAAACTTAGGTTTTTTGGATGGAGAAAAGTTGTGTTTCGTCATTGGTCGAAGCTGTGTCTACTTTGCGGCTTAAAGTGGGAAATTATGAAAAGTCTAGGTTCGTTTCGTCATCGTCATGATTTATAACTATTTGTTTGGTCTTAACGGTTACAGGTTTTTTTTACGGTGGCAGCTTGTCGCTGCGTCACACGTGGCATCCAAGTATTTTATGATGACAATCATAAAAATTATCAAGATTTCGGAGTGCTCGCGCATCTGGTCTGTAATTACGGGATTATCTTAAGTCGCTTCGCTGTCGATTGGTTTATGATTCGGGACGAGAACGTCAAACAGAACATTCGCTATGTAAAATAAATATGTATGTCCAAATCTTGAATAGCTTTTCTTTCGAATATTTTATTTTCCCTTGTACCGACACTCTACGCGATTTTCATTCACACGAAATGAATCCACGTGAATTTTTACGTAAATCGAGGGTCATGTGTGATACTTTATAAGAATGTTGAATTGTTAATTAAGCGTTATCGGTGAAAAAGTGTCTGTTCTGTTTTACTGTTTCTAAATTGGTCTGTGTATACAGATGGTACAACGTTTCCCGTTTAAGTAGTCGCGCAGGAATGGGCGCGGCTAATGCGAACAATAACGCAACAAGGGGACAACATTTCACGTGTACAAACTCCAGCGACTACCGCGCTAGGTTCTGCTGCTTGGAACTTCTACGGTCGTCGCTCGAGTAGGTACACAAAGAGACTTACCCCGAACTTCCGCGCGCATCAATCCGATCTGTCTTTATTCCGCGGTACTGCATTAATAATCAAAACATGGCGCGTGTCGCTGCCACGCGCGGAGGGGGAACTGCTTAATTGGACGACAAGCAGAACCGGTAACTAGAATTTATGTAGTCCGGTGTTGTTGTAGTTCTTAGACGCAAATAGTTTAATGCAATCCACGCCGCGTTATCATGTTATTCCGCGGCAACTGAGAACTTCCGGTGCGCGCGTATCGATGTTCATAGTTTTCTCGATTAAACACATGTTATCTAATTACAAAGTAGAGAAATTTATTTTTCTTGGAAACTTTGGAAATTTATAGTTTGATTTAATTTGATTTCTTTCGATCTAATTTGATTCAGTTGGATTTGTGTCTGATTTAATTTGGTTTCTTTTGATTTAATGCAACTTAGTTTAATTTAAGTTTATTCGATTCGATTTCGTTTCAATTAATTTGAAGATTAAGTTAAAGGAATCAGCTGCTACGTTTGTTATATGATTAATGAAGTTACACGGTAGATAGAGAGTATTTTTTTATTAGGGACGCGTAAATGGAAAAAGAATAGATTGAATTGGCATCAAAGAACGGTTTATGTAATTGAAAACTTTCAGTCGTTCCGTTTTATCGCGGCAGTATAATTCAGAACGTCGAATTGACATATACTTCCACGAGGTGAAACTGCGGAGGCGGTATTGTTTCGAATCGCATCTTCGTCTGGAATCTATTTTTCATGTCGTTCTGTCGGTGTCTGTAACTTTAAAAGCAATCACCCTGGGGGAAGATAATACACGTTTATACAGGGTGTCCTAGCATTATTAGTAAAATCTAATATATTAGAATTAATATGTAATCTTTATCAAAATTATAACAATACATTCTTTTCGATTTCTTCATATATTCATTATAATATTCAAGTGAAACTATTTATTTTTAAAATCATTTCGAATATCTGACACTTTTAAGACATGAATAATTGCGAAATGGAAAAGTTGATATCAGTCATCTTTATGAAACCGCACAATAAATTTCATTTACTAGTATTTTAGATGCGGGAATAATGTACCCTAATTTGTAAAAATTCTATCGACATTTTGCCCAGTTAAACATTTTAACTGATTGATTCGTACTTGATGATTGTTTAAGAATTTTATCGCTGAATTTAATGCGTTTTTAATTGGCAAGAATATAAAAATTGTTATATGTGAGTTGTACTTCCAAGAAAAATGAATTTGCTCTGAATTCTCGAGCGGATCTATTTCTGACTTGATTAACTGACGCGTCTGTCTATTTCGCGTTCTTCCTACCACTAAGAGCCACTCTATTAAGTGTTTTCTTTCATAACAAACTGTTATGGGCAAAACACCAGCGCAGTGTGGCCACTATCAACATTTCTTAAAACTAGTGCGAGTAGAAATAATCAATAGTGGTCAGACACGTGAACCAACAGTGGTACTTAATTATTTTGCATATAGAGGTTAGACAGTTTGTTTTTATTACAGCGTTCGCTATCAATAAAACATTTCGTGAGCACAAGTAGCCCGTTAATTCGATCTTTATTCGTGATTATAAACTTCCTAAGAAAAGAGTACCTATTAAAATGCTCTTGCGAGAAATTGCTTAAAAATCTATCAACAATTTTTGTGATGCACAGAAAGAAGTAATAAAATGAATATATAAAAGTGTATAAACATTAATAATATTGATAGAAGCAAAATGATAGGCATTAATAATATTTATTCAAATTGTAAAATTCTTCTTCTTCTTCTGACACGAATCCATGAATATTTGTAATTTCCCTTTTTCGAGACGAAATTTTAGGTTCTTGAAAGTCTCGCTATAGAAATGAACTATTAAGGTATTGAAAATGTTCGGAGTGCAAAGGGTTAATGAATGAATTAAGTCGATATATTCCTTGCTAATAATATCATTTATATAATTTTTAATGTCATTAGTATTAATATTACTATTAATATTTAATATATTTTTATCTTTATATTTACAGTATAAGAATCGTATATTTTTGAAATTTCTCTTCGTACGTCGCGTTATTTGTTTCTCCATTGCACCACTGAACACGGGTCACCCTATACAACGCGGAGGATCGGAAATTGAGGAGGAAGAACCGTGGAGCCTTTCAAATCGAGAAACATCGATTTCGGTCGGGTCGAACCGTGCAAATGCAGATCCCGGTGTTTGGACAAGCGCGGAAAATTGCAACAGGTTATACGTGACATCTGTTGCACTTGGCTTCGATCATTTGATCTCAGGGAAAGCTGCCGCTGGCACAGGAATCGATGGCCGGGGCATTCGATTTCACGGAAAAATAAATAACTGTTGTTTACCCCGGAGGGAGAAAATTCAACCTCGGTCTAGTTTCATCAATATTTATCGGCAGGCTTTTGTTCATTGCGCTGAGATACTCTGATTTGATGAATTCCCTTTAAAACCAAGAACCTTATCGATCCCACGAGTTTCTTTTATTCTTAAGTGCGGTGTCCAAGCAATTTCCTGATTGAAAAAGCAAAGTTTCACGGGAAAGTTCAAGAAACTTTCGCAGAATATTTGATTGGATTGTTCGAGCACTCCTTTCTTACTCTTTTATTTTCCAAACAGCAAAAATTACCATTGAAACCGTAAATAAATGGTTCGACACCTGTAAACAAGGATTTTATAAAAATGACTTTTCGCAAACGATGAGTTGAGCTATACGTATTCAAAGCGTAAAAATCAGAGTCACCTGTATTCGTCATAACATGTTGTTTATACCTCTTCCTACCGTAATCAATACAGAATAAAGGTAAACAAGTTAGACGATGTGATTTTCTTAATGGAAACAGAAACAAAAGGAAAGACAAAAATTGAAGAAGTAATTACGTTAAGCCCTTGCCTTACGATTTATTTCTTAACTATGATTGATACAATTACATTATTGTTAACCCTTTGCGGTTGAATGTTACTGTAATGACAACTTCGAGCTTCAATATCTAAAATCAAAAACTGCAAATGAATAATGTAATTATTCAACTAACTGAAGACTGACATGTGTCCTTTTTTTTAGTGTATAAGACTTCGATGTATAATTCAATTTTTATGAAGAGAAATGTTTAGAGAATTAATTAATATAATTAATAGAAAATTGTCGATCGTTAAAGATTAATAATGCATTGAAAATAAAAAGAACTTTCAAGGCATACTCTGTGCCTATGTATATCTAAAGTATAATAATTAATAAAAAAAGAATAATATTTCATTTGAATTCGGAAGAATTCAGTAATATTTGTGTTAAATTTCGTTTAAAATTTTCACCACGAAACTTGACACGTTATTGTGAGGCAAGGGGTTGAAGGACTGAAAGAGAACGCAGAATTTTAAATGAAATTTTAAAATCAATCATTTGACCGGTATGGTTAGTGTTAATTACGAACAATCCATGGTATATTCCACGTGAATTAGCGTTAACTTGACATCGCGGGAAGCTTCAATAATTGATAATTGGAGCCATGAATTCCAAACCAACACAAATCCAGTAACTAATATTCTGAAAAAATCAATCTTTTTCATATAAATACAAATTACGATACTTTGTATGTCTTGGTTAATTCAATATCGATCTCAAATATTTTTGCTGTAAATATACGTTACACATATACATGTATTAGGTTTTTCTATAAAAAGCCTTGAAAGCCCATGGACTAGTGCTGTTTCAGAAATCATAACTTCAATTACGATAAATTATCAAATATCTCCGGAATATTCCCGATACACGCGAGAACGGTTTTGCATGAAACCGCGAAATGAAATTCCACAATAACTGGCCCGATAATTCACTCTACGACCTGCGAACATTTCCCTCATTCCTATAACGAATTCCATTCTTTTCCGGACACAGAGTCGATGGTGGCCGCGACTCGGTTGGTTGAATTGCATTCGCGACTCTAAGTCCCGAGGTGAAGGAACACCTTTATAAAATAACATTCGCTTTAAGGAAAATAATAGTCCTTCCGTACTTCCCACGGTGTAACCTTGTTTCGTTTCACGGAATATTTTATTGTGAAATTGCAATGGATATGTCGGGATGAAGTGGAGGAAGAGAGAAATGTCACGCCTTATAACGAATCGTCTCAGGTCGTTGTGTTATTAGTTTACATCTTCCGGCAGGGTAATTGAATTTCGGAGCAGCTCAACTGGAAATATCAACTACCCTTATTCCCATCGGAGTTCTTAGTTATGTTTAACAGTGAAACTACCGAACGGATCAAATTTATCCACTTCAGAATTTTTATTTTGAAATATTTAAATTATGGAGAAGCTTTTGCGAAAGATTTTCAATTAAACCCGTGTATTTGCACAGATACAAGACTAGGAGATCCTTCGAATCTCAAGGAACGTAGTGTTTTAATTTTTATAAAAAATTGGAAATAAGTCACTCTAATTTCTTGGTAGTTTCAGTGTTGATAATTCTTTTGTTATCCGTGACTGTATCACATTACTAATGACGATGTGCGAATGAAATTGATGATTTGTTTTTCAATTTTATAGAAATTTCATCCTTTCGTCCTTGAACATGTATTTTCTTTTATATAAATTCTGCGAAAGAAACTTACGGCTACGCAACAATCAACTAAAACATATGTACTGAGAGCTGATCAACACTTAAGCTGTCAGCCATAAGCAAAAATCCCCTTGTGGTACAATTTTCCTTTATTTAGATGTTTTATAACTTTCCAGTAATTTCAAATTTCATGGTATCTATGTGTACCATTTGAGACGACAGAGTTAACAGAATATTATGGGAATGGATGTACATACTGTGCATGTATTTCGAATAAATATTCAAGCCATTGGTATATTCTAGACTAAATTGATTTTCTGTAATATGATATTCCACATGTACGTGAAGTTAATGCATGGTGACAAAAGAATGTTCTCGAAAGCGTTTCATAATATTTATAATAATAATATTAGTCAATAAATAAACAATTAATATATAAATGTATAATATAATGCATAAAAATATTGTTTATAGAAATAAAATATTCTCTTTCTCCTATAATATTATATCTTTGTTTTACATAAATTATTTTAATAATGAACATTTCAGTTCTTCAATTTTTATTTATAGTTTGTAACTCTATTTTTTAATTATTTTCATTTTATTCGAGCAGAACGATGAAAATGTTCTGTCCTGTATAGTCCGTCTCACGATTGTGAAGGGTTAACATTAAATCTCATTTATTTCGTTTGATCGATGATTCAATTTTTGTTCCTATTTATTTACAAACTAAAATTAAGATTGAATTATGAACAGAGAAAATTGTAGGCCAATAAGTCGAATCGCACAAGCAAATTTTTCATTCTAAAAGTTCGAGTTCCGGTTCGAACGCGTTCCGCCGGACAGTTTGCTGAATGCGTGCTCGACAAGCGAAACTAGATTTTCTCCAGGCGGGAAACGTAAAAAGTTTCTTCAGCATTTTTTATTCAGCTTTTCGTGTAGAATCACCATTTGGCCGCTCGATAAGGACAGTTTCAAATATACGAGAAAGTTTCAGTAAAAGGAAAGCTCGAGAATTTTCTTATTTCCATTTCTAACTTTACCATAAACAACACTTCTATTTATCTATGAAACATATTACGATATACCGTATCTGTACGTTGAAATCAATTACATTATACCGCACTATCATCCGTCTGATGTTGATTTAACTTCACACGACACGCAGCACGTTACAAAATTAACCTTTTGAGGGTGAACATTATCATATTGATATCAGATTTTCGTATATAGAATCGAAGATTGCAGGCAATCAATTTGATCATTTAAATCAAAATAAACCGATGTATAGTTTTCTATAATACTTTTCAATTTCAATATTTGATGTATCAATAATTTATCTTTCTACGAAGAATATTTTCGTACTTTCAAAGATCCTCGTCCACGAAGGATCTGCCAAGTTCATTGTTAAATTTACAAGAAAATTGTTATAATATATTACAAAATTATATTAAACTAAAATAACATAAAATTCCAAATAAATGTAAAGTAAGATATCTCGACCAATTTGCTGTTATTTACATTTCCCGAGGTTTCGAACCATATATAAAATACATATAAAATCTCGAGGATTTAGCTTGATCCCATTGTTGTCTGATTTTTTTGCAGCTCGTAATTTAGTTGACTGGTACGAATTAGAATAATTACCATATCGCGTGCGAGCTATCGAAGGATTCGAACGATCCGACGGCCCGCTGTTGCATCGAAGTCTTCGATCGATGGGAAACAAGCAGTCCGTCAACGTAACTGGCTCGATCTCGCGCAGTTACACACAGAACAGCGGGGAATCAGATGGAACGGAGCTGCATACCGATACCGCCTGCGTCGAATTCCGCGTGTGTGCGTACTGTTGCATGCAAATGACGTACATAGGTACACGTGACACATCAATACCGGTATCGATAGCGTGTGCCTGCTGGATGAAGCACGGCGCCGATTGTGTCACTCGCGTGACAGAAAAAAAATTTACGAAATTGCCACCGAACGTAGTTAGCAACGTTCCGAGTGGAATTGTCGACAAATGTAATTATCGAAGTACAAAGGGTGTTGTAATTAAATACTACCGCAAAAATTCCAGCGAATTCGTAATAAAACGCGTATGACTGACAACATTCGGACAAACGAATTGTTAAATGCGTTTAGCAAGAACCGAACGACATTTTTGTTCAGTTCATTCAATTGGGAACATTTCGAAATGTGATCAGGGCAGCTCGGATTAAATGGTTGAGTTTAATTAGTGAAATTTGAATGGACTGGTAAACAAATATCGTTAGATTTTTTAACGCGATTAGCAAGAATTTGAAACTTCAATTATTTCGAGTTGAACCGGTTATATTTGAAATTTACATTTGAAATTTCAATTTGATATTTAAGTTTACAAGTTTTAACGATGTTTTTATTAATATAATAAAATTATATATTAATATAACCATGCAGATGGTTAAATTTTGTTACTGGATAGTTTCATCGTGATATCACCGATATCCATTACTCGTCGTTGGCGTTGGGGTACCAGGAGCTAGAAATTTCACAATTATTCGTCACGAGATCCACAATTCCACTTATCCGGCGATTTGCCGGCATCTAATCGCGCGTTCAATTTGTACGTGTCGGTGATTTGAATCCGTCGGGCTTGCCACGATCGTCCGCAACACGTGTATCTACTGAAACTCCTGGCCGACTTTAGAAACGTTCTCTGTTCGTTGTCGGTAGACGATGTATATTTACTATTTAATTTTCGATTGCGCAAAGCGATCCGAATGCATTTAAATTTCCATACAAATTTGATCTCGGAAATTTTTCAATCTGAACTTGAATCTGAAAATTGAACATTTGTAATTTATTTTTCAGAAACCTTTTTAAGTGCTCAGTTTTTGTTACAGAAAAATAATATTTAAGAAAATAAAACAATATGCTGATTTACTGACAGATGATTAATGAAAATGATGTGCAGATTTTGTTTATTTACGCGTATCTGTTGCGGCCACTGAAATTGTGCATTTTAACCCTTTGCGGTCGAATGCCGCCATAATGGAGACTTCGAGCTTCGTTATCTAAATTCGGAAGCTACAAGTGAATAATCTAACTATTCAAATAACGAGAGACTGGCATGTAGTTTTCTTTTTCTAGTATTTAAGACTTCGATGCTTCTAACTCAGCTTCTTTATGGAAAATGATTTCAAACGTTTACAAATTTCTCGTCCGTAAAGAGTTAATTAGAAAGTTATTTCTATTTTTATTTACCAATTATCGCGTGCACGTAAGGTTTTACTGCTACGTTTCTTGAACCTGGTGGTGCAACATCCTCGCACAATAACAACATATGGAGCGCATATGGCGTACAAGTGTGACAATAATTCCGATGGCACTTTCAAGGTGAGCCGTGAAACTCGTGCAATTTTGTGCAGCGTTTTATAACTACCTCTGCAATTGGAGTTTTTGATGAATAAACTTTTAATCAGTCAAAGAATTCATTGATACTCGGAAAACAAAATTTTCTGTTCTAAATTGCTTCATACCGTGCCGTTTTAAGATTAATTTATTCTTGGCAGGTCACTTTTCCTGTTTAACTTCTAACTTTTCGGAACTTCGCGACAAGAAAATGAAAAGAATGAAGTTCTGCTTTAATTTTAATTTTAATCAAATGAAATGTTAATATTCTGGTGTGATGTTTGAGGACAATAGACGTGATAGAAGAAATTAACGGTAACTGAATTGAGGGTCGTATCGATGGATTACAGTGTATTGATTTGTCCGCAAACACATCGAACAGATTAATTGTTGGATTATCAGAGTCGATACGCAACGGTAAATTGATTAACCTTTAATTAACCTTTTGCGAGTTTCGCCTAATTAAATGACGACTTCCCTTGTTGTTTGAAAATTAATTGTTTAAATGTTCACCGTGAATATGGAAACATTTATCCTGATATTATTTATTAAATTAATCGTGTCTCGGACAGAAATACCGAAACAACTGTACAATCACTTCATTTTGTTAAATTTAATTTTTCAGTTGTCAATGGCTAATTTTTTCATTTCTCTTTTGTTTTTATTTTCAGTTATTTGCCTTACGTTCGCGGCGCATTTAAATGGTGTGTCCATAAAACCAGGGATTATTTGTTTAACGGTAATATATTAATATTATTTTGCATCATGTTAAACCACATTCCATTCGTTCGTTATATAATAAAATAAATCCAGGTGTTTCTGAAATGATTTTATATTTCACAGAAGCTCATATAAATAGTTAATAATACTCGTGTCTGTCGATAAAAGTTGTTTGAAAGTGATACAATGAACGGGAGTCAAGAAAATCTATACGTGAAATCACAAATATGTATAATGGTATACTCATTCACGCTAAACATAATCGACATACGTGGACAGACATTTTACTTGTTAAACCGGTTTTATTAAACCGTTTATATGTGATTGTTCGCGTGTTTTTTATTTATTCCATAAAAAAACATTAGCAACTAAAAATTAGTAATTATCTTTTACAACTAAAAATTAGTAATTATCTTTTGCAACTAAAAATTAGTAATTATCTTTTGCAACTAAAAATTAGTAATTATCTTTTTTAACTAAAGATTAGTAATTATGTTTTTCAAGTCCAGTTAGAAAGTATCTTTTAAATTTTCTGTGTCAACCGTTATCACAGCTCATATTCTACATTTTTTAGGAGACTTCTTATAAAGTCATTCATTTTATTTATATCATTGTAAAGTAAATGATTTACCATTGATCCCAATTAATTCATCAAAACTTCATTGAAAATTTCTTCCTGGCAGATGCCGTCGAATACGACAGTGGGGAGCACCCTATTGGAGGAGGACCTCCGCCGAATTCTGCTCGAAAGAGAGCAAAAGTGTTTCGACTTGCAGATGATGAACTCAACACCACTACCAGGTAGGATTTAAATGTTCTGAAACAATCAATTCATTTTTCTTCAATAATACAACTACATAATTCAAATGTAATTCATTTTCCGCCTTTAACAGAAACATGGCGGAGAATATTACGAATAGCAATTACTAGAGAATATACTTACCGAAGAATTATATTTTAATTAATTTCTTGAAAATAAACGCTGAACCAATGTATCTATTATTTCGTTATATCACCGTCATTCGAAGTTTCATTACAGAAAACTAACAATAGTAACAAAACTGTGGATCAATTCGAATAAGTCCTAGAAAAAGCATCAGGGGTGTCCAGCACAGACCGCAAATCTTCCATAACATTAATCGCCTTTATTTATACAAAATATTACATATAAAAAAAGGTTTACATTTACGTGCAAACGCGTTTGTAATTCGACGGACTAAAATTGGCACGAGAAAGCACCATTCGTAAGTGATCACTTAAGCAACCATGAATGTTGATACGTTCTCTTTATTATTATTCTCTTTCAACGAATCTATAGAAAAATCTCATAAACTGGACTTTCACGAAGTTCTTCTTACGTCTTGTCCATTTTTTCGCACTTCCTGTCGCGCACAAACCTAGCCGATGAGGTTGCAGCGTTCAAGGCACGTTCATTTCCGCTTTTTCGACTCAGATGTTTTGCTGTCCTTGGAACAGGATTTACAACCCAGAAACAGTCTCATTAACTTTCGAACAACGAGAATAACGACGAAAAGTACTGCCGCGAAGCATGCGAACAGAAACCCGTAGACGTCGAGGAGGTTTTGTTGCCACCAGGTGAGATATATGGCTGGCGATTGCAGCGCGTTCTTGTGCCGGTGGACATACTCAACCCAAAAAATTGCGGTATCTATTGCTTTCATCGGACGATCTCTGAATAGTTCTGTGGTCTTCTTCATATTTTCTCTGAAAATTTGATACATCAATTGTAATTTGAAAACCATATATAGGCTGAAGATATCCTACAAATATACTGCTGTTTATTTTTTTAGCTTCTGATGTCTCTATTCACTGAAGTTTTTCAATTAGTCCTCTTTATATCCTTTATCTAAATGCAGTGTTTGAAAATTTGGAAAATTAATTACGATTATAAGACGATTATAGACTTAAGATAATTATCTTATAAGTAAACTCCTATCATTTGGTGTTTAAATAACAGGTCTTCAAAGACTTCATCTATCCTTTTAGCTTTTGACGTCTTTACTAACCGAAATTTTTTAATTGATTCTCTTTATATTTTTTATGTACGTAGATTCAATTCCAATCAACGTAAGAAACGAAGTCACGAAATCGACGAGCGATCGTTTTACCATAAATTCATGTAAAGTTCTATTATATAATTCATATTCGAAGACCGTGTCATATAGTTCGTTTCATGGTTTATTATCAATTACGCAAATACGTACCGATACGTTTCGTCGTATAAGACTTTGTTGAGCGCATGAGAGAGCGTTTCCACGGTAACGTTCTCTGGTGAACCGAGAGTCACGCCGATATTCTTGCGAGCAGCCTTTTCCATGTTGTTGGATTGATCACCGAAAATGGGAATGCCGACTACTGGGATACCGAAGTACAACGCTTCTTGGAAACTCATCAGGCCACCGTGCGTTATAAATGCCTTTAGGTTCTTGTGCTCTGAAATTCAATGATTTATTCGTTTCTTGTGGTTCAAAATCAATGAACGAAACCGAAGTTCGATCACGCACTGAAAACGGAGATTTGGGAGAACCAAGGTTGAATCATGACGTTCTTCGGCAATCCCGGTAACAGATCTTCTTTCTTCGCCACTTTCATGAGCACTCTCACTGGTGCAATCTTCTCGAATGTTGCGTAAAGAATTTCCACGAAGGCTTTCGGGAAGGTTTCGATCCTCACCATGGAGCCGAACGTGAATAAGATGCAACCGTGTGTGCTCTCATTCAGCCATTTCTCGACTTCCTATAAAAACCCAGTGAAAATATGAAAGTATTTGGCGTACAACAGGTTTCTGATCATGGATGATTAAGTAAATACTAATATTAATAATTATTAATAATTAACTCCTTGAAATTGAGAAGCATAAATATTACTCAATTCCTTGGAATTTAAATTAAATGTTATTCTTCTGTAATCAATCATTATACTTTAAAACAAGCGTAAACACAAAATGTGCCTAGAATTTAACTCCTTCTGTTTAAATAAATTAAAATTATACATTTTTTGGTTGAGTAATAAATTATTAACGGCTGTGTAGTTGTATCGATCATAGTTGAAAAAAAATCACAGGGCAAGAGGTTAATATTATTAATAACATTGTAACATTTGTATTTAATTAATCCAAGATCATTTCGCAGAAGCTAATTCTCCCGGGAGCTCAGAAATAGGAGTCTGGCTACTATCATTGAAATTATGGGATTAGGAATAATTCCAGTAGAAATTGATAAAATGTATTGAAATGAAACTGATTTACCGAGTCTACCTGAACCTTAAGGGGTCAATCCTCAGGTCAAAGAATCTTACCGATAAAAGCTCATTTTCTCGAGATCTCAGAAATAGGAATTATACCGCGATCATTATAATTATGGGGTTACGAGCAATTTCAATAGAAATTGATAAAATGCATATGTATTGGAATGAAACTAATCATCAAGTTTATCTGGATCTCAAAGTCACAGAAACTTACTGGTGAATTCGGATCCGCTTTTTCGCTGACGTGCAGACCGCCTACTTCTATGATACTCGGTACGCTCGGTTTGACTCCGTTCAAGCTGTGATGTGAGTTGACCAGATAAAGAGATACGTCTTTTATAAGGTCCTCCATTGAGACGTCCAGGTTGAAGTGATTTTTCACATAGCTCCTCTGTTGTACCTCCAATTTACCGTTGATAGTCGTACCAATCTTGATCACCATCACGGTGTTCATCAGCCTTTGCCAGAAGTCCATGCGCTCGGGATAGGAACTGAAGATACTCGGCGTGACAGCAGGATTGTACGAGTTTCCTGCGGGAACATGCAGCCAGTCTGTGAACGGCGCAGTGACTACGCCAACTATGGGCACGTTCAGATGACGGCCGAATGCTAGATAACACGGCGACATGAACATCTGAGGAAGAATTTTATCTTTATTTAATATTGGAAAATTATTAACTATTATTTTATTTTTAGTTTAACTTATTATTATAAAAGGTTCATGTTAAATTTGTAATATGAGTTGCATGTAGCCTGAATTTAATTAGTTTTCCTTTAATCCTTTGCACTCGAGAGATGACTCTGTTACCATTTGATTCGATATACCAGAATTATAAAGTCTCACGCAGAATATTAAGCTTCGTGTAATATATAAATATGTGAAATATTGAAATAATAATTTTGTTTCTTAACTTATGCGTGTTCTCTCGTTCAGTTCGTTTCAAGGAGTGTCGCGTATAACTCTTTGAGAAATGTCGAATATTTCTAGTCAAAGGATTCCGAGTGCAAAGGGTTAATTATTTAATTCTCGATCTTGTCGTTGAACTAACAAATTACGAATTCATCATACGGAAACTCTGACAGCACATAAACGTAGTGCATAGAAGATGCAAAATCTGTAAAGATAAATGTATGTAGATATAGAGTATAGACACTGTCATATCACTGATGTTATATTGGACGTTTGGAATAAACAAGTCAGTCATTGTCAATCTAACATTGCGTGAATAGAGATGAATGCAAGCGTAATTGGAATAACAAATATTTTTTCGTAACAGAGGTATCCATTATCGCGATATCACAACATTGTGCAACAGTTTTAACTAGTTGTGGAATATGCAACGTGAAAGTATAACACGGAAAATGTATTAACGTAAATGTACTTTGTGAATGATAATCGGCAAAATAATATTATGTAACTATTATATGAACAGACTGCTTTCGACCCATACAAAGATTATCCAGCGCCGTGCGTGATAATTGTAAGAATACGTAGTCTTCTTGTGTCAATTATACAATAATGATTCACGAAGGCTAGCGTAAATTAACCATTCATTTTTCTTCCATTTGTTTTTCTCTTGTCATCTAAGATTATATAACCATGGATCTTTTCGTGTCAGCATTACCAAGCTGAAAAGTTACTTCACGCATTAAAACACCAAATATAATCTTAAAATATTTGTTATTTGAATACTAATTAATCATAGCACTGTAAGCATGAAAATACAGGAACATTTAAAAATCTCTTCAGCTAATGAGAAAAGTTGAACAATTAGATTTCAATACTAAATTATTCATTATTTTAAGCGATCTATTGGAGTCCAGAAGAATTTAATTTTCTCTATTGTTTATTTACAAAAAATATTAGAGATCATTTATATTTATGGTTATAAGCTTGCCTCTGGTGTTCATGACAATTTTACTTCTCACAGCAGTGTTTAATACATCAGTTTCTATCAACTTGAAACAAGTGTTTAAATATTTCATTTACTTTTGAAACAATATTTCTGATGTTTAAAGAAAGTGTATTATAGTAATATATCAAATTATGCAATATATGTGCAATACAAATTTCTGCAACTATTGAAGTTTCAACAAAAACTGAACTCATGAGTGGAGAACCTGTTAATGTACTTTAATCTTATCAGTACCGGATTATTTGGGTTACCACAACAAAGACATTCGTCTTATCGTATAAATGCACGAGAATAAATCTTGACTTGTTAAAACGTAAGATTTAAATCTAATCGCTTTTTATACAAAATACGCTTTACAGACCGCCAACAATAAATATATAACTTAAAGAACACAAAACACAAAATACCAAATACAAAATAAACGGTTTCTCACCTCGACTATAATAAGGTCATACGGCGGATCATTCGGAGGATTTTTTATGATCTTTTGAACGTTTTCGTGGTTCAACGTTTCGCAGATACGCGTACCAGTCATCTGTACGAGTAACGACAAGTCCAAGTTCTTGAATTGGACAGCGTCGTTCGCGTGCATACTGTTCACCGCCGGTGGCAAACTGTTCTCGATGGAGAGTTGATTGTAATTCGGCGGCGGATTCTTCATGAGGAAGTGTGTGATCACGTCCACCTGATGGCCACGTTTCGCCAAAGCTAAGAACAGTTGTTGTCCCATCGCCCAGTGGCTTTTCCCATTAAGCGGGAAAAGGCCAAGTATTCTCAGGCCATTGCCGAAATAACAGCAGGCCAGTATACTAAAAACTGTCAACCAGCAGAGTCTCATTTTTCAAACGTAGATGTTCGAGACTCGAAATTAGCAACTAGCTTCCAGCTCCAAAGTGGCGTTCGTTCTTCGAAAGGTCAATTCACTCTTCGGTCCTTGCCGAAACTGCCGTTCGGCTGTCTTCGGTCGACTGATTACAGTCACCGCTCACTTTAACTACACCACTGCCGACGGACAATAAGATGTCACTACTGCTCGCCGGTTCGGCTGGCTGCGAGAGTCATCGGGACCACGTCATGGCACGTATTACTGCTGGTCGGTGCGTATCGTTATTAGACCTACTTATATCGAGAGGATATACGTATACTACAGATAACGTTATTGGTTTCCTAATTTCAATTTTTCAAATGTCGAATTAGAAAAGAGACGAAAACAACGAGAGGCATTGACTTTTTGAAATTTCTGTATAGAAATTCCAAGAGTGCATCTATCGAGACTTTAATTGATTTACAATTCAGTGTGCGTATTGATAAATCGATTCATTTAATAATTGCTCAGAGAAACATCGGCTATTTTTTTAATAATTACAAAAAAAAGATATCAAGAATGGGTTATTTTCATCCGTCTGGTAGTTTTAGTGTTAAAGAGGTTTTGAAAAGCGAAGCTCGTTTCGATACTGACACCAGCTGAATAGAGTTGAAAGTAATTTGTTCTTAACACGTTAAATGCCAGTTCAGTCATCGATGCTCGTCGCTTCTGAATTACTTGAAAACAATTGTGACATACAAGATAACCATAATAGATAAGTTATAATAGTTATAATAGATAACATACAAGATAAGAATAATAATGAATGAAAATGTGTAATAACGTAACTAAGTTTATAACAGCGTAATGCAAGAATTCTAACGCCAAATAATTAATAATTGTTTCTGCTTTTCTTTGCTACAAAAGGATAACTCTATGGAAAAACATCCAAAGTTTTCGTTGCACTTAACATGTGAATAGAAGCATTGAAATGTGAAAATCATGAAAGGCAAAGTATTGAGCGTAAAATAGATTGATTCGATTTCGTTGTATCTATCGTTCAAAGAATACACTTTAAATAACTTCACCTCGTAAATATTTTAGGGATATTACATATTAATTATAAAGATACAATTTAAACGAGTTTACATTGAAAATATGTTAGCCAACTTTTTGTACTGATTTCTAACGCGATACGCGTACCAATGACATCTACTTCAAATATGAATAATTGTGTCTAATTTTTCCAAAGATAAGGAACTGTTCACTTACAATTTTACTCGGTATGCACACAGAATAATTGAACGACAAAGATAACGCGTTTTTAATACTGCGCCCGGTGAAGATAGAGGCGAACTGATTCTCGGATTCTCTTGACTGGCGCTATCAGACCGTAAAACCCGGATGACTGGTAATAGGAACGGTCGAACGAATGGGATACGAATTTAGATTTCTAATACGATCCCGTAAATCACCGGATGTGTCCGATCACGGAATCAAATTCCTCGCCGAGCCCAAGTGAAAGCTGGAAAATCGTTTCAGTTTTCGTAACCGAAATGAACCAGACGAATTGGAAATTTCATTAACGAATTCACCGACAGAATATAAAATGTTATTTCGTTAAGTATGTAAATGATAAGTTTAATTATTAAACTAATCGACTTGAATGTGAATTTTAACAGCTCGTGGAGATAATCGAGCATTATCATGAAATAAGATTGAAATCGAGCTTAATTCCTTTCTGGTTTTGATTTTTTATCTTAATTGCTCTTTTAATAATTAAAAAATAATTACTCTATTATATATTTTCATATTGAAAATTAATTCTTGATGGGAACATATGGGAACATGTTGAACTACTCGGAATGACGAAGCATTTTAAAATGTATTGATTATATTATAAATTAAAGGATGAGATACAGACTGAGAACACGTGAAGTATGGAAAAACTGACGGGAAGTAGACAGTTTTTCTCGACAAGTTTCTTCGATGATTGAAAGATTATATCATTATATAGAACAAGGTTTCGTTATGGAGTATGTCAAACCGGTTTCTTTTTAACTGAACTGTCTGCAATATATTACGATCTGAGTTTCACAGGTACATTGATAAATTCAATTTTATTGTATAAGCTATCATTGCAATACAATTTTTCCATTTCTTTTATTTATTTATTACTCCTTGCTTTATAACAACGTGTCAGAAAATTTCGAACAAAATTTAACACGCATAAATATTACTAGATTCTTTGAAATCAAATTAAATATGATTCTTCTGTTAAATATCAATAATTATACTTCAGAGCAAACATACATGTAGAATATACCAAGAATTTCTCTCTTTTCTCGACAAATTATTAATGGCAAAATAGTTGTATCGATCATAGTTGAGAAGTAAGTGATAAGGGAAGGGGTTAAATTTAGCATCAAATTCGTTAAAAATGATTTTCTTCTCGTACACTTCAATTATTAACCTTTTAAGGACAAAATAGAATACATTGCAGTAGAGTTTCTCCAAACTGTGATAGATCATATCGCAGTGATAATGAAAATATGGGTTGCATCATCTCCATACATGTTTTATCAGTACGTGATGATTAACCACGTTATTTATTGTGTATCATTTGCGTCATCATGACTAGTGATTTGTTACCATATATATTATATAATGACTGACTTAACATTTTTTTCAATATATAAAATTAAATATTTATTCCAAATATGAAAACATTTCAATGAAACAATTAACAAGATCGTATAAAACAGTTTTTTCATTAATAACGTAATGACTTTATTTTATTTTTCTCTTTTTATATCAATAATTACTTGCTTCATATTCAAAGTTGTTGACGTTACAGGAATATTGACATTGTCATTAAAATTTTTCGCTAAAAGCAAGAAGCCTACGTGACGCAGAAATAAATACAAACGCGTAAAGAAAGACTGATGGTATTGAATAACTTTGCATACACTACCTTCTGACGTCTTTTTCTAGGTAAATACATCAGACGTGCAATAAACACCATGTTCCTCGAAATAACAACAAATTTCAGGATTGGTGCCGAACATATTCTCTAATGATCCTTGGAATTCCAGGTCGACAATTAATAATTCTGTGAACATTTTGATAAATCTTTCCCTACTAAGCAACGAATCATTCAATCACCTCTTCTGTGTACATCGACTGATACTATTATATTTCGACCGATACTATTATTCACTTATCGTTAATACAATAAACATAGTACCTACTACATAACAATTGTAGCAGTAGAATATTCCACATTTCAGACTTCATACGGTATTATCATTCGATAAATAATTAACTTGATTAATGATAAAAATACTATCGCATCTTTTTCAAGTATCCTCTTGATTTCCATTAAGAACCTGTACATTCGATAAAATCAGTTAAATCGGTCAGTTAAATGCACATTAAAAATTAACATGTTGACCGTCACGAGAATTTTGAGTTCTTAATACTTTATCTGCCGCGTGTAATCGGTACAAACTTTATTAAAAGATCGGTATAGTTTCCCCTATCACGTTGGAGTGTACATTTCTACTTGTAAAGCTCTACAGCTTTAAAATAAAATATGACGGAGTCTCATTATGTTATTTTAATTTCTTCTATTTTAGAACAGTGTAATTTTAATAGGATATCAGTTGGTAAGTATTCGGTATTTAAGAACCGATTAATCTCTCGGCTATATCAGATTTTGATACGTACCGCACGTGACACAGGCAAAAGGTTAATTGAAACCTACTTTTTCACTTCTATGTCATGCTCGAGATGATAATACAAATTTGTTATAGAACGTTGGAAATTGTTTGAGAAAGTACCATACTTTTAATTAATTAGAGAAATTGATTTAGCAATACGCAAACTAAATTATAAATCAATTAAAGTCTCGATAGATGTACTCTTGAAGTTTCTACAGGAGGATTTCAAAAAGTCAATTCAACTATTCGGTAGTTTCAGTGTTAAACAACGTAGACGGAAAACAGTTGACTCACCTTTTATGCAATCCAACAAGACGATGAGAGAACAAAATAGTTTCCGTGCACGTGCCATTTATGACGTAATTCATTCTCCCACAATTATCCTGCAGTCCTCGTCAAAATCTTCCAGCTTTCCTTTTTCGATTCAATCGTGTTTCTACTACGATTCATCTTCTGTTTTTCCTTTGGAATCTTTCCAGGACCGTTTCAATCCGGTTCAGCGTCATTTTAAATCAGATTCGGTGTTCGCGTGATCACCTAACTCCGGGGCGAACATGGCTCGTTTCACAAACGGAAGGGAGTAACAAGCTCGCGGCATGTCCGTTCGGGTTTTCATTTCCATTCCTCTTTCTAGCAATTCCGCAGCTGCTCGCGCGGAGAAAACAGCACCGTTCGTTCGCTAGCGTCTCGTAAATTGACACCGAAACCGCTGTAAAGGGTGAAATTTTCCCACCGCCGGCGAAAATGTACTTTCGAAAAATTACTGTCGCATCAGTATTATTTCGCTAACAAATCGACTTGCTATTATCAACGTCTATTGAATTCATATTACTCCCCAAATATCCGTGAGTTCCAAAAATAAAAGGGTTTAATGAGTTTTAATACATATTTTCAAAATGAGCATTGCAAAGTAAAATGCACACCCTTGTAGCTGTAGTATGCTTTTAAGGTCATATACTAAAAAAAGGGGAAATTTGAAACAAGAAACTGGAGAATTGATAATTAACTAACAAAACGTTAATAATAACATGGTAATGATAATGTAGTCAAAATTTTGAGAATGTTATTAATAATAATATGGTCAAAATTTTAAGAATGATAATAATCATATGGTTGTTTGCCAAAAAAATATTTTTGGCAATGTTTTCATTTGTTCTTTACTTGTTATTAGTACAATATTCAGTCTAAATTTCACGTCAATGCCACTTACCGTTCGAAAGTTATATAAAAATGTCACTAAACTTTTCACGTGACACGTGTCACAGCCATACGTGCAACATCATACGTCCAATTCCACGGTTTCACGATTGTTCTCTCTGAAAATAATCTCGTGAATTTAGTAATCACTATCGCGCTCGCTAAAATTAATTTGCTATAAACAAGGTCAAATTTCATGTTCATAATCTACGTGCACGTTCACTTTAAAAAATAACAATAGATAACAGAAGGATAATATTTCATTGCAGCGGACAAAAATTGTGTAACATTTATATTTTTTCACATCTGTTTAAGATTTTCAATATTAATTAATCGTATACGTCAATATTATCAATAATTGTGTGAACGTCGATTGAGCTGTACAGAAGATTTTCGAGAAACATACGAATTGTGGTCCGCAGCTTCGATCCTATAATGTTTTTCCTTATAAATAAAGAATAAATAACGTATATTTTATATTGTTTTCTGTGATTTCCTTTCGTTGATTAACAATGACTGTACAGTAGATAAATAAATCATTGGATTTATTATCATGGGAAGATATATAACATTCTTCAACTTTCCCTTACATATATTTTCTTCTTTTTATAATGAACTACTGAACATCGTAAACTTGTGTTCGGTGAAAAAGGGAATTATAACCGTTCCAGACAGTGCATATTTTACTATTCGCTATTCAACACATGAAGTTGTGCTGCATGTCCATTTAGGAGTTCCGACATGACCCAGCAACTGTGGAAAATACCAGATTTCTCTGACAGGCATGTGTCATCACTTTCCACTAATTTATAGCTTTCACTCTTCACTCCCGAGCGAGTACGTCTGAGATTAAACTTAAAAGATCGTCGAACGGAATTCTAAATTTATGTAAATTCTACTATTTAAATATGTACAGTATTTCTGATGTTTCTCCATACGTATACAACAAATAATATAACCGCTAAACTGTGAATATTTTTGTAAATTGATACTTCGCAGCATAAAGCACTTTTCGTCTAAATTACCGTTAAAACTTGATTAATTCCTTAAAATATCAATAAAAATACTCCTTAACTCGTATTTCTCGTAACCGCAGGTACTATACATTCATAAAATTCACCTGAAATTCACTGAACAGTCATCGAACTGCAGTATATAAAGTTTAAATGAATTTGTCCTAATGAAGTTTACCTATTATTATTACAAAGTGATTGAAATTATGAAATTTTCTTTTTGTGCGAGTCAGTTTCCTCTACACTTATCATGCTAAACGCGAATCGCATCGCACTTATTAGGAGAATAATCGAGAGAAGCGCAACGAATAAGAGGAATACGTAAACGTCCAGAAGCTGCACTTGCCACCATGTCAGATCCATAGAGGGTGACCTGAGCGCATCTGCGCCGTGCCTGATAATGTATTCAGTCCAGTAAACAACGGTTTCCGTTGTATTCATAGGACGATCTAGGAACATTTTGGATAACTTTCGGGCGCTTTCACTGGAAAATAAAACGTTGTTCATGATTGTACACGATAAACATTGATTTCCGTATTGAATTCGCTTGAATATGACTGACGTCATAATCAATATAACTATTGACTTAGTCAATTCATTTAAATTAAAATAAATTTTGATTTAATCAATTAATAAAATAATTGAAACAGTCGGAAAGTTTTGAAAAAAATCGGAAACCTTGAAAATTTTTATAAATTTGTCTGTAAACTTTTTGAGACAGGTATGTGTTGTCATCGAAATACTGTTGTCAAGATAAAGTGACAAATTACCGATATTTAGGATCATGCAAAACGGCATTCAAAGCGTTGTCCATTTTCTCCTCCGTTAAGGTATTATGGTCTATCTCAATCGCAATATTTTGCTGCACGTAATTCTTGATATTGATAAATTGATCAGCGAACAAGGGTATACCGATAAGAGGGACACCATAGTGAATCGCTTCTTGGGTACCCATAAGTCCGCCATGTGTGATGAACCCCTTTATGTTCGGATGCTCTGCAACCACAAATTTTATGTAATCATACAGCTTTCTGACAACCTGTATTATCCATTTATTTATTTATCATAATTGCACTTAATCGCATTCAACGTTTCAGTAGATACACGTGTCTCATTTCTATTGAATGTTAAGGTACTCTAACCGCTCGATAAATCTTATAAAAACGTATCACGTGTACTTTACAATGTAAAAATCATGAACACTAGAAAATAACTTTTTCCAACGAATGGAGGTTATGCTCAAAAGTGAGAAAAGCAAACTACATTTCCATATGCATGCCGACTGTGATAAACGTTCCAATGTATATTTAAATATGCCACAATTTACAACATGTCAGGCAGAAGAGTTAGTCGTCTTCACCGATTCAGAATTCTGCATTTATATTTAAAGAATTTACTCCTGATTTTAAGAATTCTATCTACCTCGTTGGATTATTATTCATCGAATCTTCATCTTTCAAAGTGAATATTATTTATGTGTAAATTTAATAATATCATTTTACGTCCCGTTTTTTGGCTCATTTAATACTTTCAAGAAGGACAACTCACTCAGAACTTTGAGTTGTGGTATCCACGGTGACGTGAGAATATTCTTTGGTAGGCCAGGCGGCAGTTCGTTGGGACTCGGTATTTTCATTAAGACCCGGACCGGTGCTAGCTTTCCCAGGGACTTGTACAGTACATTGAGAAATTTTATAGGGAAGGATTCAATCTTTATCATCGATCCGAATGATAAATAAAAGAATCCGCTCGTACTCTCGTTCATCCACTTCTCTAAGCTCTGAAAAGTGTCATTTACTTTACTTACAAGATAAAAGGCTAAAAGATACTTATATCATATGAAGGTATTCTTTAATGAAATAAATAACAGAAAGATGTTGTTTATGTCGCTGTACCGTTCTTTTCGTTTAACGTTGATTTATTTATTGAATGTTATAAACAAATGTATATATTTTCTTGAACTTTTCTACATTGATCAATGTAATGTACATCTTTCAAGAATAAAAAAGTTTGAGAATGAAAACGAAGGTCTAGAACATGTTAATGACTTGTCTGCTTCAAAGATTTTTCGAATTAACGATGAAAACATATACTCGAAAGCAACCGAAGTTACCGCAAAACAGGAGAAGAAATTTCAGTATGATAATACGTTGAACACCATTTATCTGCTCCAAGGAAGCAGCAATTTTCTAGGAATATGAATCAAAACTTTTATGTTATGGTGATAATTACTAAAAATGTCGAGCACAGATTACTCAAATAAAAATCTTTATCTCCTGAAAACTTATTTCCTACTTAGAGAATCATTTCATTTGAACTACGTGCCATTCAATATTCTCTTTAATAATTTGGAATATTTTCTCTTGAAATTTGGTCTCCAATTACCTATAGGGAAAAGGTTAATAATTGTATAAAAAACATAAAATTAACAACAAGCAATAAACATTTGTTGCCAATTTGTCTGGCCGAGTACGTTCTAGCGTCAAAGCATTTGTATTTAAAATGTGAAGGTTAGTTGGAATGTAAAAATGGATTTTCACCTATGTCTCGAGAATGAAACGAAATTTTAATAAGTTCGTTAAGTGCCATATCGAACAACGACATCAACGGAATACCCTTAAATATACATCTTGTAGCTGACGTACTTCCATTTCCTATTGTATCACTTCGATAAGTGCATTCGTTCTAGAGATACAGGCGAAAGTTCAGCACTTTTCAGATGAGTCTTGAAGTGAACTGTTCATTATCAATATATCAAATTAATGTAATAAAAATGCACGTAGTATCGGTTGTTTTCATTGTCACTGAGTATTGAGTTTCCTTATCAGTGTAGACAAAATGAATCGAATGCTCTGTCAATGAACGCGTTAACCTATTAACTGTGGAATTCAGTTTGAAAAATTTCTCATTTTGCATGCAATAAAATGAAAAACCGAAGTGTGTACTCGTCGAACGCAGAACGAAAGCACCAGGGTATACTTTAATAAAAAAAACCGAAGCAAACCAAAGAAGAATTGCGTGTTTATTTGAAAAAATAAAGAATTCATCGTTGGAAGAATTAATATCATTTGCAGCTTTAAAATGACGTATACACTCATCAAACACAGTTAACCGGTTAACACGTTCGATGCCACGTGTACCATTTGTCGTACACGCGCAATTTTTCTAAGGAAACCTTTTTCGCGAGACATGTGTTAAAGAATAGGGACACATGTCGCGAAGCAGTGAAAACGTAAAGAAATGGTATCAAAATATATGTAAAAGTCACCAAAAACTTGAGTGTAACTTAATATTTCATTTAAAAAATCAATGCACTTTATGAGCAAGATATAACTGAAATTTCCGATGGTAAGGAATCTGTTAAACGAAAAGAGCTTGCGACCGATCGGTCCTCTCGTCGACTTATCATCCACGTGATCGATCGGTCGCATCAGCAATGGACTTGTTAAAAAACGACAGTTACAGGTGATACTTCGACACCGTCCTCCTGGACGTGCACTCCACCAACTTCGATGTATCCGGGGGTCGAGTCTTTGATCCCGTTGATGGATCTGAACGAATTCACGAAGATCATCGCGACACTTCTTTCCAGTGTTCTGATGTCCGGCATGTCCTCGCCGAAGTATTCCCTTATAATCTCGGTTTGTTTGCTCGCGTAACTTTGGAAGTTCAATTTATGGTACGTAGTGTGCAGGAAATTGTAGGTCCTGTCTAAGAAGCTCATTGGCTGAGAGAATGAGAGCAAATTGTTCGGCGCGAAGGCAAGGTTCTCCGGGTTACCGATTATGTCGTTGTGCCACGGATAAAGGGTCGCAGAGCTCACCCCTATCACCGGCACTTTCAGCAAGTGACCGATCGCTATGAAACAATGTGCTCCGAATATCTGGAAAAAATACGGAATATATTATATTTCACCTCATCGAATTTGACGAAAGTAACTAACCCTTTGCGGTCGAATGTCGTCGTAGCGACTTAAAGCTTCAATATCTAAAATCGAAAACTGCAGATGAATAATCTAATTATTCAACCAACGAGATACTGACATGTGGTTTGTTCTTTTTTAATACGTAAAACCTCGATGCATCGTTCAGTTTTTTTATGAAATGCAATATTCAAAATTTAAGACAGTCTCGTCCGCAAAGAGTTAATAGAAAATTGTCAACCGTTAATTAATTAGTTAATTCTTATATATTGTAAATAGTATATAAAATATTATGTATTTTTTATGGTTTTTAACGTTTTTACAGTTCAAAGGACAATACATTGTTTCGTGTAACAACGATTTTGTTTATATGATGCCTCTTATCTTGAACCGATTCAACGTGGAGTATCATTAATACCAATGTCATAACAAGCAATGAATTACTGTTGGGGAACGCGGAATCTTTCCTTTAAATACACGTAAATGACGTTTATCTGGTAATATTCGAGCGCCGGTTGCTTATGAATTCGTAAGTTAAGATAACGAGTATTAGATAGAAATAATTGTACGCTCACATTCCATGATAGAGAATCATCGTTAATTATTCTCGCGTTGAGTTGATCGTCCTATTGTCTCGTGTATTGTAGAACCATCTAAGTTCGTAGTCTTCGTGAAACGTAGAGGTTACTTACTTTGCGCTTTGTTCATTCTGTTTTGCTAGTTCATTATTCAAAACTGTATGCTATTCATACGTTATCCGTTTTGTTGTCATACAATGAAAAATTATATGCTTTATTTACTTTACTATTGCGTAACTAAAAATCATATATTATTTCTACATTATTTATTCGCGCATTATTTACTTTACTATTGCGTAATTAAAAATCATATATTATTTCTGCATTATTTATTCTCCTACTATACAATAAAAAATTCTGTGCTAGTTACTCCTTATTGACTTTACTGTCATATGTAAATAATACCGAAAAACTAAGGCTACTGTATGGACAAGAGGCACGAACTTAGAATTACATTTAAAAACTACGTCAGGAATGTCTCTGTTCTACAAGGCGTGGAACGTGCGTCTGTCTGATTCGGAATCAGGGCAATTTCGGCTCAGGAAGGCGGCATCTTTGTCGCCTTCGAGAGCTGCGACGCACTTTTCCGATGACCGAAGTCGACCTAGTCCTTCGGCGTCAAGTTACATCCGGGTCGTTCACCCCGGCTCGTGCGTCTCATTTTCGTGACATTTTACCCAGACCAAATTTTCTTACACGTGTATAATTAAAAATAAGAGGGTTCACGTGGAACAGATACATTTGATCTCTGTTTGAATTGATCAAGATTACTCCAGTGCTGCGGAGAGAAACACGATGCCTTAGAACACGTGAACGGATTAAGAAAATTTCATTTAACCCTTTAACTGCTAAAGGCGTGTATATATATATACGCTCTCACAAGTCTATCAATATATACGAAAGGCGTAAATATATGCCCTCACATATCCATCAATATATACGAAAGGCGTAAATTTGCGCCCTCTGCATTTTTTTTATTTTACGTTAAAATTGTCAAAATGAATTTGTTCCTTATTATCAATTTTCGATTTTCTTCTTTATATTCAATTACCACCTATTATTATTGAAAGAATAATGTACAAATTAAGTAAAGTAAATTAAAGTTACTTAAAAAGTCACTTAAAACAAATAAAAAAATGGATATTTTAATGTATTTGCAATTATTATTTTTTTAAACCCTAAGAATGGTATTAAATCTCCCAGTACTCTTTTGGTCACAAGTCAGTGGACGACCAGTCGCGGCGACTGCATGCAAATAACGCGTCGTATTGATGGCTTCCTCCGAGAGCGCGCCGCGGTCTAAAGATTAATGACGTGAAAACGTTAAATGACGATCAAGTTTCTTGGCTTCAGTAAATGTACTTTACGATTCAGCAAGTTCTTTACGGCGCTCTTGAACTTTCTTGGTAACTGCAGCTTGGAATACCAAACAATTAGTTATTTGCCGTTGAAAAATAGAGCAAGGGAATCGTATCGTCGAAAGTACTATATGCGATTGCAGAAATTATCACCGACGAATCTCTGCGAAATTGGAACTGTTCGGAAACTACTGTTTGAAATGATAAAGCAACAAATGAAGCCCAGAAATAACTATTTGCTAAGCTTTATCTTCTACTCTTTGAAACTACTAACGTTATATAAATATTTACTGCTTACTCGTTTCTTAATAACTCGATCGTTCCAATATTTACATATTGTAAAAACAATGACATTGTGCTGGGATCCGGGTGAATGACGTGAAGTTCGATTCGTTAATAATAATTATATTCCGACGTTTCAACGTATTCTCCGGATATAACACATCGAACGACGCGGAAACAGACAATTTCGGACAGACGGCTAAGCAACAGGGTTGAAAGAATAACTATCTCTTATCCTAGAGATTCCAATTCTTATATACTAAACTTTTCGCTAAGGAGGGGATGTCGATGACCCTTGGTACCTGATGACTCGTTATAGATGACTAGTCCTGAATGAGACATTTGTGTATTTTATCTAGGATTTTGGACTTGTGAAAAACATGCTGAGTAAGATATTTTGGACGCGGCGGGTCTAGGACGCTCATCTATGGTGCGTCATTAGGTTGGTCATCCAACAGTTGTTTCAAAAATTTCATTAGATACTTCAAATATTCTATTTAATAGGATGATAAGGATGATAATGACATGCCTAATATAGCTGTAAAAAAATGTCTGGAAAATTGAAAATACGATTTTCCAAAAATCACGAAGAAATGGAAAAACAAAGAAACTGGAGATAGTTTTTAAGAAAACATAAAAATTGAAAATTTTTTTAAAGATTTCGTGGAGTAAAAATCATGAAGGCGTTCATTACAGAATGTAAGAAATATTAGGTGTCTATTAGTATATCTCGGTACACATCGATAACCGATAGAAAGATCGGCAAACAAAAATTAAAAGCAGTCGGTAGAAGAGAATCGAATTATCTTATCGAGAAGACTGATGCGCGTAGAGGAAGGGCAAAATACTTAGTGCAATGTCAGTCATTGGTAACGCAATAATACTTCAAAAGATAGATGCATTTGACTTTGACTTCTCCTTGTGTAGTAGAATATCAGCAACATATAGTTGAAAGTATGTACGAAGAGGAGAGATAAATATTCTTTTTGAAAAACACTGTATGCAGTGTTTTTTTTTTAAATAATAGACAGGATAAGCTAGTATATGTATGTAAATTACTATAATAATTTTATAATTACAAAACATTCGCGGTCTTTCGCATGAAAGCTACATATATGAGAAACCTTTCCATGCATTATATTTAGTAATATTTTTATTAAGAAACTGGGGGAGATATTCTGCTTAATTAGAATGATTATTTCTATTATTCGTATTATAGCGTATGTGTCACCCTATGTATCATATTTTGATAAGCCATTGGCTTTTAAACCATAAACTCGAATATCAGAGGAGAGATTGATTTATAAGCTGGCGACTTAAATGTCTGCTTAAAATGGGAAAAGACATAATTGATTAATCTTATTAAGTTTTCATTATTATTGTTTGTCAACTGATAATCGACAATCGTCTTACCCCAATTCCAATTTCTCCAATCGAAGTTCACAAAGAGGTTGCGTTCATCCAAAAATCGGTTTCCAAACAAACAGAAGTACAATATCGTTGGGCAATTTCAGTGAATGGCAAAAGATAATATTAAATTATGTAATTGAATAACGTGGCTATTTTTGTGCACGTTTATCTTTCTGACTGTTATTGCTTTATATTGCATCACTTATAATATAGAAGAGTTTTCAAATAATTATGGTGTTTCGAACTATGTAACTTCGTTTAATTGTGGATCACCGGTCATCCGCACGGAATTCTACATTTCAAGAGAGTAATCGCTGTGAAAAATCCTGACTTCTAACCTTCTATTTCCCCAGGACAATGGCATCGATTGTACAAAACGATTTGGTGACTGTCAATTCGGCGGTGAACGAGTTAAACAAGTATTTACCAAGTACAATGCGATCCATCCGGAAAATTTACTCGTTAACACTAAACGTACCGACACTTTATATATACCTTTACCTACCGTAACTAGTCAAATAACTAGTTATATAATAAAGGTAAACAAGTTAAACAATAATTATTTCTTATTTTAAACAGAAACAGAAGAAAAGACAAGAATTGAAAAACTGATTAATGTGGTAATATGAGAATTGAATTGATGTGAAATGAACGAAGAAAAACGGAGAACTTTAATCAAATTTCAAAACCGGTCACTTGACCGTTCGCGGGACGTTTAGTGTTAAAACTCCTATGCAGTTGAAACAGTTTTCTTAATGCAGCAGAAACTGAAAAGTCAAAATTCTTCATAACGATTGCTCCATTGTCCTCGTTTCGAACAAAATTCTGCGCGTTTGTTATATCACCAAGAAAATTAACGTTTAACACTATATTCGCGGACATTTTGTTAAAAAATACTAAATGTGCAATTTGTTAAAAAAAATCGATATTCATTCATTCAGATCTTGGAAATTAGAGGTTTAAAAGTAGACAATCAGGATACATGTTAATGCACATATAGCAGCACCAATCAAAATCGAGCCAAACATTTACCAAGTAATATTTACAAAACTCGATAGAAGTGAAATTGACTCGTTTCGCAAATCTAGTGTTAAGTTTACGTAAAAAGTCGTGTCACCCGAATTCAGGCGACGCGGCAGTCAAAGTGTTGAATGAAAAAAGAAGGAATCATTGATTCCCTACCTCCACGAAGACCACGTCGTAAGGCGGGTCCTTAGGCGGATTTTTCACAAGCTCTTGTAACCTCGGGTGGCTCAGGAACTTGCAGACCTCGTTCCCGCATAAGTGGGCCACGGCCTGGCTAATGCCCGGTAGCAGCATCGTCTTCATGTCGTTAAAAGTCATGTTATTCAGGAACTGCCAGGAAGCCTTCAGTGCGACCAGGTCGTTGTAATTCTTGTATGGTTTCTTCAAAGGGAACGTGCTGACCACGTCCACGTGGTGTCCCTTCCTAGCCAAAGCCTTCATCATCTGCTCAAACATTACGAAATGGCTCTTCCCGTTGAACGGGAACAGACCTAGTATCCTGTAGCCCTGACAGGTGGTTAACACCGCCCAAAGACAGATTAACCCAAACAGCTTCATCTTGCCCAAACTTCACTGTCACTTTGTTCTTCGATTCGATTTCCCTCTTATAAGTCACTACAAAACGTTCCACTCTCTATGTCCCAGGACAAATTGACCTCTAACAGGTAGCTCGGTATTCACTTCGAATCCTTTAACTCGAAATCCAACTGATCGTTCAGAATCAACCGACGGCAGATCGAGAGGTCAGCTTTCTGAGTTCATGATGGTCTCGGACACGGATAAGAGGGAACTCGCGAGAGGGTCTACGAGGCTTACGTGCGGCGCGAGGGATTCTCATCTGACGTCAATAGTTCAATTGCGTAGCACGATTTCGTATTGGGCAAATAGAACTGTGTCGGCCTCGCACTCCGTCGATACTGTACTGAGCTCCCGTGTTCAGGTTTCGGCGCCTTAAATAATTTTGAGGCTCCTACCTTCGGCCGCAATGGAAGAAGGAGAGTGCTCGGTATTACTGGACGAAAGAACAGCGATAAAGCTGTTACTTTTTCATCCGGGTGAAGATTGTCTGGATGTAGGTGATTCCCTTTCCTCGATCGAACGGGGCGTGCACTGATTTATCACTCGCTCTTGATATGATTGTTATTCACCCATCGTTCAGGACATCTGTTTTGTTACGATAACCAGGAAGAACTGTCTACGGTTGGTCCTCCGCTTCTGTTTACGATGATACGCGATTACTTGTATGTTTTTTTACGTCTGTATCATTAGCCAACTAGCGATTTCGAGCGTTTAAATTGTCTGATGACCGTGACACGCAGCTTCGTAAATATTGTTCCGATACTGGCACGTGTCCCGTTCAATACACGCGGTAGTTTATATATAGATATGTATTGGTAGGTGGCATCGAAGATTGTTTTGTTGGGTTTTCGAAGGTGTTCCGTTGTTGTACTTCACGACGTTCTTCGAGTACAATAGGCGCTGAATATTAGATAGCAGGTTTTGGCCTGTGTTTAGCTATTCATTCGTCGAAACGACTTATTCCGCGAAATGAGAAGTAGGAAAACTTAATGATCACGTATAGAAGAAATTAACCGTTCGCGGACAAGGATTTTTAGAAGCATTACGAATATTTTCCATTGAAAGCTAAATTAGATATTGAATTGTTAGGTACTAGAAATAACGAAATTATATACCACTGTTTTATTTTTTTAATGATTGAATTCTTTACTTGCAACTTCCAATTCTAGATATTTAATGTTTGCGTGACCATTAGAAAGATAGTCATTCGCAAAGGGTTAATCAAATATTTCGACAATTAAATTTGATACTGTTCGAGGAGTCGATCGAAAACTGTCGATGAAACTTGATTATTTTGCATGTTGCAAAATATTTACGATATTTGCTTGGAAAGAACTTTCAGGGCATTTTTTTTTCTTTCTGTTAAGCAAAATACGACATTGATACAACAAATAATTTCAGATTAATTTTCGATATTATAGATTATTTTCCAGACAATTTTCTTGCGTTTAGTAATATATTTTGCGTACTCCGTAACAGTTTTTAAATTATGTATAGATATACAGTAATTAACTAACACTTCATCTGAATTTTAAAATCTACTCGTAAATAATATGGAAGTGTAACGAACATTATACAGTGTTCTGAAATTTATGCACATAATTCATTAACATGAAAGGACCAGGTCATACAGACATTGAAACGATACGTGACAATGTAATTTTGAAAATTAGATGTAAAATAAGATGAGAAGTGGGGGAGCTTTTTTTAGCTTGGTTGAACCGTCAAGTCACTGCAATGCTATGGGTATTCGCGACGAATCTACCCTCAACAAAATACGTACCTGCGGTGTCATTATTAATTACATATCAATATCGCAGGAATGGAATATGAATGGAACAAGAAAAGTTTTCTGCGAATTTTATGACCTGCATCTTCGTTCCTACTACAATAATGCATTTATAAAAAATAATGCTTAATATCTATTTCCTTTCAGTACTTAAAACACTAAGAACCATCATAAATTGAATTGAACTGTAATGGAATATTTACGAAATAAGTTCTTAAATATGTAAAACGACTGAAAATAATTTGACTTAGTATAGGATTAGTAAGATCTATTAAGATATAAATAGTTTCATTTTCAATACTTTGAATTTTAAATATTATAATTATATTTCTATTTGAAAGGACTAATTTAAAGAAAGATTAAATATAATGAATGTTAAAATAAACATTTCAGGGAATATGATGTAAAATAAACATCATACTAGTCTTCTCTTATGGTATCAATCAAAGTGTTTACCGTGTCGTAGATCATACCGATAGTAATAATGAAATACTAACGTTTTATATCTACAATGTGACATAAGAATACTTTTTAGAGTATCAATCATTTTTGTCTTCCGTTTATATTGCACAATGTCCAACAAATGTCCCTTCGTCATTGTGCTTACACACGGTATCCATATCATACCTATGTTTCATACATCATTATCTGTATTGTGAAATATAATTTATAGCGAAGTCATTAAATGAATACCATTTATCTGTGTAATCATTGAAATGCTTGTTATCTATTGCGAGTTGCTATTGAACAAATATTTTATTACGGTCTTTGTGTAATACATTACTAAAGATGTAATATAAGTAATATAATCATTGCCTTATAACTGATAATAGAGTTGAAAACAAAAGTGTCACAATTAATGAAAATAAAATTCTCGAAGTCAGTGATTTTCCATTAAAGTATTGTATAGAACAATATCTTATGGATAATAAATCGTTGAAATTACGTAAAATTGTGGCTTGGACATATACATAATACGTATAACTGATCTGGATCGTCGATGAAACGGCCTTAATTGAAATAATTTTGATATATTCATTTCAACTAATTAAAAATTGTGAATTTGAACAAATTTCAATTTGATTTCACAGTATTTCGACGCGAGTTTTGCACGTCGTGTATACAGGCATCACTTTTCAACCTTCCCCTCTTTTATTTCCAATTAAAACTGTTTCATCGACGATTCAGATCAGTTATACTTCATTTTAGGACGCTTTTGTTTCGTTCTAAAATCTTTTTCATTCTGCTCCGATACTTCAGTTAATTTGAATTTTATTTCAATAAGAAAAAAAACCCTTTATCCCGGAAAACTCTTATCGCATCAAACAAATCCTTATTTCTTTCAGTTATGAGAAAAGGAAGCAAAATAATCTGTATTTGTAAATTAATCTACAAAGATAGAAGACAATCAAATTGACATTTCTGCTGTCATTAGTTTTATTAACTTCAAACTAAACTATCCTCTTATAATGAATGCATAAACGTGTAATAACTGATCGAATAACTTATCTTACACGTAGAACAATCAGTTCTTTGCTGACTTCAAAGGAATCATTCCAAAATTATAATTCAAAGATTCTACAAATTCATTTTAAAATTAACAGTATTTAACCGTCCGTATCGCACAGAGTGACGCCTGTAATTACTACGAAACAAATAATGAAACTTTTCCTTTAGTTTTAACAGGACTGTTGGAAAGAGTGAAATCGTTCGTTCAAGGAAAAGTGAAATAGTTTCTCGTTCAAAGAGACCCGAGGCTCGCAACACTTTCCAGATCTGCAAGATTCCATTTTCATCGAAGCATCGTTATTATTCAAGACATTCTCCCGTGAAAATTTGCCCTTAAATCAACACCCCGCCATTACCATATCGGCTAAATTGTTTCAGTACTTTCTTTCTAGTCGCGTTCAATTCGTCTTCGTTTAGTTGATTTTCTTTTCGATTCGAATACTACTTTCACAGATTTTCGTTACAAACACGATGAATACTTTGATTAACACGAAAGTGACCAGGACCAAGGAAATCGTTAAGAAAGAGAAAACATCGAGCAGATTTCGTTTCCACCAGACCATGTCCACCGCCGACGACCTTAATGAGTCTGGTCCATTTCTGATCACGTACTCGATCCAATAAGTAGCTGTGTCCATCGCGCTCATCGGTCGATCACGAAACAGTTCTGATTGTCTTCTAGCGGATTCTCTGAAACGCCAAGTGACCCTTGAACACTCTGTTCAATGAATTTATCCTTGCAAGTTGCAAATAACGTGTACAGAGGGCGAGGATTATTATTGGCCTCTTAACCTACAATATCGTGTCAGACTCTTTCCTTTTTTCTTTAATATTTTAATGCATTATACAATCAATTCTCGTAGAGAATTATAAGTATTTTGGGCTGTCGTGGATCAGTGGCGTGTAAATGTAATTTCCGTTTATATGATACTTTTTATGTAAATAAATGTTCTATTTAACTGAACTTATTGTGAAATTCGAGAGGTGTCAGACATGTGACGAAAGTTTTCATACTTTCACTGTTACGTTATATGAGTTAGGGTGACAGCATTGTTTACATACATAGTAACTTTCTTGGTAACCTATTGGACGAACGGAATTTTGTTAGATACATTAGATATGAGAAAGTAGATAAATCGTTATGAAGAACCTTGACCTTTTAATTTCGGATTTATTAAGATTGTTTCGACTGTATAGGAATTTTGATGAGCATTTACTTGGCAGTGAAAGTGTTAAACTGAATTCGACAAATTGAAGTGTTATTTGCTTTTTTTTAAATATAAATTAAACATTATTTTTCTATTATCAATCGTTAACCTTTGGAGTAAACGTAGACATGGAATAAGCATAAAAATTTGTTTTTTTCCTACTCAATTATTAAAAGTACCAAAAAAATGAATGGCGCTTCAAAATGTTTCGACGATAGTTGTTTCTCCGTTCACTCGTAAAAAATTCGTTACTTTGGTATATACTGTTGAGTGGATTTTTTAATCAGCCAGTAAAATGTTCAGTTTTCTCAGTTTCGGTTCAGTTTGTTTTTAATTTCAAGTGACTGAAGTAATTCATGAGAGAAGTTGGTTGGAATGTTTAAGTTGGAAACTCAATGGGATTATTAGCTTTAATGCTTTCACGGCGTGGAATGTTATATTCAAAAGTGGCTTTCGGGTGAGAGCCGTGTCCAGTAAAAAATTATTCCTAACGTTTCGCAATCATTGCAACTGGCTTCAGCAGGACATATTGATACTGACGTGCGCCCATTATTGGGCAATTGGGAACCGTTTCCTATTGGACACGACCTTTAAAGCCGCTTTTGAATATATCAATGGGAATACTAGTGAATTAACGGTTCCTCTTAATTTGTTGACATTAATATCATTCACGAAGAGATGATTCGTGAACTTTTTTAAATGTTCGTTTGTTATATTGATATTTTAATAATAATAGTAGTGTCACGTACTCACTTATATTTTGAATCGTGCAAGATAGCGTTCAAAGCAGAATCCATGGACTGTTCGGTGAGATCGTCTAGGTTTATACGAATCGCCATGTTCTTTTGGACAAAGATGTTAATGTTCTTCATTTGATCCGCGAATATTGGAATCCCTATCATCGGAACTCCGTAATACACAGCTTCTTGGACTCCCATGAGACCTCCGTGCGTGATGAACGCTCGCGTGTTTTTGTGTTCTATAAGACGCAAACATTTCACAAATTTCTTAATGCGATTAATTCACCAGATTATACTTTTTACAGTCCATTGTTATATTAAATGTATGAAATGAAAATACCATTTGATAAGTATCTAGTCCAGCGAAGAATAAAATAAAATTGCATGACAAAAAAAATTAATATGTAATTGTTAAAGAAGAAAGGAAACGTAATTTAACAGAAGAGAATACAAATTTAAAAAAGTTTCTTGAATACTGACCATTGAATATTGAATATTGAAACTAATGGTACACAGTTTAACATACTTTCGAAAACATGTGATTAGTAATGCTAATACTTAAAGTATAGACATTCTTATAGATTAACTTACTTAACACCGGTATCTGTGGCATCCAAGGTTTGGTAAATACATTTCCGGGAAGACCATCAGGTAATTTCGTAATGTTAACGCATTTCATTAACACTTTGACAGGCGATATTTTTTCGAAAGTCGCGTAAAGCTCCTGTAACGTGCTTTCGGGTAACGTTTCGATTCTTGTCAAGGAACCAAATGTGAAATATATCACTCCATGATCCGCGGAGTCCATCCATGCCTCAAGTTCCTTAGAAACCAAAATTAATACCAATCTGTTTAATACACTTTTTCATTTACATTAAAGAGATGAAATTTTATATAAATTAAAAATTGTATATAAACTAAAAACTTACTTTTTATAATCAAAAAGATTTCTTTACTTAATCATTTAATTACATCTCTAAAAGGAATTATCGGGATCAATTAATTATCTAACCCAAACGTTGTAAAAATGTTTCTTTAAGTTAACAAGATTAGAAATCTCGAAAATTACTGGACACAAATTTGGCCACTCATTGGCCAAAAAAACAACTCTGCAAAGTAAACAATAGAGAAATACACAGTATTTCGTGAGTAAACAATAGAGAAGTACACAATAGTATGTATCGATTTTCAAAACTCCTCATTAAACGGAAGGTCAAATACACATTATACAATGTATTTTTCCCTTCTTGGTAGTTGTAACTTTAGTCTAACGAATGCGTGATACGGGCAAGATAGTATACCCTTCAGTTAATGTATACGTAATTATGTATATTACCATTATAATTTTCCAATGGTCAAAAGAACGTTTTTTCTTTCATAGTAGCAAACCCAAGAAAAAGGAAATGTATTGAAAAAATAAAGAGCTACGAACCAATCAAGCATTTCAGCGATACAATTGTAAAAACAATTTTAAGACTGTAGATAACTGACGTGGAACTAACCCAGACTCTATAAAAACGTTTATTCTTTCCAACAAGAATAAGAATTTCCAAACGTTAGACTTCGATCTGTCGAAAATGACTGGAGCTAATTGAGTAGCCAGAAGCCAATGTAATTAAGTCCATTTTTTGATATTTTTTGATTTTTGTAAATTTTAATGGCACAAAGATTATTCTTTTTAGTTGTTACAGGATCTACTCGTTTCTTCGTTTTTCCTAGGTTAGAAAGCCCTTCTTTTTATTGTTTCTGAATATATTGTATAATTATTTCAGAATCCGAAACATTAGTTTTCTTAATGCTTGTTTTTTAGACTTTGCCGCATTGGTTTCTGAGCGATTTAATTAATGATCTAACTCAGATCTAACTCAGACCTTGCACTAACACTTATTCATATATAAAAAAACAAACATCCCCAAACGTTAGACTCCATTTCACTCGTATATTACCGTGGTCAACTTCGAATCGTCGAATTCGACGTGCAGTCCTCCCACGTTCACAATGGCGGGTGTAATTGGCCTGGCACCAGTGATGGTATAGTGGTCGTTCGTAAGAACCAGAGCGACAGCGCGCTCCAGTTCCCGAATGTCGGGCGTATCACGACCCAAATACTTTCTCATTACCGCGGTTTGATCGGATGTGTAATGGTAAAACATCTGCGTCCCCCAGAAATTCGACAGCAGATTCCGAATCCGGTCGATGAAACTGACCACCGTTGGATCCTCGTTGTATGCGCCCGAAAAGAAAGCATGGCTGTGCGGGTTGCCCGTGAAATCGTTGATAGGTTGCGCCTGCAGGAAAGACGTGACTACCGCCACTGGCGCCTTCAGTAGATGACCGAAACCCAAGTAGCACGACGCACCAAGATACTGAAATGATTAACACATTCACGCCACCGCAAATTTCAATTATAATTCGCTTATAAAGTATATTGATTTTTTGAATATTATATTAACTCTTTACGGCCCAAATGAATTTTTCCTATTCCTAGTAGTGCGGTCCGAATGAATTTTTCACTTTTATTAATTTACTATATACCTAGGAACTTTGTCTCGGTTTTAATAAATTTATAAGCAGGACGAAGTATAAAATAAGCTGAAAAACAATGAAAGACTTTTGTTGATTAATGTTAATGTAAATTAATTAATTGACGCAGCGACGAGCTGTCACCGAAAAAACCCGTAACCATAAGAACCAAACAAAGAGTTATAAATCACGACGATGACGAAAGGAACCTAGACTTTTAACAATTTCCCACTTTAAGACGCAAAATAGATACACCCTTGATCAATGACGAAACACAAATTTCCTCCACCCAAAAATGCAACTAACAAATCCCAAAAAAAACCCAAGTTTACATAAAATATGATGCTACGAGAACCAGAGAAAACGCTATGAAACCTCGCGAAACAACTCCGTAAACGCGCTATTTTCACAAACGTTGCGGAACCTCGAAATCCGTGTAGTTATAATAAAGTATTACTTTTATACCAACAATTCGCCGTGTGTCATTCTCCGATCGAGACAGGAACCCAACTTTACACGGAAACCTTTTCGTGTGTTACGAAACGTAACATGCAGAAATAATTCAAATGATTACAATTCTTAAATTAAAAAACTATATCAAGCCACACTCGACGTTGGACCTGCTGCAAGGAAATATTATGTCGAGTCAGACTCGACGTTAGACCGCAAAGGGTTAAGTTATATTTCAGTTTTTAGTGACTTTTATATATTTTGATATATTTCTTTACATTCAACTGCTTTGTAACGTGTGCATTGCTATCCGCGGCCACGTGTCTTATAAAAATATTTTCTTGCAAAACTTACCATGTATCATATGAGTTGTTCAGAAGCCAATGCAGTTAAACCCATTTTTTGATATTTTCTGATTTATATAAATTTTAATGGAATAAATAACATTTTTGTTTTTGTTGATTAAAGAATTTACTCATTTCTTCGTGTTTTCTAGATCAGAAAGCCTTTCTTTTTATAGCCTCTGAATATAGTGTATAATAACTGTGGACTTAACCGCATTAGTTTCTGAGCGACTCATATGTTGTACATGCGGCACTGATCGTGTTAATGACTTATTACCCCATCTGCTTATTCGATTAAGACTAATAATTGCGAATATATACGCGAATTCGGTTTCCGAATTGATGTGGGTAAGTGAGATGCAGTACAGCCCCTGTCTTGAGGAATGTCCAACAAGCTAAAAACGCAGAGGAGCAAGAAGAAAACTTCCACTCACGATGATTGGCTCCGTAGTCATAGCAACGTTAGTGCCTCAGTTTCAACTCATTGTTAGATATATATTTCGACTGATTTTGAAATATAACGATAACTATGTAAACAATTATATTTTCATTTTGAGATATAACGATAACTATATAAACGGTTTCTTTCATTTGCGTTCTTCGTTTACGTGACTTGGCTAATAACAAAAACAAATCGAAAGCGAGTCGAAGTTTCTTCTCTCACGATTATTGAAAAAACTGCAAATGGGTTTTCTAGATAGTAGTGTCATGCAGGTCAATTTCATGCATATTCTAAAACATAAATCAGTCAAACCTTCAATAGCCACGGTATTGACACTTAAAAGATGGTGATGATTCTTAAAGTAGAGAGAACTTCGATATCGTATCTAAAATGTTTGCGGACGGCTACTGCATACGCATTCAGCGTATACATACGATAACCCTACTTCCATCTGTCTATTGTCAATAGCAATAGATGGATAAATTGCATAAAAACAATTCATGTAACAAACATGGAAATTAAGTTTCTTGGGAGTGCTCATATCAACACCATACAAAAAATTCAGACCGTCCGTGAATGTATTATATATTTTTTAATTACAATTCACTTCATGTATCTATAAATGAGAAGCTTTCGTCGAGGAATCGAATGGTATCAATTTTATCTTGATAGTTGTACAGGAATAACACTTAACTTGAAGTCCGTGAATAGTGCGTACACTGAAAAAAACTTGTGCGTCACAAGGTTAAAAGTAAAGTGATCATTAAATTCACGAAAAATATGTTGGAACGTGTTGCAGACGCGTCCGCATATTCCGAGTTCGCTATCAGATTCTTAGATGAACCGCTATTCAAGCGAGCACTGTTCGTTGATCAGTTTACTGCACGCTGCTCGCTGTTCGCAAAACTGTCCATACTGACAGCAAATATACATGTAGTTTGCGAACAGCAATGTAAATCACGCATAAGTAGACTTCCAGGGAAAGGGAAGCAAATATATAACTATTTACAGTATTTCAGGAAGATACATGCAAAGCGTCTCATTATTGGAATTAACGTCCGAACTATTAAAGAACGCAACGATAACAGTCACTTCAAATCTTAAGAAACATAATCTACCAGTTTTGATAAGAAATTATAAATAGGTCACTCCAATTATTCTCCAGTTCTAATTTTCAGGCACAAAAGAAGACTCTATAAAGAAAACATTCTCTCGAGGTCGTTTCGAATGTCACTTTAAGATCATCGGAATTTTCTTTAGTGCGTGATATTATTTTATTGTTACAATTAGTTTATTATTTTTACATAATTTATATTTAAACTACTTTTTTTATATTTAAGGTCATTTCAAGGTGACGTTAATGTCATTTCGAATGCCACTTCGAGATCATCGCAATTTTCTTCAATACGTACGGTTATTTTACTACTACATACTATTATTTTCATATGATTTCTATTTGAACTACTTTCTTTTCATATAAGGTCATTTCAACATCTATGAACACTATGAGAATGACAATGGTTTTCGAACAACTTATATTCTGAAAAGACTTTCTATGTCGGTATTATTAACCCTAAAGCTATCGAGCAGTTAAATTGACTTTGTGAAATTCCTCTATAGAAACTTCAAGAATGCGTCTATTGAGACGTTAATTGATTTATAATTTAGTTTGCCTATTGTTAAATCAATTTCTTTAATAATTTCTCAGAGAAACATCTGTTATCTTTTTAATAATTGCAAAATGAAGAAATCTGGAATTAGTCATTTTGATCCGTCTGGTAGTTTCAGTGGTAAGATGACCGAACGATTATAATTTGAAACACATACCTCCGTGATGACCAGATGGTAGGGTGGATCTTTCGGCGGGTTATCGATGAAATCCCGCATATTTTCTTGGCCCATTAGATCGCACAAGTCACCACCGAACTTTGTCGCGATGTAATAAGTCATCGATCTCTGCAACGACTTTCCGTATTCCACAGAGAAGCTGTCAGCGATATTCTGCCTGGCCCCACTCAAATCGACGATGTCCACGTAATTGGCGATCGGTAATTTCGACGGGAAATGGCTGATCATATCTACGCGGTGTCCTTTCCGTGCTAAGCCTTTGCACAACGCCTCGAACATCCTGAAGTGGCTTGGTCCAGCGAAAGGGAAGATGCATAAAATTCTGTAGCCCTCGCTCGAATGTGCCGACAAAACAGCCAAGAGAAGAATTATCCTTGCACATCTCATTTTCCGTTCCGCTGCTTTCAATTAATTTCAGTCCCTAGAAAATGAGTTTACCGACTAGTTCCCTAAGTTCCTTATTTTAAATTTGTGAAATATAAATGTTAATGATATAAATATAACAAACAGAAATGTAAAATTGTAATGAAAACGTTTCCTTCTTTCGTTGTGAATATATGAGTATTATTTATAAGTACATTGCAAGTTCTGACGGAATTATAGGTACAAACATTTATTTATTGCAGAAGAGTTTGAAAAATTGTTTCATTTGTCAATGTAGATATTTTGTATTTTATTTGATACAGGTAAATTGCAGAAGATAATATTACGTTAAAAACGAAAAAATATTTTTTAAATTTTCTTCTGATGAGTTAAGGTAGTTTCGTACCAGACTGCAGTTTATGATAAAGTCACAAATATGCAACAAATCCCCGCGAAAGCAACAACTCTAATAATGTCGTTCGAGGCTTTCATGCAGCTACTTTATCGCTTTCATTTGATAGAAGGGTAAGTTATCTAATTAGCACATACAGAGGGACTTGTAAAATTAATGCGTAATTTTCGCACTAACTGCGTCATGTATAATACAATCTGTCAACACATTGCGAATAGAATCTTTATGGATTTAATAATCATTTCAGAATATTATGAATAATAATTAGAAAAATATATTTTTGTTTATAATTATAATTACTACATTAGAATCTATGTATTCACTATGGAATATGTATGAATATTAATAAATATGTGTAAACTGAACACTATAAGAATTAATAGAATAAGTATATCGAAATAAATTTTACTTTGAATGCAATTTTAATCGATTATTTTCACGTTCTAGTTATTAATCGCTGCTTTATTCAATATATTTTAAAATGTAATATAACGGTAAACTACATTATCTTGCTTTTGATCGCGGTTTCAGTCGCAATTTATAAAATTAATGGAAAAGTGTTTATACATGTAAAAATAAACGTGGAAAATTTTATTTAAAATGTTTTAATTATTTTATGCGAAGTTTTATCTAGAAGCGAAGAGAGTACTATGTTATTGGATTTAATGAAAATATATCGTAATTTCGAATTAAGTTGATTAAAACGCGGCATCGTTAATAATACGTACGTAACAAAGCCTTCCATTTAATGTTGTCATGAAAGAAATTTATAATACCATCGCAATTATTTAAAAAAAAAGATATTAAAATCATTAAGATCATCTCTTGTGAAATAAACTTGACATATTTTCTAGAAACATATATACAAAGAACAAGCGAATGCGTTTATTAAATATTATTCCAAAACTATTGTCACTACACAATTAATACTTCAGGGAAATTAAGTTTGGATAGAATGGAATTTAATTAACAATAGAAACTATAAAGGGCAAAGTATTATTCAATTTTATCAAAAACAAACATTATTTACTTAATGCATACACCTACTGCAAATAAATAATTAAAAATCTTAAAATATCATTTAACGAATAATAACAATTTTTCAAAAACTTTTTTCTTAAAATAGTAAGGAAGTATGCTTTGAACAATGTTTGTTTGTACGCGAGATATTTGCAAATAAAATTCCATTCCTCGCGTAACACGTTCCTCAAATTCGCAGTATTTCCCAGTGAGCACCATCTTCCACTTTGTTCACGGTAATGAAAATATTTCGAATGGCCGGCGTTGCGGTTCTGCTGTGTACAGATAGATCGACGCTTGAAGCGAAACCATTAACGCGGACAATAACTTCTTCAATCGATTTTAAACTTTATTAACGGCTGAAAGTCTTGTCAAATATTTACGCGTTTTTAACAGAATTAAATGCAACCGCTCAACATTTAACTATAGGTACTCTGATCAACTTCTAGTGAGCTGTTAATCCAGTTAAAAAATGTCCTCGTCGGAAAGATGGTGTCGGTGGCAGCCACCCAGCCCGTTTTTCTCGTCGCCTGCACCCTACGAGTGGTTGCCATCGAAATCTCGCGTTTTTCGCCACACACATATATATATGAGCGAAGTTAGGGAATCATTAAGAAGAAGAATTGTCAAGTGCATTGAAGTAAGAGGTAATCATTTTAAACACATACTAAAGTACAAATAAAACGATCACACCTTTTTGTCCATTTCCTTGCAAGTTTGACCTTGAATGACCTTGAGTCATAGGTCGATGAATTCGTCTTAAAACGCACTATCTTATAGTGGATAAAAAAATGTATCATTCTATTTAAAAAAAGAAAGTTGACCTTCACTTCACCTTGGAGTGTCCACCAGGAAAGATAAAAGTTCCACCACATGATGTCCCCCTCGATATTGAACAACTTTTGTCTGAAACATTTTTGCATATAATCAATATTTTCGGAGATATTCGACTGTAATGCTTTATAATTTCCACCCTGTATACATATTAACTTAGACTATGTATATTACTATTATATAATGTATAATATTACCGAAATATTATAGAAATATGACAGTCAATGGATACAAATATTACTAGCAAGATAATCCATTCAATGTTAGATCAACTTAGAGGTTATGGTCCATATATATAATACATCTATTATAGAAACTGTATACGGCGTTGAATTATTTTCAAATTTTACTTGTTACCTTGACACTTATCCGATATTATATATGCCAAATTATTTCAAATACTTTATTTCGAATAATTTCGTCTATGTGTGTATATATAGATTAGGAATAACATGGGAATATAGAAAATTAAATAAATATAAATGTTTATTAATAATAAGATACGTAACGGTTAAATATAATGCACAACTATAGATGACGACTAAACACAACACACGAATCTGTAACTAATTGCCACGAAGGCCAACGCACGACTATCTCTCCCAAACGCTCTTTCGATACTCAAACTGAAAAATCATTTTATTGCTCTTCGTTCACGCTTACCCTTGCATTCACGTTTCTTAAAAATATTCTAAATTACGTTAAAATTTTAGATACTACAAAACTTTCCAACAATTTACACGTTAACTGGCACGGGATCCTTGAACGTTCTATACATAAACTGTTCCTTTGTGAGAAAGATAAGGTAGAAATAATTATTAAATATTTCATGCGCAATTCTAACGTAAAACTACCTAAGTTGCTTAGAATATTAACGCTAAGTGCCCCATCGCTTTGTATTGTACATACCTATTTTTATCGTAACCAGACAAATAATTGATTATGAAATGAAGGTAAAGAAGTTAGACGATACATTTTTCTTATTGGAAACGGAAACAGAAGGGAAGACAAAGATTGAAACCCCCATTAATCCAACCATACAGGAATTAATATAAAATTAAATGAACGAAGAAAAACGCAGAATTTCAAATCAAATTTCAATATCGGTCTTTTGGCCGGTGAAGATACATTTAGTATCAAACATTTTTATTTGTCACTAATCATATTAAAATATTATAATTATTTTCAAGCAATTCAAAAATGACGAGCACCGGGAACTACCGCAACAGTCGACGCGTTAACCCCTTGGCCTACAATATCGTATCAGACTCGTGATGCAGATTTCAAATAAAATTTGATAAATATAAATGTCACTTAATTCTTCCAAGTCCGAATTGAATATTGGTTCTCTGTTATTAATTGCAATGCTTCTGAGTAAAAGTAGACATAGAATAAATGTAGCATTTTTGTCTTTTTTCACTGAATTATGTTCAGTAAAACATCTCTGTTGAGCGCAATCGAGAAAGAAATCATAGGGCAAGGGGTCAAACCGATTTTTCTAATTTCTTCTACAGAAACTCTAAGAGTGTATCTGTTCAGATTTCAATTGTCATTCAGTTTGCGTATTTCTAAATGAATTTCTTCAGTAATTTCTTAGAGAAACATCTGTTGTCTTTTCAGTAGTTGTAAAAGAAGTGTTTAGAAATAGGTAATTTTGATCCATCTAGTAGTCCTAGTGTTAAATAATCTGTTTCTGTAATATGATTCGAATATTGATGTTTATTAGTTTCAACAAGTATCGAGTTTAATAACAATAAAAGCTTGTAATGTAAAGACAAGTAACGTTTCACTAACATGTTCTTGTTGACGGTGATCAAGCCGAAAAGTTGATATCCTGAGTTCTCAAACTGCTCCACATTATGCAACGTGCGTAGTGATATACTAGAAACACTTGTGTAATAATTGAATGTAATCTATCTTTGCGAGTCAAGTTGGAGCAGTACCAAATGACTTTCCAAGGTCAATGTCGAATGGTAGATAACCGTATAACTCTAAACATCGAAGAAACGTTAACCTATTCCCATCAATATCGCATATATGTGCAGATTTTTTCTGGATTGCATCACCGGAGCGCATATGTGCGCGCTAACTTTTAGAGCATTATAACTAGAACGCATATGAACAAGAACATGAACAGTTACATTATATCTATCACTACCATAAAGATTTACTGACTTTTTATTTTGATCCAATAAAAAATATTTTTCGTGGTAAGGACCAATTTTCCACTTTTCCGTATGATGTAAATGGATTAAACACAACTTTGTACTTATCTCATTCACTTACCGTCAGATATTAATATTACTCGGTTTACATTAACACGTTGACTACCGAGTATTAGTTAACTAGTCCACACGCGTTAGCCCTGTGCCGCAAAACTAGTGTACAAGTCATACAACGGGGGTATTGCAATTAAATGAAACTGTTGTACCCGAATCACAAGTTTACAGGGCGCTGTCAATATGACGCTAAACTATTAAAGTAAGTTCTTTTTCACTCGTAAATATCAATGTGGTAAAAAAGATAAAATGGTATTATAAACAATAATAACTTGGGGTACGGGGCAAGTTTTCATATTTTTTATAGTCGATGTGTTAAAAGATAAATGAACTGAATGAGAAAAATACAAGCAATACAATAATCTGGGAAATTTGTTTAAGAAAATAGAATTATTTGAGTTTAAGGGGAATATAAAAGTGTTTTTGAAATTTTACGTAGGATCAAGTAATAAATTGACGTTGATAATTGCTTATTTGTGAAAGTACACATTCTTCCAGTTTATTATTTTCGAAATTGAATAGCCTTCAAAAGCACAAAGTATTTAGGCGGGAAAATGTTATTTCACGTTTCTCATTCAGTTTCACGAGAAATGTCTTTCCCTAATCTTATCATAAATTGTGGCTCGCTCGCTGTATCATAAACGACCTAATTTGAATAATTAAAACTTACGAATTCAATGATTATAATATATTACAGTGTATTACTTGATCCTGGGTATTATACATTCATAACAACATAAAACGTCTCCGCGATCTTCCTCTTCCCAACTGCACCGATACGCTCGTGAAATTCATTAAAACGTACGCGAGATATGCAAGAGTATGCAGAATACGCGGGGCACGATTAATAAAAAATTCTCAAAAAATTCATTTAGCCCGCTTTTCCGTATAATTATATCCCGTTACAAACTCGTTATAAATTTATCATTACATTGCTAAAACGATGTAAATTACATTCTCAACATTACAATATTAGCAGAGAATTAAAGTTTCCAATAGACCATTTTTATTTTTTACAAAAACAACATTTCCACATCTCGTTAATTATATATAAATAACAAGACAGTGAATACTTTCAGAAATTCCGTTTCCTTTAACACTAGAACTACCAAGCACAAAAACTGACCTTTTAATTTCCCTTTGTAGAAACTATAATCGTCCGTTTAATAAGATTTTATCTGGCTTACATTATAGTTTGAATACTAATAGATCAACTTCTTACGCGTTACATGCGGGCCATTTTGCTCATTTCGACTTATACCAGTCACAATCAACTCATTTATTATTCAATATGTTGTCGGGATCTTTAATTGCAAATAGAAATACTTTCAATTATACGTAAAAGGAACCAAACTTTTACTTTCAACATAAAATGGTAATAAAATAAATAACATTTATTTACTATTGCTGGAGGGTACACGAAAAGGATAAGTACTTCCACACAAAATCCGTTAATAATTTCTCAACGAAGCATCTGTACTTTTTGAGTAGTCGTAAAGGAAAGAATCAAGAATGGATCATTTTAACTCATCTAATAGCTCTAGTGTCAAAAACCACCTATTTCTTCGAAGTAATTACAGTTGAGAGATGACTCGATATCTAGCAAAATTGCATTTTTAAGTTTTTACTTCAAATTCATACTTTTTATACTTCTGACTAGTTACACGTAACCCTATTAACAAATATCAAATTAGCAATCGAAAATATTAGGAATCAGGAAACAAAACCAACAGAAAACTACCTGAGGAAAGATGAAAACTAATCTATTGGATCCGCATTTCTCAGCCTAGCATTAAATGATCTATATACTATATAATTTATTTCTATAGAAACAGACGCTTAATGTTCATTCTAGGTTCCCGAGGTGTCTCCGATGACGTCAAACACTTTGAAACTCCTTATTCAATTGCCAACGCGCTTATCACCTCTGTTCCCTTCACACGGACGCTTCAACACTTCGGTCCAACCGATTTGGAGCATTCGAACGTCTACTTTTCAACGAAGACCTTAATTTATCCTCGCGGTCGAATCGAATCTATCTACCCCCGCGTTCACAGATTTTGAGAAGTCCCTTTGAACGTTCACCGCTTTAGGTCCTCCGGTTCTCGTGACTGGCTCACGTAGTCAGCGATTCGGACAGGTCGCGATTGCTGTTCCTGATCAGAATAGCGCGGACCCCCTCCGGCTTATCCCCGAGAATCGGGTTGAGTTAGTGACTAGGTCTCGAGGGGTGGCGAAGGTTCCCAGATATCGACTCCTTTGTGCGGTTAGCAATTTATATACCGCGGATAGTGATTGGCAGTACACGTAGACTGCCGATTTGGTCTGCAAACAGAAGCTTAATGCATATTCGATGGGGCAAATAGCGACGATGTTTATATTGTGATTAAGGCGGCACGCAACAAGTAATTTTCCTTAACACTGAATCTAATTTAACACTGCAGTTACATTGCATTTAGTAGTTGAATTGTATTGAGTAGAATTTAGCAGTTAAATTGAATGATTTGTACTTTATTCGTACAAGTTATAAAAGTATATTTATTAATACCAGAACTACCTGTCAGTGTGACGAATGTAGGTTTCTTATTTTGCAATTACTGAATGTTATAACAAATATGGAAGAAATATATTGTTACAATCTTCATAAGGCTTATTCAACCCCAATAAATGGTTAGTAGTTTTAGTGTTAAGATTTTGATTAATTTATATTTTGGAATACACGTTAGAAAATGAATTTATTCAATTTCTCAGGCAAGCATCTGTATCTTTACGATAATTGTGAAACAAGAAATCTGAAATGAGTTATTTTGATTCTTTTGGTAATTCTAGTGTTAGCCCCTTGCCTTAGCATTTATTTCGTAATCATAATTTCGTTCTGAAAACCATGTTGATAGAAGAATACTTTTCTAGAATATTTTGTTGTCTGATTAATGGAACCCTTTAAATTCCAACGAGGAAAGGAAAAAGCACGACGCGTCCGGACGATGTGCCAATACTCGATAAGGGAATCGATACAGCAGTTAATGTACGCAGCTGTACGTGCGCTGCAAATAAAGTGCATCGACTAGCTGTATACGTCAAAGAGAAGGTGTGCTTTTGTGCGAAGTAAGAAAATACGTATCGATTTGCCATCGGGATCAGTACGCTCGCAAGCACGGATTTAAAGGATGGGATCATTTTACAATTCTTTTTAATTGGTGTGACGTGAATAAAAATTCAACAACAGCAACTGATAGACAGTTAACATCATGTTTAAGGAAGACATTAGTAACCTTAATATTAAAATCATTTTTCGTATACTTTATGTTGAAATATGATATGAAGTAAACTTTCTTGAAATGATGTTTATGCTATATTATATTAGTGAAGTATATTTTTGAAATATCATTTTCGTTGCTCGATTACGATTTAAATCGTAGGGTTATTGTAACTGCTCGCCAAAGATAAATCGACGAACAATCAAGGCCTGATTCAACGTGAAATTACTTTCGAATTAATTCTGTCCGGAGGAAATCGTGCACTGGAAGAGAGAAAAAAGTTCAAATAAGGCAGATTGTTCGTGAATTACATAGTTTCGCGCGATCAATAAATTCAAAATCGTCGAGGAGATTTATTATTTTCACGATAAAATATTTCTACTGTCTGTAAAAATCTATTTCTTTTTCTTTGGTATGAAGAACCAATTTAATACCAAGCGAGTTTCTATTTTTACCAGTTTTTGACGATCTAATTCAGATTAGTGACTAAATTCATGTACAAATTTAAATTCAAATTCAAATTCAGAATTTAACTGTCAAATCTAAATAGGAATTCAAATTCAAAGTTCGGCAGTCACATTTAAATCGAAATTCAAATTCAAATTCAAACTTCAACGGTCAAATTCAAATTCAATTTCTTCCAATAGAATCTTCAGATGAAATTCATGCTTCCCTGAATTCAAACAATAATCTTTACATTTTTGCTGACAGCTACATCGCACTTGGAAATTTCCTCTATATTACTGGATTATCGTAAGCGTTCGCCACGTTTATTAACGATGACTGTGCATTATGTGAACCGGAAAAAACATTACATAGATTCAACACGTCGCAGGAAACTTGCTACAGTTTAATAATCAGGAGAAAAAAAAACTCGTCTCTGCTGGCAAAGAGCAACCCGGATCCCGACTGTCATAATAATAATGAAATTCCTTGGCCCGAGGGGTTGATATATGGGAAGGCACGAGCGTCACTCTTTATTTCCGCGCGGAACTACGTCACGCCTAGGAACGCGATCAGCTTTCTGGTCACGTTAATTACAACAACCTTCGGCCAGTAATTTCTGTCGGCTATGTCGCGGCAGAAAGTGCATCCACGTGTAATTTAAGTTACAAGTGGCGCACGCGACGTTTACATTAATCAAGGATACGTGGACACACGTCGGGCATGTTTTGCGGCGTGCTCCCTCGACGTCTGTAATTTGATAAGGGGAGGCTTCGCGATTAACGAAGAATAACGTAATTCATTTTACCGACGATCTTCTTCCAAAATAAATTCGAATTATAATCAATCATAATTTCCATCATACACGATTCTCGTCGTTTAAGAATTCTTCTCTTCGATTGTAAAATATCAGTATATCACACCAACCATTAATTCCTTTTGACAAAATGTACTACTTACCCAAATTAATCAGCTAAAATACGATGTAATATAATACAGGTTATTCAGAAGCTGTATATCTAAGTAACCGATCCGAATAATTAAGAGTACATCTTGTGAAAGTCGTTGATAGCTATTAACCTTTGGAAGCTACCATTAAAGAGTAATATGTAGCGCTATCGTAGATGAAATTTCATCCTCTTATATTGTAATAGTGTTTTAGAGATTGATAAAGTCAAGTATAGTTGAATGGTATTATTTCTTGGGAAAATTGGCGTTATCAATTGCTATTGCTAATGATACGAAAATGATCCGGCATTAATCCATTGTTATACAATACTGAGTCAGACTCGTGAGGAAATTTTCAAACAGAAGTTACAGAAATGAAATGTCATTCAATTATTTTGGGTTCAAATTGAATACTGTTTTTCTATTATTAATTGTTATGTTCTGAGGTGAAAAGGCGGATGTAGGTGAATTGGGAATTTTTCTTTGTTTTTTTAGTAAATCATTAATGACGAAGCTTTCCAGCGAGCGCAGTTGTGAAAGAAATCATAGGACAAGGAGTTAAATCAACAGATAAAAAAGTTATTTGTAGTTGAAAGTTAATTCTTGTTAGGATTTATCAACACAATGATTTTAGAAATTCGCTGTATCGCGATGACGTGCTTAATTCCTTGGTCTCCCCGAGGAGGCCGCTGGATCAAAAGGAAACACGGTTCGGGGTGCCTGATTGGATTCTTCAAGAAGGGCTGTTTATTTCCCAGTTGGATCGTTACTCGCTTTGTCGACACGATTCAATTTCCTCAAGCTGTGGACATGTTAATTGGACGCAAAATTCAATCCATATTGCTACTACCTTCTACTCTTTGAAATGACCCCCAACTTTGATCGTGAATGCGAGTTCTAGTTCCTCCGATACTTCAGGGAATTCTTTCATCAAAGGCAGAGAGAAAGAAAACGTACAACCAGATACGTTTAATCCCTCCCTTTTCTTTTTGACAAAAAGTCTAGCATTCTGTGAAAATTGTTCGAACAAAATTGAAAAATCGGTGCTGCAATCAATATTAAAGGAAAAACTTTTAGCGAATGTTCAAGATCTTTATTGTTATAAATGAAGAACTCGATCACCGCTATAAATGAAGACGTACAATTATAGTTTAGTCTGTGAAACGCTTCAATGGAGACATCTCTCCCATGTGTTTTGTCTTGGGACCGCTGCAATGGCAAACATTTCACTTTTAATTGTTTACCTGTATAGTTAACTTACGACTTAAATACTGATCAAAGATTTCGTTGGTCTGTGTGCGTTGGAAATTTCAGCGGTTGAACTAGGAAACTTTCGAGGGATCAATGGGAATTTCGGTCGTGTTACTTGCACCAGCACTAAAGTTGCCGCGGGGAAAACGAAGTGCTGAGTTCTGTGATTGTAGAGGAACTTCATGCAGTTTGTGGTTAAATCGTAAGACTTTCCTTCGGACTTCGCGTGAATTCGCTCACAGACTGGTCCCGTGAATACCAATAGTCGATTTAGCAACACACTGCGAAATTTGTGACAACACGATGAAAAAGGTTTCGAGAATCAATAAAATAAAACGCATCGGTACACATCACGTTTCAACAAAACCGAATTATATAACAGATTACAACAATGCCTAATAAATAAGAGGCAAATAAATGTTGAAACCTTTACTTATTGAAACGTATATTGTAAAATACTATAAAATCTATATTCAAGTTTTTCCTTGTATTTATCGATCGCATTGAACGTAGAAATACATAAAAAACGTTTCATTGAAACATATATAGCATAATGGATTATTTCTTTTGCAGAGCCATATTGTCGAGTGACATTCGATGGATGGTCATGTTGGCCCAACACTCCAGCGGGAACAACCGTATACGCGCCATGTCCAAATTTCGTCACCGGCTTCGATGCATCGTGTAAGTCTGTCAGCAACTCGAATTCAGCCTATTTTTTCTAAATCAATTTTCTTTAAGCAACATCGCAAAGAGAGAGGATTAAATACAAAAAGAAGTGTGGGGTCTTTATGTTACTTTAATATTTCATTTGTGTATTAAAAGAATATATAAAAATGCAAAAGAAAAACAGTCTCATTTAGGTAGGTATATAGTTTCACAATTTTCACAATTCTAATACATATATCATCTTTAAATTTTCAGAAAATATATCATATTTATAGTAGAAAAATACATTTCAGTAAATTTCATTTGAATACATACGTTCTTTAACTAGAATATCTTTATAATTTTTTTCAAACGAAGTTTCAACTGTAAAAGGGTAAATTTTTTTGTACAAAGTACCTGCAATGTCCAACATTTCCGTGAATTTGTTTTTCAAGTTAGAGTCTAAACTTTATCAACTTAATGTATATGACAGTCAATCAAAATAAGGAAGTGAATCATCAGTTTCAATCTATATAATACAACGGTTATCATCTGATAATCAAAATTTACGAATTTTCAAAACTGAAATCGCTCATACTCGTCTGATTGATAATATCGCACGCGATGCTTTTGATCGCTGGACTAGAATGCTCCTTGAATTTCTTTATTAAACTATCAAATCGATCCACGAGATCCTTAGTGTGTACTGGTCGCAACAGTTTCGCTGCAATCAGCTCGGCCTCCACCGATCCCACCTTCACGAGTCCCTCGATAACGCTCAATTTCGCGTCCTCCTTTTCGTAACCCGTGAATTCTTTCCTGCTCAAAAGATTATCCAAGACGTCCCCAATGAAGTAAAGAAATTGGGACGAGAACAGATCAATCAACTGGGGCAGTTTCTTGCCCACCTTGACCCCAAAATCAGTCGGTGTTTCCGCGGACACCTGTTCCTTTCTGTAAACTAGCAACAAGTACGAGGTGGGATCCATTAGCGGCGAGAGCGTGGAAAGGAATGCGTTCATGAACCCATCCAGCAACTGCTCCTCATTAATCACAGCCAGATTCCCTGAGATCAGTTGGTACATGAAACATCGCAGACCATAATTCGTCGGAAAGTAGCGCGGCTTCTTTGGATGCGGTACGTTCCAGCCATACTTCACAGCCTCCACTAACATATCGGTAAAGATTTTCATCCGGTGTTCGAACTTTTCCTGAGAACATACTAAGTACGTTCTCAGAGCGAATGATGTAGATGCGTTGACCCTGTTATCCACTGGGATGAAAAAGAACCTGCGCAACAGCTCTTTGTTCAGTTCTTCGGGCAGAAGATCGCTGACACTTGGAGTGATTTTGAATGATAAATTCTGATAGTACGTGTTCGAATCTGGTGTGAGTCTGTCTATTAGCGTCAGCGTCAGTTTCACGAAGTCCGGGATATACTCATCGGGGACGTTAGAAATCAGTTGGATCACTTCCGAGATTTTCGATGAATCCTTTTCCGTCAATGTGGCGATCACTTGGCTGATCAAGATCCAAGTGTCGGGCCCAGGCTCGCTGGAGAACAATTCCCATACTTTAGAGAACAGAACATCCCGAATAGAATAATGTTCCTCGATTTTCCATTGCGACAGAAGGAAGTCGAACAATTGATCCCGCGACGCTGTCATATGCATTATCCTGATCCCATGTTTGCGTACGGATACCCTTTGGGTGACCAGCGTCTGGGCGAAAGCGATCACGTTTATCAACGGACTGCTTCTGCACACGTTTATCATGACACCCAAAGACTTCGACAAGTAGTCTCCCACGCACAATCGACACAATAACGTTAGAGGAACTGGTGGGTTCGAGAATTTGAGACAAGATATTGCGTATCCGAGGAGGTTGTACCGATCCCTCGCTTCTTCGTGATGAATGTCGAGCATCGGATCCGTGGGGATTAGTGGATCGACGATCTTGGTCAATGTTGGTCCACGAACAAGCATCGCTATGATGGGCAGGCACTGGCCTGCCTTCTTGTTGGCTAAGTCTTGAAGACATTGATTCAGGAACTTGAGCGGGATCTCCTTGTACCAGCGGCAGGCTCTTACGAATCTCCTCGCGCTTCTCATGTGCCAATTATTCTGGCAGTTGGATAAGTATTCTTTCCATCTGGATAAAATGCTCTCCGGATTGTTTTTCAGCGTCACGTACGCATTTTCCATGGTGATTTCCAAGACATTCTCCTTTTCTTTCGGGAAGATACGCTCGAAGAGATCTTTCTCGTGTTTCTCTAGAATTTGCCGGATACTCAGAATGATGTAGTAGTTTCTTTCCGCGTTCTCGAGTACCATCGCCTCGATCTCCTTCAACAACCAAGAATAGTTCTTGATGGACATCCGTTCCACTCGCCTATTCTCCTTCACATGTCGATCATTAAAGCTATAGATGGATACAACCAGATCGTGTAAGATCTCAGATTTCTTGTCCTTCCAAGGATTCTTGTTGGATAAGTAACGCTGATAAGCTACGTTCAGGCAAGCTTCCATACACACTCTCTCGTACTCGGGATGGTTCTTAATTATATTCCACTCCTTGTTCCACCTTTCACTCTTCAAATCCACCAGTATGCCGATCTCCTGATCGATCGGCTGTCTATTCAGGATCCTAAAGTAAATCGCGGACTCGACGATGTCTAAACCGACGTGATTCCCAAACGTCAGTTCGTTCTTCACATGTGCCCGTAGCACGATATCTATTAGAATCGCCCAGATGTCCGGCTTAAGCCGCGGTAGATCGTAGAGGTCTAGCAGAGCTTCAAAAACCTTCATCAAGAACCAGGATTGCTCGTTCTTGTGTCTGTCCCTGATGTAGACCAAAACCTCCAATAAAGCTTGATCATCGTTATTCACCCGGCAATTGCAGATCATTTGACAAACCAATCCTGCCCTGTGCTCCATAACAGAGGTATTTGCGATCTCCGTTTTCAGCGCGGGTATCGTCTCTTCGACGGGTAGGTAACACCTCCACGCGTACCTGTAAGACAGCGGATCAGACTCAATATCTTTCTCCAGCTTGATTCTGGCTTGTCTGATACGCTCGTTGGCCGGCAGTAATCGCAACAAATCAGGCGTCACGTTGTGAATATCGTCGAAAATGTTTTTACCGTAGACGTTGCGATACGATTTGATAAGGAGATCGGCCTTCTCGTCCTCCGGATAATAATGCAAATAATTCAACATGTGATCTGTGCTGAACGACTTGCCAGTTTCGGGGAACAATTTCGGGAACATGATCTTCATCCGCGATGCGCTGATCATCTCTAACGGTATCATGTCTATGAATAGTTTCGGTTTCCGCAGCAGGTGATCTTTACCATTCTTCAAGAAACAATCGAGCTGCTTTTTGTTGAACTCCACTGGCGGCGGATTCTTTTCGTGCATCTCGAGCAGTTCCACGAACGAGTCCAGCCGTTTGTGGACCAGGGCCGCTAGAAAGTCGCCCATGTATAAAATGTCTACCTGATGGAGCTTTCTGTCGTTAGAGCTCCGGTTTGGATTGCTCAGCTTGAAGTAACGCACGATCAAGTCGGGATTCTTGCGAAAGATTACCTCGACGAGCTTCCGGCTCAGCTCGATCCTCTTCTCCACTATCGTACGATATACGAAGTTCTCACTGCAGACTACCAGCAACGGTAAAGCCTGCTTGAGGCCGTAAGCTGAGGTAACGGCAGTGAAGAAAGCTTCGGCGAGAGCCGGCTCGTTTCGCAGGAAAATCGATAAGGATTTGATTATGCGTATCCTGGCCTTCATGGAGACATACGGGAACAACTGATTGAAGAAGTATTCGACGTTCGTAATCGTTTTGTTACTACCGTCGAAGAAGCACTTCGCTTGCAACGCTTTCACAACAACCTCCCAGTCTTCGGACTTCAATGCTTCCGCTATGGCTGCATAGTTATCCTGATTTGTAGGATCTCGTTTATGCAAGAACTTCGCCGCCTGCACTTGTACCATGGGCACCAATATCCGGGGAATTTTCTCCGACTCGACCACCTCCTCTAAACTGTTGTACTCCGACATCCGTTCCTTCAACAATTTCGCTATCCATTTGTACTTTGCGCCTGGTGTGTCGCCAGGTATCGCTTGGAGCGCGTCCAGGTATGGCGTCTGGATCTCCATCTTCCCTTGGTGTTCAGCTGTTCGAACATTTATTGTTTCATTAAGTAGCAAATATATGGGACATAATGAATACACTAACAGGGGAAGGACCCGAATTGCCCCCCTGGGATTTTAATGATTTTTAAGATTTTAAAGATAAAGATGTAGATAATCAATAATTTAGAAGATATAAGCATTTGAAGTTAGATATCTTCAATAAGTACCGTGATTTTAACATTTTTCTTTCGAATACACAATGAAGACGCGCAGTATCTCCTTGGCTAGAAATTCGACATTCTTGAGTTCGATTCCTCTCTCGGATTACTCACTTTTTTTTCCTCTCAACTTCTGAACTTTTAACTCTAACATAGGTACACACGATGCTGAGTGATAATTGTCATACATACACAAAAAAACAGAAAAGTCTGACACCAAGAATACACGAAGGTATTCATTTTAAGATACACAACTGATATCTAATCATTTTTAAATATATCGATGCTCGCAATTGTGGATGGATAAGGACATGTAATTTAATACAGTCTGATCAGATAGATAGGTCGCGACTTAATGAAGAAAGTTTATAAAAAGTTGGGAGGAAAAAAAGTGATCCGAGAAAAGGACTCGAACTCAAGAACGTCGGATTACTAACCGAAGAGTTACCCCACGTCTCTAATGCGGATTTTGAAGAACAACGTTAAAATTACGGTACTTATTGAAGGTATCTAACTTCAACTGCTTATATCTTCTAAATTATTGGTTATCTACATCTAATATTTTATACATAATATTAGATACATGTATATTATTATCCTGCAAAAAATTATTAAAATTTGTGGGGGACAATTCGGGTCCATGCCTTGTGAGCATTTTTATGAGAATTAAAATTTTTTAATTCTCTTTGTCGGTAAAGGCGATCAATTTCTAATTTGTAATTTATTCATTAACGATTTTATTTGATCAGAAGCAACGCAGGGGATCGATTAAACGTTTATTAAGATTTATATCTTGTTTTATTCGACAGACTTCTACAACCATTTTCGATACCACAAACATAAGGCAACAGTAACGTGTAAGTTAAAATAATGAGTCAAAACAGAAACTCAACAAAATGTAAAATTTTTAAAAACATGTGTATAAGGTGTCATGTAACTGGTGATACTGGGTACGGCTGATTCTATATCAAAAAGTAAGTCAGAAATATAGAATAATAGTGTCTCACTTGACACTTCGTTTTCGAAAAAATTGACTTCAAAAATGTACTCGGTACAGGTACCCTCGATCAAGTCCAACCTGACGGATATCACTGTAGACCGTCCTTGTTCCTGTTAATGACCGTTCTTAATATTTTTATATTATTTTAGATCAATTGAATAACAAGAGCATATAATGAAAGAAAATTTTCATTATTAAGGAATATTTTATTAACTTAAAAATTGTTGAAAATGATGTCTATGATTTCTCAAAAACAATTGTGTTCTGATTAAATTTCTACGTTCATTTTCTAAAGTATTACTTTGTAGTTTTGATTTTTCTGACGCTATAATGATACTTTCTCTTAACAAGAATCGTCACACAAGAATCACATCCGTATACTCTCGGTTATTGTATGTCGTTACAAGTTGCAACTAAATTGTTGTGCACAAATGATAGAGCGTGTACAACTCGCAAAATTAAGTTAAAAAAAAACCCCCCAGTGAACATGGGTTCAAAACTCAAAATAGTTTCCGAGATAAAAATAGATTTAGTTAAAAAAAAAAAAAATGTATGGGGACTGAATCAAGTATACCGAATTATCTCGAACAGTATCAGTTACACGAAGAAACATGTGAATCAAAAGTTACAGGGTATGAAATAGTACATGTGGCGGAGGGAGGTATTTAACCGTGACGTGACCTTGTAACATCCTGCAAAGGTCACGCCACAATTCTTAAATAGAACCCCATATTTTCTATTCCATATTTTTGAAGCCGGCATTCTGACGTTTCCAAACCGTAGGAATAAAATTTTTCTTGTAAGCCATTATCAAGATAACATCTCAAATTGTCAGTTCGTCAATAATGATGGCGGCGCACGAACAGTCCGACAACGAACTTGAGAACAGAAGGGCAAGGAGATGCTCGGTTGAGCAACCGTGACCCGTCAATTTCGACAGATTCTCCGTATACGTCAACCTTGAAATCCGCTGGAGCGAGTGAAACGCCTATAGACTCCTATAAGAACGCATGGGAGAGTAAAGGAAGGTAGCGAGTGCAATGACCGCATTCTCAGCTGTGAGTCCACGGTCCGATCGGTAAATGATGTCATTTACATTTTCAGACGTAAACCCATCGTGTAACAAGGACCGTGGATATTGCGTTCCTTTACTCTCCCATGACAGTTGCACTGTCCGTCGGTCATCATCACTATCGATGGACCGACAATTTTGGATATCATTATCTTGATAATGGGTTAGAAGACAAATTTTATATCTATGGTTTGAAAACGTCTGAATGTCGGCTTCGAAAATATGGAATAAAAAATATGGGGTTCTATTTAATAATTGTGGCGTGACCTTTGCAGGACGTTACAAGGTCACCTCACGGTTAAATACCTCCCTCCGTCACATGTACTATTTCATATCCTGTAACTTTTGATTCACACGTTTGTTCGTATAACTGATACTGTTCGAGATAATTCGGTATACTTGATTCGGTCCCCATATATTTTTTTTTTTAACTAAATCTATTTTTATCTCGAAAACTATTTTGACTTTTAAACCCATGTTCACTGAAGTTTTTTGTATAGAGTTTAGTAAGTTGTACACACCCTATCATTTGTGCGCAACAATTTAGTTGCACCCCGTATATCGGTACTTTGATAGAAACTAAGAACTCCATTCGACGAGTGTAGAAGTAAAGCAAGAGTAATAGGAAAAATGATAATACCGACGATGTTAACAAGTGCGAAAGTAGTTTTCAAGTATAAAGACAATATACGGTGATATCCATTGAGCTGAGACTTGGTCGAGTGTAGATATACTAGGCAGATTTTTAAAGTCGATTTTTTCGAAGACGATGTCACAAATAAAACATTTTTATTCTATATTTTCAATTCTATTTTTTCACATAGAATCAATCCCTATCTAGTTATACCACCAATTACATGACACCCTGTACATAATTCAATATTTATTGCGACGAATACATTTCTACAAACACGATGGTCTTCATTTGTATACAAAATATAATAAAGCAACAATTTACAATAAAATATAATAAAATAACCGTTATTCGTTACGTGAATAGCGAAATGTCCAAATACCTGTAGCCAATTCACCGACGGAGTCAAAGTGCAACGGTGATCCACGATTGAAATTGATCGCTGGTATCCTCAATGTAGGCACGTTGTAATGAGAAAACAGGTTTAAGAAAAACGTTTAATTTAATTTGTAAATCAGCTGACTAATTGACGTTCCTTCTGACGTTTCACAGGAAATTTTGTTCGTCCATATTTCGAGATATCGCAGTACGTCAAACTCACAGCAAAACACAAGCGAGTCTGTTCCAACGAGAATCTTTGTCGATGACTTATCTTGAGTGGCCGCATACGTATGTTCCGGCCGGTTAGGTTAAGTTCGATTCGCATCGCTCGAAATAATTTACAAAACAGCGATAATCATTCCATAAATGCAGTTATTTTATCGTTTTCCCTGGTTTAATTGCATGATTACACTTTCTGTTTAATATTAATAATTTTTTTGTGGAATATATCACGAAGATATCCCGAACTACTTCGCCGTGGCGGACTTGATCCAGCCGCAACTCTCCGCGCTTGCGCAATTTTGCGTTCGTGCTCGTGTGAATTCAGAATACTTTTATTAGTTACGTTCGCCTTCTCGGAACCGATGAGTAATCGATGCCCACGATGCCTAACGTAACTGCGTTTATATTTATACTGTGTTTTTGCTTTTTCATGTAAACTCTATGTTTTAAACTGTCCAACTTTATAATTTAATTATCATCGAAAAATATGCGGCAATCTATAAGTAATTCACTATTTTGTTATAACGATCTCAATTTCGAAATATTTTTCAAAATGGCCGACGTTGGTCGCCTACTCTACGTAAACGAATATTGTATACATTAGCAACGTTTTATTTTATTGTATTTGAAAACTAAATTTAGCAAAATATAGTATAATCGAGAATTGTTTGAGTACTCTCATTTCTACGACACACATTTGAGTATTTTCTTTGTAAATTAAAATATTAATGTTAATAAAACTAAAATATTAATAATATAGAATATTACCTCATGTAGTTGAGGATTGTAATATCTGAATACGAACGAAGTTGCTCGCTGTATTGCAAAGTAGGATATTGATTATTCGTTTAATTAATGCGCTCGGGACACATACAATGATGACTCGTTGAAAGATCCAGTTACACGATAATTTTTCTTTGTAAGATCAATAGCTTTTACCCGCGTTGAAAATATTACTGATAACGATGTGTTCTTGGAGCTTTCATAATACCTTGTACACTGAAAAATTTTTTTAGTACTAAATAGGTTACTAAATCTTTCCTACCGTGGTTAATAATACTTTTATCGTTGTTGCTTTGTTCATATCAGTTTTGACCTGAACGGAAGAATTGAACAATCTATATTGGCATGTTTTGCTTCTGATTATGGTATTATCTTAAAAATTTGTATTTTATACATACACAGTAGAGAAGAAAAGTACTTTGACCACATTTCACGAATATATATCTCATAAATTCTTTTACAGATAAAATGAAATCTCGCGGGAAAATAACTAGAAAAATATAATATAAAATATTAGTAAATAATTTGTTTAAATATTTAGTGGAAAGGATTGTGGCTACAAAGAAATAAACCATTACATAAAATCGAATGAAATACGTTCCTAAATTTTTATATTATAAAAACAGAAGACACGTATTGAATCAATTATAATTGTTCTAGAAAATATCAGAACAGCTAAAATCGCTTACAGCAGTATACAAGTGACTTAGAAGTTCAGATGAAACTTGAAAACCATTTATCATTAGGGACAATGCATTATTAAACCAACAAACCAAGGATATAAATACATAAATATTCTTTAAATTTAAAACTTATATTAGTTTCCACGATTTGAAACTTATACTTCTTGAAAACGAAAAATGAGCTTCGGTATGCCTAGACAACATGGATTCATAGAAATAGCATTGCTGCCTTGTAAAATTCTTTTGCAAAATATATTAATCGCTTGATTGGAACAGACAACAGTATTAGAAATACACGCGTGTATAGATAACAATTTTGGTAACAAAACAATTATCACAGTTTGTTCTTCATCATTATCCAATCGAACGTATGTTCTTCGCGTTTCGTGGTTTCCATGCGTAACTTCTCACCGATGTTCATGTAATTATACACGTCTCCTTTTTGGAGCGGTTTCCAAAGCGCAGGGATTTGGTTCGTGGTCATTGGAGTTGGATTTCTAAAACAAGAAACATATTTTTTCATTATGCTGGATATATCGAGAACTCTCGGATATTTAATACTTGATATAAATTTTATTTAACACATTCGCGACTGCTGACGTAAATTCACATTTTCTTAAATTCACATCTTTGGAAATACTTTTCTTTAACAAAAAGTTCTTAATGTCAAACAACAGATCGTTACAAGACTAATACTGCAAACCAAATTTTCTAACTTTTGTCCCTGTTTTAACGTCAGAAATTTGCGACAATTAGTTTAAGATTTCCATTATTTTCATCGGTAATGAGTATTAAAAAATTAGGAAATTTACAGATTACGAATGTGTTAGTATAAATGGATAAATTTTAAGAGCTTATGATGCTCATTAAAATTTGTTCAAATCGCATACCCAGTCTTCGCGAAGTCGGTCCACATCTGAGTGAGGTACTCTAAAACATTGTGATCTCTACTTTTGGGTTCCGGTGGATTGATTTGCATAAGCTTCAATAATTTCGAATAGAACATAAACATCAGTTCTTCTGCGTGCGACGCTCCTGTAATAATGCACGCCATTTAAAACTGAGTAAACAGTGCCAAGGTGAACCACGAACATTTTTCCTTCTAATTATAGTTTATTCAGTTTACATTGCTACTTTTTATTCATCAAATTCCCTTTCTACGTTCCGTGAAAAAGAATCCGTGCTCCCATTCACTTATAAAGAAACTGATCAGATTATTCATAAAATATTTTCGTATTCACGTCAAATATTCATGAAGGAATATAGACTCCTTCGTATCTTCAGTCTATTCTAGATACTTTTATTACGTACTATTCTATTCATAGGAAACGTGTTTCAGTTTCTTCCTCGAATAAAAGAAGCACTATTCTATTCTTTTTAACTTGCGTGTCATATGCTCATATGATTCGATTATTATTTGTATTATAATTATAATTTCTGACCTGTAAATACTTCGCAGTCGAAAAGTTTTTGAAAGAAAGGATTTGCTTTGGAAAATTTTTACTTGTAACGAATGAACTTGTAACTTGTGCAATTTACTCGAGAATGGAAAATTGATTGATAAGCAATCATGTGTTATATTTGATTCTACCTGATACTTCAATATTGAACTTCTGTTTCATAAACGAAATCTCGGGTTCAAAGGTGAACTTATAAAAATATGTGGGGGTGCTCTTCTCCATTTGAATTCTGAGCACATCGTAAATTCCTTGAGTGAACATCATATCGCTCATGTAATCAGCGTAGTTCTGTTGGGTCTCTTTGGTAATCGGTTTGTCGCCGAAGTAGATGTTCCGTAAATCCGCGCTGGAAATATCGTCCTTTTTCATCGCGGCCTCCGTCTCCGGATGCACGATATCATCAAAGTTGGCGTTGACTTTTTGCAGTACTTTCTCAATATCTGAATATAAAACGCCTAAGAATGCAGTAAAATATCGTAATGAATAATAATGGTAACAATTCGTTTACTTTAGCATGCGGGTGATATCAATTGTCTAAAAGGAATTAATATCCTACACGACATTGCCAAGAGAGTTTCGTGATATCCTTATCGAACTACGAAGAATTAAAAATACTTGTAACGTACAATGATTAAAAATCAATTTCACTGAGACCTTAATGATTATTTCATATTATATAAAAATAAATACAAGGAAACTAATAATCTTGGTATTAAATTCAGTGTTAATTATTTTAAGTGTAACAAGACTCGAGCAAAGTTCCAGCTTTATCGTTTTAATTCAAAGTTCAAGCTTAGTTTCCATCGTTTTCGATTTTATAACATTTCTTTCTGGCTTAAAAATGTCCGGCAAAAATTGGCAAAAAATGCAAACTTACTGCTTAAGAAGAGGCTTCCTTCATTGCTATTGTGGCCTATCAATAAGGGCACTTTCACTCCCGCTTTCATTATGATTGCTGGATGCTGCGGCATAAACGGGGTAGGAGACTTTCTGTCGACATTTGGCTTGAATAATCCGGAGAATAGAAAATTTTTCTGTGAAAAATAGCATACAAATTATTCATTTTTAATATACTACAAAATACGCAATCATTTTCATGTGTAGTTAATTATTCTCAGTCAACAACAGCCATGGCGCTCACTACTTCGACTTTAAATTGTTCAATTTGACAAATATCGTACACTCTTACTGCAATTCGTTTCGTGGAGTACCGACGCAAATTATTCTGATTGAAATGATTACTCATTACGAGGAGAAGGTAGATAAATGAGCCCAAGGCCACCCGATAACGTATTAATAGTGCAATAGATGATCTTATCGTAACGAGTGTTTGCGGTTGAATCATATTACAGTGAAGTTGTAACAGTTTGACAAAAGTTTTCGCTAAGTTATTGTTGTTAGACTATTCAAAAGTGATGCCTGAAATAGAAAAGTACAAAGAATATTGGAATGCATTTAATTGAATTATTTAATAATAAAATTATTACTGGAAGCTTATAACGGTGTACATATTGTAACAGACATAAAAGACAATTTTTCTGTTTCATTTGTTGCTCGTGGATTCGTTTCGAACGAATGGATGCTCATAGTAATGATTCCCGCAGTCGGTGAAAAGCACAATGTCGCTTCAGAATCAAGATGAAAGCAAACAATTGAAGAGAGGGACCTTAACTTCTCATTTAACGGAGATAGAACAGGAAAGCTTCTAAATCCAGAGTTCGCTCCATGAATGGAACGAGTTTTACTTGTCACTGTTGCTCAACCTTTATGGAGTTTGCCTCTTATGTAAGAGGGCCGCGCTGAATGGCGGCGAGTTTCTGCGCGTGTATCCTTGCTAAGAAACTCGATTCATAGGTACCTACGTGTTCATTCTTTTCGAATGGCGCTCTTTTCTAGTATCGAGAATCTACCCTTCGCCAACCAACACCTGGTGTTACATAATTGTGTAATCAAAAGTGTAGAAAGAAATGAGTTCACTTGTTTCTCCAGATTAACGTCTAGATTTACGGACATTTAGGGTTCAGGGTGGAAAGAATTGATTGTATTTGATGATACAAATAGTCTCAATAAAATATCAAATCATAAGTCAAAAATGGATAGTTTTCTTGTAAATCGCTGCTGAATTTTGCGTGAGAGAGTAAAGGAATGTGATAGCGACATAATAAAAAATGTGAACCCTTTTTTCAAGATTAGAGGCAATTTTGCGACAGTTTCTTTGCCTCAATCTCTATCAAACCGAAGATTTAGAATCACGCTACAACAAGGAAATACAATTATTTATTTCCATCCTGTACAGTAAATGTCCGTTAATCTGCAGAAGATAGTAAACTCATTCGTTCTTATATCTCTGATTACACGATTATTTTTTTCTTTTCGCTTAACGTTATCCTTATCTTCCACTGATTTATATATGAGATACTTACATCATCATTTCATTTCGCCATACCATCTAATTTCTCATGCGACAGTAAGACATTTTTATATACACATTCTGTTCCTTTTAATTTATCATTCTCTATTACGACTTATTAGTTTTTATTTATTTGTTCTTATTTATTTTATACGAATTGGCGTGTCAACGGAGGAGAGAAAATTTGTCTGAAAATTATTTAACGGATGCATTGGTAAGAATTTATACTTAACCTCTTTGTTCATAGAACTGTAGTGCATAGTGACGAGCGTTTTCGCGTCGATCGTCCTGAGGAACTCGACCAGGGCCACAGGGTCTTTCGTCTCCAGGCCGCGATCAGCGGCTAACTGGAAAGCGAATTCCTTTGTGTCCCTGGTGTTGATGGCCCAAGGATTCACTGACACTCCACTCTGCGCTATTGCCTTGTGGAACAGTCCTGCAAATCGGAACGTGTGAATAAACCTTACAGTCTTCCTTACAGTACGACCTCGATTAACCGAGTTACTATTTCTTACGATCTAGATCGTTCAAAGTTAGGGCTATCCACAATCCCAATAATTTCGATCTTTGGATTAACATTAAGTCACCTTGTAACGTCGTTTCTTATCTTACTTTATAAAGCATTTTGTAATGCCATTTCTAAAATAACTAAATTATTAATATTAACCCTCTACAGGTAGAATTCTCTTTTGTGACTATAAAAAGATATATCTAGTATAAAATTAAGAAATATCAAACTGCAAATACAAATTAACAATGTATTCAATAGTTTTAATAATTGTATTAAAACGAATATACCTTGTAATTTCGAAATTCCAATAACGTTTGAACTTTCACACCAAAGCATATAAAAGTTTATGTTAATTAATTACTTAATTTAATTCACCACTTTGCTATGCAACATGAAATAAATCAATAAGATGCCAATATATTGGTATGTAAGTTCAAAGTCACAGGAGCCTATAGAGGGTTAACATATATTTGGCGTATAGTATATTCTGTTGCCACTTTGGCTATATCAAAATATCACGCATACATGACATTTATGTAAAATGCTTTGTTTGGTTTATTTACTATGTTTTAAATGTGTATAAACTATGTGAATAACATATTATGTGAAACAATTGCAAGACAGGCACGGTCCATCATAAGGATGTTTCAAATTTGATCGTAATCGCGAACGTGTTAATCGAAAACTTGGAAAAGGTCATACCCAATGGTAGTCAATACGTATATGATTAAAAAAAAAAGTAACTATTAATTCTTTACACTAGAAATTAGCATGAGAAAACAACACTACTTGTGATACGAACACTTCAGGATATGCACGATCGAATTTTGCAAACGTGTTTTAAAAAATTTCCTCCTCATTTCTCATTTATCTGGGCCAATGTTGTTAGTCGCCCAATTAAATCGGATTATCGAGGTTCTACTATATTTTGTGCCAGACCAAACAAAAATTCGGGAAATCGCGCGGAAAGATAAGGGCGCGACGAGCTTCTAGTTGAACAAAGTGGAGCAGAAGTAAGCAGAACGATATTCGGCTTAGCAAGGCGTAGAATAACGAAAGTTAAACGCTTCTAAATGGGATCTGATTTTCAGACGTAATTCTCGTGGCAGTGTAATACTATGACTACCTGTTTCCACTCGTCCGTACAAGATATTCACGAATTTATTTAATACATTCTTCAAGTAAAACTAAGGAGAAGGTGATACGTAAATTTTTGTTCCACAATCGAAATTGTTTGCTATTACTATTTGTGCGAAGCTTGCTGTTCAACTAAAAAATGGAACGAAGTTTATTAAGATATCGTTGGACATTTAAAAGAAAATAATTTCACTGTGTATATAAGCCGTTTATTTTGTAAGTACCTTAAGACCATTTTTCAGAAAGATCAAGTTAATCCTTATAATAGTTACAATTCCACATAATCTTTTTATTCTTTAATGGTTTCTTAAATCTTTTTTAAGTAAACCCAAGCAACTTTCAAAATAAACGATTTATGTGTCATGTAGTAATGAAGAAATCGTCGAATTTTTCTATGAAGATAAAATAAACGTTGGGAGGCATGTGTTAGTTGAAATTTTCAATTGTTCTGTAACATTGGATGTCATACCTTGAGCCAGTGGAGATATGCATAAATAATGCACAGAAGCGCCACCAGCGCTTTCTCCGAATATCGTAACGTTGTTGGGATCCCCGCCGAAGCTCGAGATATTTTCCTGAACCCATTTCAGCGCCAGTACTTGATCCTTCAAGCCTTGATTGCCAGGTGCTACTTCGTCGTCTAGGTCCAGAAATCCTGAAACAATCGACAAGTACCTTATAACACTAAAAGAAACTGAGACATCGTTCGTAGATGATTTATCGAACTACTGACAATGGGCTCCGGATTTCATGCGTACATAATACCCTCCGACAAAAATATAATGGCTTCAGACGACGAAGATTGATCGAAATATAATGAAGTAGATTTGGAATCCATATAACACAGATTGATTCGAAGATAATGGACTGAAAGCTTGGGCAATCTTGCATTTTCTTTCCTATTTGATAAATGTATGGCGGTATTTGCTTTCGCAAATTTAATAATTTAATCAGTTAGTTGTTTTCGGCGAGTATACTTTTCATGAAGAAACGACAAGGTTTTATATTATGACGAGCATACTCGTCCAAAGACAGCTAACTAGTTAAGGGAATATTCATTTTTTAAACAACCAGTTTTATAGGTATACATTACAGGAATGAAAATTTTTGGAAAAAATTATTATATAAATATGGTAGTATGGTACTAACTGGTTAACAATACCTTAGTAGAAAATGAAATTTTCAATTAATCTTTTCACCAGGTGTCTAATTCGATATTATAATTATGAAACTATAAAAGGACACCTGACGTCACCATGGAAAAGAACTTGCGAAATGATGAAATTGTAGTGAAAATTTCAAATGGAAATTTCGAAGTAAAGCAAACCGAGTTTCAACCACTCACCGAAGATCCCCAGCCTGTAATTAATCGTGACCAGGACAATGTCCTTGCGGATGAGATAATCGGGCCCATAAAAAGTGTTGTCGCCGGACCCATTGACGAATCCTCCTCCGTGGATCCATACCATCACCGCACGCTTCGAGGTTACTTCGGTCGTCGGCGTGTAAACGTTCAGATAAAGGCAGTCGTCGTCACCGATGAATTCACGTGTAAATATATCCATTTGGCTACACCAGTTGCCGTATTCTGTGGCGTCTTTTATTCCGGTCCATGGTTCCGCTGGCTCGGGATCCTAAAACGAAACCAGGCAAAAATTGTGGTTTCGCTGGTTTATCCTTTTTCATCATAAATTGTTATGGATAATCATTTTTGTAACAGTTATTGTTCATAATAATCTTTTATGATAATAATTATTCGTAATAATTTTTACAACAATTGTTATTCATAATAATTTTTGTAACAGTTATTGTTCATGATCATTTTCTGTAACAATTATTATTTATAATTTTTTAGAACAATGTAATCATTTATATGTTATGTTAATTTCATTTATTTAACTTCGTTCCTTTAGTCTTCCTCAATTTGTCCACGTTTTTATTTTTTCAATAATATTATGCTTGTATAACGATAACAGACAGAGAATAGTAGCAATTGTTGCTGTAACTCTTTCCATATACGTAGACTGCAGCTAACTTGCAATGGTAATGATTTCCACATCAAGCCATTAGAGCGAGGAAGGTCATACGTTGCAGTGTTAGTTGTTTCTGTTAACCATATCAACAGTTCAAAGTTGATTAACAAATTAATACTATTAATGTTTGTTGAGTTTAGCCATTGTTTTATGCTACAATGTACTGCAGCGATAAAAAAAATAATATTCAAAATACCAGTACATCGTGACATATACACTTCCAACGTGACAACGTATAACGAATTAAAATGAAAATGATGTGCAAAGATTCTTTAAGTGACTCGTTATACTCATTATTGATTCCATTCTAAGTTTTTAACTGTATTTACGCTCCTGTTTACTACTTATATGGTATACTATACAGATTATATAATGCGTTTGGAATATTTGCAGAATGTTCTTCATTATTTGCAACAGCTGCAACTCTTATTAATGACATTTGATAGTTAAATCTAATTCCGCCATCTTCTAAACTAACAGCAATGTTTTGACGTGTATGCGATGTTTCTCTCACGTACGCTTGAACAACGAGTACTTACGGATTCCAAACAGGATCACTGATATACGTGCAACCTTTTTGCAACCACTTCATTTTCATGTAATCTAATAAACGTGTCACAACTCTAACGACGTGTTCGTTTTAACGATGTCATTAACTGGTGTTAAAAAATCGCGACCGAGTTGTGACGGAATCTACAACTGAGCTATTCACTGGCCAAACCGATTAACTCCAATTTTGGAAGTTTTTAAGATTTTATCATTAAGTCGCTTCATTGGCTCTTAATATTTTATATTTAATATAAATTTCATTATGACTGAGTTTGGTAACACAAAATGATAGAAAGTCTTTTAGTTATGGAAAAATTGTAAGAATAATAAAAGTTACTTCAAGAATATATTATTTTATGTATTTTACACATTTGTTAGATTGAAGCTGTAGCTGCGTTAATCAAGTAAAATACATTCTATAATAATTATTTGATTTTGCATTCAAAGGGAAATTTTAAAAATCGATATGTAACTATTGTATCACTTCTTTCTACTTTTTGTTTCGTGGAGTTAATCGGTACGTCCAATGAGTGGCTCAATTATTGGATCAAACAATTGGATAACTTTTAATTTGTTTCATAAACTTTATGGATTTTTTAATAAAAGCGAATTACACTGGAAATCAATTTTTCCTGTTACACACTATTACGTTTGCATGTTACTCCAAAGGTAGGTAATTTTCCACAAACGAGCATGATTCAATTACAAGTAGTATATTTGTGTCGAGGTTGTGCAAAACGAATCATTATCAGAATGCTCATTTTGGACCTGATTGTTTTATTCAAACAGCTGATTCTCTGTGTAGTTAACATCGTCGGTAGATTTTCTGATATCCGCGGCCATGATAGGATTCATTGAGTTTCAACGGTGTACATGACAAATTAACCGGGTATTAACATACTCTTTGAGTATAGGCATTTGAACGCAATGCGGAGTTTACGCAGCCAGCATTGTGCCAGGCATTTCCATTAAATTTCTGTTTAAGCTCACTGTCGCCACCAGAATTTATCAGTTCCATCAATTAATCGGCAACATGCCCATCCACGTCTGACTTTCAACAATAAAAATTATATAATTGACAGACCTGATAAACGTCAACACAACGAAACGAACTATTGAACGGATATCAATAAACATTTTCGTATTGTGTTTTTTTATTTCAATTATCGACGAAGTAGACATTTATAAATCTGCCTACAATATTAATATGCTTGCTTTTTAGCACGACGATTAACGCGATATAATGGGAACAGTGTCTTTCAAATTCTAAAGTGAAACATTTAAAAGTAGTTATGTTATAAAAGAAGCGATGAGTCTCACATCCGTGTTAGTTCGACGCCTCAATTGCCAGTAATTGCACACACGCGTAGGGTGCTAATAGCAATTCATAGATGGCAATTCAGTCTATCAGCAACGAATATTCCCAAGGGCAACAAATGTGGCAACAAACATGAAATTTTCGCAGTAAATTTGTAAAGTCCGTTTAGTAGAGCGGAACAAACAATTTCTAACTGATATCACGCATTTGTTCGTGATCTGACATTGAAGTCTGTTTGAAGATAACGCTAGCAATTTTATGAAATTGATAGAAAGTTGTATAACATTTTTTAGGAACAATTATTTTCTATCGTGCTGAAAAAACGCTATTTTTCTAATTATGTTCTTAAACATATGAATTTACATAAAGATCCCGAGTCAAATAGTTACAATACAATTGCAATACATAATACTTGAGAATTCAAGGAATGAAGATTGCAAAATTGATTTTTCTTGAGTATTCGGAAATTTATGTTTCGGTTTAATATAATACTTGAACATTTCGGGGAATTAATGTTTTTAAACAAGAAAAAGAATTTTTAAGAATGTTCAACGTATCCGAAAATGTTTGACAGAATTTCAGGTTAATATTTAAGAATGCATAACTTTTCTTATATGTTTCTTTAAATGGTTTATAATAAACGAAAAAATTTAAGGGAACTGGAAAAAATGTGATTTCATTACAATTTGATCGCATGATTTAGGAAGCGACAAAGAAAATAAAAACATTCTGATATTCTTTTCGAGCTTCCGGTATTTACAATTCGCGAGCGTATCTTCCTACATAACAGTTGCGTCGAATCAGTAATCTGCTGAATACCATTAACCATTGCACAGTGGTTAGATGCATCTGACATAAGTTATGATACCAAAGTCAATGCTATTATTGCTTGTTCAGCCACGTGTGACAATCAAACAACAACATTTTTTAACTCTGTTTCACTACCATTTCCGTTTTCATTATCAATTAATTCGATTCAATAGCTAGGAATTATTCTCCAGAATTTGATGTTTACGCGATTGCCAATTATATAATAATAACATTGAATACTTCACAAAATGTGTGTTATCGTTAGCGGCAGTCAACGGCAAGCGTCATTAACCGTTTAAGTGCTGAATACTCCCAGCCAAAACGTTCCATGTGGACGGAATACTCTTTTGTTCATCTGAAGGTCAATTAATTACGTCAATTCATGCAATTAATTAAGTTGTAAGTAAATTGTAATTGCAATTCCTCAGTCTCGTCGAATTGAATAATGCCAAGAAACATGTACATTAACCTGTTAACTGTGGAATTTAGTTTAAAAAATCTCTCGTTTTGCGTGCAATAAAGTAAAAAAGTTAAGTGTGTACTCGTCAAACGCAAGGCCAATAAACCTAGGTTATACTTTAATGAAAAACCAAAGCAAAACAAAGAAGAATTACATGTTTATCTGGAAAAATAAATAATTAGTATTATTTCAAGTTTTAAAATAACATGTATACTCGTCAAACGCAGTTGACTGGTTAAAATCGCAGACACTTACAATTATCACCACCGAATGCGTGTGATTAAAAAGATTGAAAAACGCATATATATGCGTCCATAGCACTCAACCAGTTAATGAATAGCGAAAATCGTTGAGTGAAACGAAAGTATTAGGTTGCCCCATAAGTTCATGCGTTTATATATCCCACGTTATGTTTCGTAATCATAAAGCGATACGAGGACTTGGTTGACTAAACCTTTATGCTACAATTTAGTCAGTAAAGTATTCACCTTGAACCTGAGCGGACCGATTGGCGGTTTCGCAAACGGTACACCGCGGAATGCGAGGAACTGTCCGCCATAAACGTTCTCCTGGACGGTGCCACGTAGTCGGCCCTGTTTCACAGTGACCACCGGATCCTCGCGCGCCATGTGATAGATAAACACCGTTTCTCGGAGCGAGCAACAATGCCAACTGACATGTAGCGTAGACTCACAGCAGCCTGGTGACCTACGTTCGCAAGTGTTCCGCAGAACCAAGCCAATGAACCACGTAGTGGGGAGATAGCGAAACGAAGATTTCAACGCTAACAGCCAGCGATGGGATCAAACTGCTCGCGAGTTCTGTTCAAGCAATTTCTACCGAAGCTATTAACCCTAGAACTATCGTATTAATCAAAATGACTAGTTTCGGTTTACTTATTTCGTGATTATTGATATCTTAAAAATATTAAATATCGAAAATGATTTTAAAAACCAATTGTTTCACTTGATTACTGTAATCAATATCTAGAGAAACTAGAGTCACTTGACCGTGCTATCTGAATTTAGTTGTAAACCATTTGTTACGTCAAAAATATTCCAAACGAAAGTTATTCGTCAATCGTAATTTTTACTGTTAGTGTCAAACAACTTCTACCTCGAACATGTTTTGAGAAAACAAATAAATGTTGGTGGTACGATTTAACGACTTATCTTGTATATCTGTTCTCAATGAAACAGTTATGGAGAAAGGGAATAGAGTCGTAACTATTTTCAACCCCTCTAGACACCTTTTAACATTTTTGCTTAAAATTATTTTCTAAATTTAATTGTTATTTTTCAATCGACTTGTCGACTCTTTCTGTAATGATTATAAAAGTAATTAAGTAGTGTGTATTAATTGTATTGTCATTATGGGAATGGCTGAGAAATTGATTGGGGAAAACGATTTACTCTTAGAAAACGATTTTGATTTAAAATTTCAAAAGTTACCTTTTAACGCATTGGTCAAAATAAATGGTTTTAAAGAATTGAGTCGATCGAAAGTGATCGACGTTATATTTATGGCTTTATATAACATCAAATTAATAACAAGTTTTGCAGAAACGGAAGACGGATAAGTTCTTTTTTAAATACTCATTCTGCATATTATTGAAGTATATTAGTTGTGATGACTTATCGTTTTAGGATTGTAATTTGAAGTGGTTAAAACGTGATGACAACATGTAATTTATTAATTTAATTTATTTTACAGTTTTCGTTGTCGTATTATTATATAAAATAAATTTAGCAGAATTTCAGAGTTCAATACCGAAACATGTTGGTCCAATCGCTACGATCTACCTCGTGGGCCACTGATTTTCCGTGACATAACTCCATTATTGTCAAATTAGATTGTAAAACCTCCGAACTTAATTACACGACAAACAAAACCATACTATCGGATATTTTATATAAATAACAAAGAGACTTTATTTTATTAGCTTTCTCAATATTAGTTTACTTATATATTCTTTCTTGTAAATTTTCTCTTAAATAAAATTAATCTGTACCAAATATAATGCACAGCAAATAACGTTATAAAACAAATTTGGTATCAACATTCACATCAGTTCGACATTGTCGATAATTTACGACCTTTGGTCGCAAGTCATGATTAGCAATCTCAATCGTTGATTGAAGTTTTTTACATAAACACTTTCGATTCTGAGATCATAAATTAAATAAAACAATTTTTTGGTCGTTAATTCACATAACGAACAAACTCAAGAAGTTATTTTCCAACTAGCTTCTTAGAAATATGACTAACAAATTTTTGTATGACTTGCAAATCGCTTTAACAATAACAATGTATGCTGCCATTATCTTATCGGTTGTTCAAGGTTTGATACAAAGAGACCAAAGAAATGATCAACAAATGTTACACATACAGGTGCCAGTACTCGTATGTACTTGGTAATAATAGGCTTAAGCCTATCGTACCGACGAATTTTTTTTGGTTAACGGTGTTTTCGATAAGAATTATGTAAGAGAAGCTGAGAGTGAGCATTTCTGTTTCGTAGAGAGGAAAACAAATTTATTGTAATCAGGCACCGCCATTCCGCCTCGTTTTTCAGTGAAATGTATAGCAACGAGCTTTCGTACACAAAGCGACGCCACGTAACTTTATCATCCGAAATGTTCCCTGTATTCGCATCTTGAAGATAAAGTGTGCTACTCGGAGACAATGTTCTCTTGAGAAACTACACCACGGACTTTACATATATGTAATATGTTCAATAATAAGACGAGTAATAAAGCTAATAATGTCTAATAATAATTAATAATACCAGTGATACGTAACAGTGATAAGAAGGAAAATAACATTATTAATAATACAATAATAAGAATAATAACAGTAACAGCAATAATAATAATAACGAAACGTTCTTTTATAGACAATAATAATCATACAACACATTCGATTGAAATTTGTCCTCGAAAATTGTTTACGAATCTTATTTCAACATTTACTCAGCCAGATATGAAAACAGAGATTATCGCACGTCCTCTTAACAGAATTGTACATTTTTTTCATATCCAATCGTTGACCGGTTTCTGTTTCAAAATAAAAATTCGCTAGAAACTTCGAAACACGGATTGATTTATCATGGGATCATCCTAACCGGATTATTTAAATTCCTGGCCGTTTGTTTGAAGCTAGTTTCCTTGACGTAAAAATATTTCCCGAATCCACGCGCGAACCCAGCTTTCCAGAAAATTAGTTTGCTGTTAAAATATTGCAAGTTCACTGAAATGAATTATAAGCCCTTAAAAAATGGATTACAATTATTCCTTATCTTAAGTGTTGTTTTCTTATCTGATATAGGTACAGTGCGTTACTGACATGATACCAGCCGGCCTATGGCTTAAAAGTGAAGAGAGGTAAGGGGAGACGTTCACTCGCGGTGCTCGGCCCGATAGTAATGGCGGAACTCTTCACTTTTGAGATACTGGTCAGCTGGCATGTCAGTAACGCAACTATACTAAATGTGTTTCTACTATGTAGAAAGGACATAAAATGCAATATAGAGAATGACCATAATTAAATAGTACATTCGTTCGAATTATCACGAAATTGCCATTTCTCTTGTTATTACATTTTAGTCGCATTTCATTTCACAGTGTTTTATACACTATTTATTATTAATATTAATCGTTTGCAGTCGGAAGGCGACTTACAGTCACCATTTGGATTGATGTAGTGGAATTACAAAGTGCGATATTTGATAGCAACATTCGTATAATGTAATTATAAATGGAATGATGAAATAGAATAATTCTATCTCTTTGTTTGTACCCTATATACATTTGTGTTAGTTGTAAAAAGTATCATTATACCATCAAATAATAAAAGATACAGTAGGCAATAACAATGTATCGGAATGCGATTATAATATAAGACTCAAATTTGAAACGCAAGACATTCCACGACAGGTCCATGTTTGAAAATCAACGTAATATGCTCTTGCTATTAGCTCTAATACCCAAGTAATTCTAAGCTCCTCTCCATCCTAAGCACAAAACGGTGAGCTACATATTGGCCAAGTTTCCTCATAAGATGCGTACGCTAACTTTAATACAACAATCATGTCGATTTGTATATAGACAAATAGGCGAGAATCCTCCATTATAAACGAACACAAGTTTATGTTCAACGCACCTGCTCTAACTATACGACAGTTCCTAGAATATTTCTCGAGAAAGAAATAAATGAAATAACAACATTTCACTTCCATTATAAACCGTTCATTATTATTTATTCTATTACATTCTCATGACAAAAGTCAGCTTTTCTCTTAATCGTCCGCGAAACGGACTAACGAGCGTCAGGAAACAGTATTAAACTATTTAAGCAAAATTGAAATGGAAAGGAGAAAACACTTTTCACGTTCCGCGGCGTGATATATAATAAAGAATTTACCACCAGTAAATCCTGATATTTTTTGCCTTTAAGATGAAAGCTCCGGGCAGGGGAAAATGTAAAAACTGTTCCCTTTTCTCCAGTCAGGGTCGGATCATATACATTGTCAAGGATTAAACTGATTTTATCCTGAGCCTCCACCTCGCGAACGAGCCGTGCACGAGGAATGTTCCTTTACGGGGGAAACGCGCGACAAAAATCCGTTGGAAAACGGGAAGACAGTATCCGGTGAATCGATAACTCGCAAAAGACGAGGCAGATAAAGGTATCCGTTTCCGTTCCCGTTCCCGTTCCCATTCGCCGATCGAGTATCCAGTTTTCCTCTCTATTTTCGTTACCAATTTTTCCGAGGCTACACGACGTCGAGAGCTTGATTCCTATCTAATGCTATCTTCCTATCTCTACAGGCCGTATTCTTTTTGTGACTATAAAAAAAATGTATATGGTATAAAATTAACAATTAAACTATTGAGCAGTTAACCCTTTGCAGTCCGCATTAACTTTTTACTTTTATCATTTCGTTATATACTTAAGAACTTTGTCTCAGTTTTAGTAAAGTTACAAAAAGGATAAAGTATAAAATAAGCTGAAAAACAACTGAAGATCTTTATTGATTGCTTTTAATATAAATTAATTAATTGACGGGCAGAAATAATTAAAATAATTCTAATTTTTAAATTTAAAAACTATGTCAATTCATTGTTGGTAGGAAATGCAACGCGAACTTTTTTCAGTAAATGCCTAATAGTAGTTTCCGAATATCTGGTTATCGCAAGAATAATCAATTTAACTCTCGAACGAGCATATTCTGGACAAACACGAACGGAGAATTGGTGAAAGCCCCGTCATTTTGTTTCAAAACAATTTCAAATATGCATACGAATGCACAGCCTCGACAATAAAATACCTTATTCATCGCTGTAAACGGTTATGGACATTATTTGAATGAAATTTTATTCGAATGACAATAACGAATAAATAATGGGTTATTTGTTATTCCAGTTATTCGTGTGGAGAACTTTACTCTTCACTTAATATTCATCATTTCTTGGTCGCACTTAAAAATTTGATTAATTACAAGACAATGCCATTCACGTCGTTTACATTGTTACACCGTTAGGCAGTAGGTATTTAAAACAATGAATAGATTCAATTTATTCATTATCCGTGAATGACAAGTGTATTAATTATTCGTTATTCACAAATAACAATCAGATTGATTGTGTCTGTTATTTTGTATAACTTTCGCCCAACATTAGCTATCAATTTTTGATAGATTATTTGGTCTGAAGGATGCTGAAAATATTTTTAGCTTTGTTTTGCCAAAACATTTCGCGTTAATGGTTCCGACGAAAATAAAGTTACTCAGTTTGAAATCTGGTTTTCTGTTTAACACTAGATTTACGGAACTGAATTTTATAAATATTATTTGGTAGATGTTTACGTCAATTTCGATTGATGCAATTACACGGATATCTCCCCTCGTTGTCTACTTTTAAACCTTTAATCTCCAAAATTTAATTGAACGAATATCAATTTCTCTAGAATTGATAGAATAAATAATGTTACTAATTAAATTAGTGTTAAAATAATACCGTTATTCACGTAGTGTTTAATGCGAACAGCATTTGGAACGTTCCGTTAATTTCATCGAACTTCACATACAAATTGATTGCAACGCGTTTCCTTCAATGTTCGGGAAACAGGACGGAATGATCACGTCTGCGTGAATTTGAAGTCACGTACTGTTCAATTTTGAATAACACGGCACCTACCAATTTAATGTTTTGCCGCTGTGCGCATTCTAAGGGGTGCATTTAACGTAAATTAAATTGTACAGGGACGAAATTCAAACAATGCAAGCCTCGCGTATAATACAAAGTGGCTTCCGTCAGTCATTACGTTAATAAGACATTAAAGAAAGAAAGAATTAAATATTTTTAATTTACTTTTCACGTGGCAAATGTATTTAGCGTAACAAAAAAAATCGTGCGGAAAGGACTCGGGTTTTCTCGAAAAACTTTTGTATTAATATTTTCACTGTATAATCAGTGGTGCAAGGATACTGAACAATAACAATTGATTTACGAGACACTCGATAGAATCAACAATTTTTCATTTAAAATTAGAATACGTATTCAGATACGAAAGATTACAAAATGCTTTAAAAGTCACTTGAAAGTAAACATTGTCCATATTTAACGCTAGAATTACCAAGCAATTAAACTATCTAATTTACGTAAATGTCTTACACAAATAACTAATTTTATCCTATCTAATAGTTGTCTTCATAATTTTATTGAAAGTATAAATAATGATAAAAAGAAAATTTAAGGAAAAATCTCAGGTAAAAGTAATTTACTTCGCACAAAGCACAAAACGTCGATCATCACGAATAGATACGTGACGCTGACATCGAACGTTTTAATTTTATTTCCAAATTAAGAGAAAGGGAAATAGCACTTCTGTGTAGTACCGAGACAGTCTTCTTTTTATTTGCATCGATTAGCAAACTACAAAGCCCGAAGCGACTGTGGGGTTAACTCTTTGACGTCGCTGGTTCACGCAGCGTTCAAAGTCTGGAACCAATTTGTAGCGGCGCTTATAAAGGCTAAATATTTGCCGATCACTCAATCGTCCTCATGGCTCGTTCAATTCTGCCACACGCTCCGATATGATCAATAAGCAGATGCAGTGAATTTTTTACGACCGGCCGACTCATCGCCGCGCCTTTATGACGATGGCGGACGTCAGCTTGACACGCTGACGAAAGTATCGAAACCTGTTTGCTCCGAACATTTCGAAAAAACCGAATCAAACTCACTTTTATGATTTAAATAAATTATATTTTTTTCGAAGACAAGAGTTTTGAGGAATTTTCTTTCCGCTGCAGGTCTTAATGGGATTAAATCCTAGAAATTAAACCCATTGAAACGTTTTAAAGAATTCTTATCGTCACTGGGTCTTCATTAAATATTGATTCAAAGGGACATGTATTACATACAAGTTTTTTTAACTAACACATTGCACATTAAGAATTTATTGATCTTCGTTTATGGATATTTCGTTGCCCACACATATATGTTGGTAAGTTACTCTTATGTAAGTGGTAGATTTTTCCTTTGTCGCAGTTACCAATTTGTAATTTTGTTGTGAGTTTTTTCCAACATTGAATCTTTCAACAAATTGTGCAAATGTAAATATATTTTTGCTTGAAACATCTATTTTATGAAGATCTTACTGAAATTTGCATTATTTCATTATGATAATGAAACTATAAAAATAAATAATGAAAGGAAGAGGTAGAGAATTTTGAAACAGGTTACATGAAACAATTATGTTTCATTTAATATTTTATTGAAAATAAAAATCTCCCACGTTTTTAAACGTCCGTTTAATTCCTCGTAAAATGTAGGGTTTCGTTCCATCGAAATATGGTGTTCCTGTTTATCGAGTCGAGATTTATATTTTGCCATGTTAAAACGTCTCGCCCCAATTACGAGGAATCGGTCGTCTTCCCTAAATTCGTGATTGAAAGCGTTCGAAATCATTTCTATCGCGACGTCCTACACGTTCGGCAAAATCGCTTTAAAATACGGCTCCTATAACAAAAAACTAGGCAACGGGAAATATATTTTCCGCTGTGAACGCTTCGCTGAATTCTAATAAAACTGTTGCGACCTCTGGAAAATATTTTGTTTGGTATTACCATTTCGCTTCGATTTCATTGTTGATTTCAATCAAATTAAAAGACAATTAAAAGATGTTGAAACGTTTAAATTCCTGACGAATAAAAATTGTATTAACAGCAAAAAAAATATACACATAAATATATGTAATAGATATTAAATATAATATATGTATATATGCTATGTTTGCATTTGTTATTTTATTACTGTTTAAAAGGAAATTCATAACCGCCACATGAATAGTAAAATATTAGACAGGTATGAAAATTTCCTCGACTATGATCTATTTAAAGTAACCTTCTTTCAGTAACTTGTTCAGTTAAAATTGACTTGAGCATATTCCGTAGCTTTTTATTACCCTATTTATTAAAAAACCGATTACATACACTTTAATTCTGAATACTCGATATAATCTGGTAGCTTTAACATTTTCTCCGCGAAAACATTGTTTTGTTTTAATAATGAACAATGATAATACCAATGACATACGTATTAATGCTACTGTTATAAACAATTTATCATACAATATAGAGTAAATAAAAATAGAAATGAAAATAGAATGTAACACTTATTCACAATTGATTCAACTGTTCCTAAAAAAGTTGATGTTCGTTTATTCAGGTCTTAGAAATTATAGGTTTAAAGATAGAAAATTGGGATACATATTCTTACAACTACATCAATCAAAATTTATATAAACATTCACCAAATAATATTCATAAAATTCAGTATGCATCAAATTAACACCTTCCGTAAAGCTATTGTTAAGGCACTAATAATTCCAAAATGGGAAAATTGAAATCTGCCATTTTGACAATTACGATAGTACTAATGTTAAGTATCAGTGGTATGTATGTTCCAAGAGCTCTTTTGTAAAAGTTGTGGCATCGCTCGCCGAATTATCCTACAACAATCCTATGCAAATATATCTATAGTTATGCAGCGTGTTTCAAGGGCTCTGTCCACGTATATAACTTGGCTTTTTCAACCAATACGAGAAAATTTTACTTACAGAAGTTCTAGTGTTTAAGAAACTATAAAATATCTCAGTAACGGTAAATTTTAGGACAAATGCACCTCTATACTTTTATACTCTGGATACGCTGACCTATCGGAACCGCTACATCTCTTCTATGACTCCACTTACAAGAATAACATTTATACCATATTCTGTAGTTTCTTAAACCCTACAATTTCTGTAAGCAACATGTTTTCGTTTTGGTCGAAATAACTAATAAGGGAACTTTCTCAACCAACACACGCCGATTTTAATGAAAATTATGTGAGACATAGTTCTCAAGAAAATATTTGACACGTATTTTTTTCTTATTGGTCAACATCTAAAAAAAATGTTCTTATTAAATTGATCGCCAGAAAATGAACAATTTAGATTTCTTTTCTGCACCCCTGAACTTTAAGGGGTGTTTTCACCCGTTCAAAGTGGATGATGACCAATAAGAAAAACTTACGTATCAAATATTTTCTTGAGAACTATGTCTCTCACATAATTTTCATTAAAATCGACATGTGCTGGTTGATAAAGGTTCGCTTGTATGATATTCAAGTGGACAGAGTTCATGAGACACACTGTATATCTACAGTTCGATCATTCGGTTGCATCACGGTGCAACGCAGCGTATCGCAGAGAGACTCGCATTGGCTGCGCCTGATTCCCCTGGTCCAATGTGCACAGAGGATTTTCCGAAGCAACGAGGGCGATAAAATTCATGGGCGATGCTATTCTTGAGGGGGTGAACCGCGTGAAATATGAGCCGCGCGAAGGCGAGGGGGTTGTGAAGGTGTAAAATGGGGTTCAGAGAGCACACGGTCAAATCGCGGTCGAGAAAGTTCATCGTAACCGGAACGTTTCGATGATTTATCGGCCGACGTGCACGCGAACAACTGCAGAAATCTTCGGACTATGCACTCCGGTTCCGGCCGATCGTCCGCGGCCAAATGTGAAAAAGGGTTGTTTGTTCTTAAGTTAATCAAGGAACTCGAAGAAACTTGGAGATACTAGGTAGAGTGGTCTTCAGGAACGAAAATAAGATCCGGAGAATGTCTTCAAAAGAAGAAATTTTCCTGGTTTCCGGGAAAACTTGTGAGTTACTCGACATTCTTGGAGGGGAATTAATAATAGCCCTACTTCCTTTTCTTGTTCTTGTTCTTGTTTTTCTTCTGTTCTTCATTTTTTTAATTTTCTCTTTCTCGTTCAGTTTTATTGCTGTTTACTACACTAAAAGTAACAATGAAAGACGTAAATATCTATATAACATTGATTTCTGTAAAATAATTTTTGAAAATTTGCGTTTAAGAATTTTCAGCTTAGCTACGATAATAACAAAATAAAAACAAAATAGATAATTAAAAGATTGGATTTAACGATTATTTTAGCGATTTGAAGGAAGTTGAAGATGCATGCTGTAAAATAGATACAAACTATAGATTATTTATATAATCCGTTTTTATTAAGACAATCGTTCTAAGAATATATTTTACGTCTATTTTACCATCAGTTTGTTTATAATAAAGCGAAAGATCCACCAAACGAACGTATTCATTTAAATTCAACTATCGAAATAGTAACTGATATTTTTCTTCTGCTTAATTTACGTATATACCTTGATATGTTAAGCTACTTCTCCGTCGATATTGATATTACATTCGTATTCAAATTCCATGCCCTAGAATTGAATTTAAAATCGAATGCGAAAAGTGAATTCGAATTTCAATATAGGGATAACGAGATCACGGAGGGATCGGTTTCTACGAGGATTTAGATTCCAGAAGCCACGACTCCCAAACCATAAAAGGAAATAAAGGTTTTCAAAATGTCATCTTTGTCTGAAGAATATTGTTTCGATGGGCTTGCCCGCTATAGCAAAAAACGCAATAATTCAATGTCCACATCAAACGATGAGAAAAGTAATACAAGATTAAGTAACGTTTATACGATCATTCTTCAACGAGACGTGAAGTTCGCCTCTTCAAGCATTTCGTCAACACAGAAACTTCCCTAGTTATGTGCCGTTTTCATTTTCTGTAGAAATACCAAAGTTCCCGTTAATTCCCTGTCAGTGTAATAAAAATTGAACAAAAATTTATATGCTAGACAAAATAATAAAAAATTCTTCTTCTCCGCGTTTCCTTATTTTTCCAAATGTCCTAACTACCGAACCTTAAAGTTTCTAAAATTGCGTCTGGTAAATTCCGATTCCATGGCGACCACTTCGTTAAAGCAATCACTGTTTTATGCCATTAATAATCGTCCCAGGCATCAATTCACCAATTAAAGATTTAAACACCTTATCAAGCTGAAATTGCGGTACAATCTTGCGCAAACTTCGTTCGACTGTTCACTTAATGGTACTTTGCATCCGAACGACTGCGTGGCCGTAAATGCATCAACACGGTTAGTCCACTTAGAGGCAATCGCGAACGTGTGGAAAACGGATTTACGCTAACCGGAAATACGCTCGTAGGACCACTGAAAAATGCATCGTCCGCAAAACGACCGGGAAAAGGAGTGTGGTTTGAATAATCCTTCATGGCGCGCTGTAATTTCGCCCATAAAAGTGATTTACCGGCGCGCGGAATGCACGCGACATGTGCGCCGACGATTCTTCGACTTTTAACATTCCGCGTTTCGCAAATGATCCCGGGTGCAGACGGTTGGTGCTGGTACCGGGAACGTATTAGAATGAGGTCCCGAGTTACGTCCTCCCGATTTACTAACTTCTGCTTGCAATCTGATAAAAATATGAATGGTAAATGCAAATACATTAGAAATGGTCCTTTTTATCCTATTTTAATTATCTGAATTGTCATTATCGTGATCCTTTTATTACGTATTTTTATGTTATTACTTATATTTAAGTATGATTTGTAATCAACGATATTTCTTACCATTGTAAAGTAGACCGAGGTGAACCAAATCACACGATAAATCCAATTAAAATAAGAATCCAGTCCACATTTGCTGTATCGCTAATTATATTTCTCATTTTTTATTTTCTATTTGCTGAAGGGAGATTAAACAATTTTTTTCTGTTTTTCATCGTTAACGTTCAAGTACTTTTATGATGTCAAACATAAAATAATCCGATTTTGCTCGGTCTGTCTTAATACTTCATGAATGAATTTGTTATCCTCCTCTATGAGTTTCGGCCTTCTTTCAAGCATTATCATAGTTAACAGAGGCTTGTATTCATTATGCAGAAAAAATTTTTGCCACTTCTATGCTCGTATAATTAATGATTATTAACCTATTATACATTACATAATCGATTACAATCATATATTTATTATTATATGCTGTGTAATGTAATCCATTCTATATAAATATACAGTTATTTTTATATAAGTACATATAATAGACAATACCACTATGCGACAATAAAGTCAGCCACCGCTTTAATATTGTTTCAAATTGCGCTGCGATTCATAAACCGTGATCATTTCACTTTAGAACGCCGCTCAACCTTTCAGAAATTGCCACACGATATATTCAAACTCACGGACCATTGGATCAATCGATTCAATCTGAAACGTACACATTTGAATACATGCGTGATAAATTAATTGGCAAATGTAAACAGAAAGCCATTCGAAATATTCATTAAGTAATAACCTTCGCGAATCGTTCATCGTGAATGGGGAAATCGTGCGTAGTTTGATTTGTTGTTTCCATTGAAAATGATTGAGTTTGTAGTTGGAACATAATTATTTTTGTACTTCTGAATTCAGATTCGTATTGTTGTATTCTTCCAAACGAAACGAAGCAAAATTTGAAGCATCATTCCTGAATTATTCATTTATTTCTAAGGAATCCAACTTATTTCGATCGCAAAACTATGGTATTCAAATTTTCCAGTTGAGTCAGTTAATCGGAGATATTATAACTATAAAAATACCCATGATACATTAATTACAGCTATAATTTACATTGTGATTCATAAATACGTATATTACAATAATAGATTCTAAAACGGTGAACGTTTACTCGAGTTTCTGCGTACTTCCAGTAATTTATTGTTTTCATTTCGTTCAGTTGTACTGTGGTCTGGCTCGAACACAATTTCTCCTTGTTCCCGATTATATTTTTCCGTTTCCTTCAAATAACTAGGAGCGAAATTGATGCTCAGAATCGATGTAAAGATAAACATTTGTTAAATACCTGTATCGATTCAACACCAAACGTGTTGGTAAATAATTGATTACAAATTAAAGGTATTTAACACTAAAATTACCAGACGGGTCAAAATGACACATTCCTAATTTCTTCTGTTTGCAATTATTTAAAAAATAACAGATGTTTCTCTGCGAAATTATTAAAGAAATTGATTTAGCAATACGCCTACTGAATTATAAATCAATTGGAGTTTCAATAAATGCACTCTTGGAGTTTCTATAGAGAATTTTCAAAAAGTCAATTTAACTTCTCGGTAGTTTTAGTGTTGAACAAGATAGACGATCAATTTTGCTTAGTGGAAACAGAAACAAAAGGAAAGTTAAAAATTGAAGAACTAATTAATCGGATAATATAAGAAATGATATAAAGTTAAATGAACGAAATAAAATGCAGAATTTTCAATGAAATTTTAAAACCGGTTATTTGACTGGTTGCGGTACATTTAGTGTTAACATTCCCGGGGAACTTTCTAAATTTGCGTTGATCATGCCGTACGCTGAATTTGGTTACTTAGGACCTGGAGTTCGCGTTTCGTGTACCGATGATCCTGCGCGGGCTTTAAATTTGCATAAAACACGCACGATCTTCATGGAAGTAGCGCGAGCGCGACGCCATACGCCATCTTGACGCGGCAACCGATCATGCAAGAAGGACAACATGGCTCTCCTGCCAGCGACTAACTTTCGATTGGAAAAACTTTTCAGCCGAGAAATTCCCGAGCGCATTCTCGATTTCGCGTACAAAACATTTTCGAAAAGTGAGAAATTCCGTTGACCAGTTGTCGCCGGGATGGCAAGATACTTGGAAATAACATTTAGGTCCATTGAAATTTTGAAAATTCGGATCCTCGAAGGTGAAACTACATACACGGGCTATTCACTTTTCTGAGATAAGACTTGCTCGTAAACTTGTAACTTCTCCGCTTCTGTTTCGCATTACGTACTCCTTTCAAGAGGTAACTTTCAGTTGCTCCTTTTTTTTTAAGAAAGTACAGATATTAGCAAAGAAATTTTTAGTGGACATTGCTCATGGATAATATATATAATTAATATAACAAGGAATCTATTGGACTAAAGAATTTTAAAATGGAAATCATATTTTGAATATAATGGTACGGTCATATCTTCGTCGTAAAATATGTTGAATAATAATCTCCAAAGAAAGTCTTTATAATTCTTATCTTCAACGAGACAGAAGTACCATTAAGGAATATTGCAGCTTTCGTTTACAGTGATTAATTAACTCTAAACGTTCCAGCATTTCAATAAAGGCAAACAAGTCGAAGAATAAATTTTTCTTACTGAAAACAGAAACGAAGAGAAAGACAAAAATTAAATATGAAAATTCATATGAAATTAAATGAGCAAAAGGAAATTTGTAATTTTTTGTGATGCAAATTATTTCGCCCCAGGAGAAATTTCGTTCCCTTTATCAAGTACCTTCTAAATGAAAAAAAGAAGCCATAATCTGAAGTAAAATATTGTTGCATAATAAATGAAATATAAAATTTCCCCGAGCTAGCCGGACTTGCATAATCCAGTTATAGTTTGATTTAACTTACCGCGAGCGTACCGGCAACGCTGGCTTCTGATAGAATTCCAGCAATATGTACCTTTTTAGGAACCGTCTCACGTTCAAGAGATCTATCGTCCTCTATTTAAAATCCATCGTAAAGCAGTCTACATTTGAAACCCACCATCCACTGAATTAATACGACATTCGAAATCTACGTGTGCTTTTTCCAATGGAAAAGTATTCCTAGAATCGAGTTCCGAGCTTCCAATCATTAACTCGCGCATTATTCAAAGTAAGCCCTTATAAACCAATTTGTTCAGGTTCTCCAACGAAAACTTGAAGAACCGAAAGAAACACAGCACTTTAAAGATATTGATACAATTTAAATTCTAAAGGTAGCCGATTTAACTACTGTAATTTGTGTTTCGCTCCTATTATACAAATAATAATGCTTAGGTCTATTCAGCTTGTTAGAATTTTTTTTGCAGATTTTTATACGATTCGAATGCATGAAAATTCACGATTTACCGAGTGTACTGCAATTCCTCTCTGCATTTCAACAAGTGGTACAAAGTGAAGGGGTGAATTCCGAGTAGACCATCTGTCATGAAACCGTCAGGACTGATACGGAAGCACTTCATCGAAAGTTTATAATGTAGTCCATTATCTCAGACTTATAATTCAAAAACGCTATCGAGAAGATAGCAGCGTTCTAGTTACGATATTGCTTTTTAGATCTTAATTTATCACACAAATGTGAAACTAATTTCCTCAGTTTTTTGTGACACATCGAACGAACTGAGTTTTGTTGGATCTACGAAATGTGAGAAAGCGTTGGTCACGAGAATTTTGAGTGTTTTATATAATATTACCTACCGTTTTACAGTAAAGATGAATGATACTAAAATTCATTATTAACACTAGAACCATCAGATGGGCCAAAATGATTCTTGATATTTTTTACAGTTATTGGAAAGATGACAAATGATTCTCTAAGAATTTATTAGAGAAACTGTTTTCGTGATACCCAAATTTAATTATAAATCAGTCGACATCTCAATAGATGCACTTTTAGAGTTTCTAAGCAAAGATTAGAACAAGGTAATTACTGTTTAGCAGTTCGGGTATTAAAAATTTGATATCAAAATTCCCACGATACTACCATCTAGTTACTTACGTTACCAACTATTTTTATTCGACTTAAATTTTATCATTGCAATTGTTTTCAAGTAATTTGAAAGTTTGAAGAAGCAACCATCGCAGAAAATCCTGACTTCTCAGTTTCTGTTTCGTTAAGGAAATTGTTTCTACTGTATAATATTTTCTTGAGTGCTAACTCGATAACGAACGTGTAAATCCACGAGGGATTTTCTCAAAGGGGAAACACTAATATCGACGATCCGATATCAACAGATCGCCCGATGAGCAGAGTTAGCTCATTTGCTAATAAAATAGAGGGTTTATCGGTGCCAGTATTATCCTAGGGGCTAAGAAACTCGTCATTTACGAGTTGAGGAAATCACTCTGAGCACGTAATCTCGAAAGTGGTCTCTTCATTGGGGCGGCAACGGGAAGAAGCTGATGGCGGATTCCCAGTCCTGTATCGATTAAGAAGACTGTGCTTGATACAACTACCTACTTTATCAGTAATAATTAATAGAAAAAAAAAGAATTTAATGCTTATTTCGTGTCAACGTTTACTCTAAAGGTTAAAGATTGATAATAGACAAATAATATTTCATTTATATGAAAAATAAATAAATAATTTATACTTGTCGTAAACTTATAGGGGAAGGGGATAATACAAAGATAATAATACGATGGCACAATATAGAACTAGTTTACAATGGCGATGAATGTTTCACGAATGATTCTATATAAATCGATTCACTTGTCCAAAATAAAATTAATATTACTGTCTCACCAATAAAATTGAATACAATATCCGGGGTAATTAATTTCTTATTAATTAATACACTTCTTTAAGTCGTTTCATTAGATTTGTATTGTATTTCGTATTTCACATTTGAAATACAATTGTTTCCTCTCCCTCAGGCCACGGACCAGCCATTTCCGCTGAAATATTGACACGACCGTGTCAATGTATTACATGTCAACTAAAACGTTTCCCCTCGGATATTTGTCGACTGTATCGAAGCACGGCTTCATTGCCGGATCGAATGTTTTTGTTTTATTAAACGCAAACCACCAATCATGGTAAACGCAACGGTAAATCTGCGCGTCAATGTTCAAATCCGAAATCGGCGCCATTAACACTACACGTACCCATACTTTATAAATACCTATTCATACTGTAATCGGTCAAATAACTGGTTGTAAAATAAAGATAAACAAACTAAACGATAAATTTTTCTTAGTGAAAATAGAAACAAAAGGAAAAACAAGAAACGAAAAATTGATTCATCGGGCCATATAAGAACTAATATAAAGTTAAATGGACAAATGAACATGCGGAATTTTTAATCTAATTTGAAAACCGATTATTTGACCGGTCACGGTAAGTTTAGTGTTAATTTCTTACGCTGGAAAGACGTACCGTGCACATGAGATGTTTTTGCTTTAAAATTGCCAATGATGTCTTTCACACACTGATAATCTTGTTGCATTACACATACTATATAGTTTTGAAATATATCGTTCTAAAGATAATTCAGTCGCTAAAGGCCAATGTGGTTAAGTCCATTTTTTTATATTTTTGTGATTTTTGGAAATTTTAATGAAATAAATAATATTCTTTTTAGTTATTAAAGGATTTATTCGTTTCTTCTTTTTTTCTAGGTCAGAAAGCCCTTCTTTTCATAGCTTTTTAATATGTTGTATAATAATTTCAAAAGCCAAAACATTAATTTTCTCAATGTTTGTTTTCTGAACTTAACCGGGCTTCGGCTACTGAACGACTCAATTATTAATAAACAAAATTAGTGTACATATCTGCATGAAGAAGGTAAAAACAAAATTCTTCGCACAAGTCTTTGCCAAATCCTTTAATTAATTTCCAGCGCAAGAGGTTAAAATAACGCGTGAATCGTGTCCCAGCAGGACAACCCTTCCTATCGAAAATTCAAATATTTTTCGTGTAACGCAAAATCTGACCGGGAAACTAATTTTACGGTGACAATTGTACCGTTCCGCTTCAACATTTTATCCAAACCGTCCAATTCGTCGCGTCCGTGAATTTCCCTTGGACAAAAAAGATCAAATTCCCCGTTCGTTTCGTTAAAACAGCAAGGGAGGAAAAGAATTTTCGCGATCTCGCGCGAAGTTATGGGAAAGTCGAGCGGTGGAAAAAAGGCTGGCGCGGAAATGGAAGTCAAAATCGATGCTGGAAGGAAAAAATAAACTCGCGGAAAACAGAGGGATTCGTTAGAGCCCAACTGTGATTCCGCATGTCCGCAGGGACTGTTCAAATTCCGGCAGAAGCGATTATCCGGAATTGATGTCGATATTATTTTCCTATTGAATTCCGTTGAACAGGTTCGATACGCTGGTAATAACACGAATATCCCCCGGGCAGAAGATAGAAAATTTATTTGTCTAATCCCCGAAATCGAATCGATTAGATTATATAATGATAGATTAACGGAGCTTTGCGCGGGATTGTTCTGTCTGTCATAATATTGTACGGGAAACAATGAGAGTAAACTTTAGTTTGGAAATAGAAATGGTGAAATAATTCGTAAATGAATACCCGAGTCACGAGTTCCTCGTAATTTACAGCGAAATCTATGAAAATTTCAATTTTAACACGGGGTATACAAATGTTGCGATCTTGGTGTGTTCTTTTTTACTTTTTCCGATATCCAAATGGAAGGAAAGTCATTTGTTTTATTATATTTACGTATTTCTCAGTTGAAGTTGCATAATATCGCATGGAACGTTTTTGTATTTAAAACGAACGAATATTTCTATTAGATTCACGTTATTTTCATGATTAAAGGAGTTTAAATTGCTTCGAAATTGTCTTTCTTATCGTACTATTTACGATACTTTGTCTTCGGTTTCAAGATATATTCTTCGGTGATCGCGTTTTCGAAAATTGTCTTCCCAAGCGAGAAACAGGCACATTCGAGAAACCGTTGTGTGTTCTATAAACCGAGATAAAAGCTTTAAATTGTCCCAAAACGAGAAACAATTCGTAACAGTGGTTTCGACGATTTTCCAACTGGAATGTCAGCAGAATATTGCGAAAATGCAAGTGTGGTGTATTAATGTGTTTGATCGACAAACAAGCCAAGTTCGCTGAATAGCTCGTTCATCACTCCACAGTGTTTCGCTTTTCAGACATTTTATTTTTTATTTCGCTGTTGTAAACAAAAACTATTATTTCTCTTTTATCACATCTAATAAAGCTACAGAACTACGTAATAGCTGAACTAAAGAACGTAACACTGATGCATATTTTTCATAATTAATTCCTTTTTAAATTCCTTGCTTTCCTTTCTTTTTGTAACTATACATTATTTATACAATATATGTAGCATATTATTAGCTCAATTTCCCGCAATAATAATTACTTGTCCGTCACAGACCCACATTTGCACGTTAAACTCATGAATTGAAAGTATTCGAGATTTCCAACGTTTCGGAAATTCATTTAATATATTAACACGTCGAACACCGCACAATTTCATAGAGCAAAATACACGAAATGGAGGAAATATGACATTGAATCATCTGATTGAATTGCATTATTATTATTGCACGTTCGTCTAACTAAATGTTTCCGCGTTAGATAGCATTGTTTATAATATAGATACGTTTTCAAGTAATCATCGTTTAATGGAATGAACTATAGTAATACAATTTGGTTGGGGCTCGTGTTAAGAATGTAACTGCACCCTGACATCGTTAACAACGTTCTCACTTTAGAAAAGAAAAATGCAATCTTCCTTTCATTGCATTTTCTTCGATTCGAAACGTAGAGAATGGCGGCCATGATGGTCCGTGACGAAAGAAGGCGTTAAGCAACGTTATCGGTAACGACTTCTGCGGAATTGGCCGAATAGTATCCAGAATTGATACAATTGACGTTACTGTTGCGCGTTGAAAACAATCGCCTTTCGAGACGCGCAATGCTGTCGATAAATTCGATGATTCTATCTTCGAAATTTCGTTTGCATTACCTTCCTTCAAAAAACCGTTGTCGAGAAGTTGCATAATAAGCGTTTAAAAGCAACCAAAATGTTTCTTTTTTATACAATCAAGTTGACGTTTCACATTTCATTTTATAATATAATCCCTCGTGGAAAATGTTCGAGACACTCTGTATCTACATCCATCGAAAGATATTTTTATCGGGTACATTTCTCCTCGACTGTGCAACTTTAATCGACGTAGAAGTGATCCCGAGTGGCGATTGTGAAATCCTTTTTTGCCTTTCTCCCTTTTTACTTGGCGCAGACTTCACAAGCACCACCCACCGGATGTAAAATCCCGAAGTAGATCACAAGTTGAACGATAATGGGGACGATATAAGAGTTTCTTCGATAGTCATCGTCTAAAGATGTAGAAAATGATTGAATTGAATTCTAAGGAACCATTACTTCCTCGACATGTATTGAAATCAGTTTCCACATTTATTAACGTACACAATTCATTAATAATTATAAATACAATATCAATTAATATTATATTAGAGAAAGAAGTAATCGATAAAATTAATCAATAAAATCTGTGAAATCACTTAATAGAATCTAATTAATAATTTAATGTAATCCAATAGAAACATATACCACTATATTAATTGCATGATCATTACACAAAAAGCCAAGAGGTCAGTTCTGTAGGAGAAAGAGAATTTTATTAGAAACAGTATAATTATTTCTTGATAACTCACAATAAAACACTAACTAAATCAAACAACGCACACACTATTTATATACTCAGATGCTCTTGTCTCACTCACACACTTTCTAGAACATTCTTTCATTACCATGCATTAACTTCACATATATTTGGAATATTCTAGATTCATAAAAAAAACGAACATTATTAACATATAGAGAAAATCAATATAATCTAGAATATTCCAACGCTTTGAACATTCATTCAAAACGCGCTCACACACACAGTCGCGTCATTCATCTATTGCACACACATTCATCACTCTTCGATATATCTATTCGCACACTCAAATACATCCATTCCCACAGTTCAGAAAGAATGTGTTAAACCTAGAAAACAATGTTAAGTTAAAATTTTATAAATTGTCTTTCGACAATACAGACAGTGAACAATTATCCTTATATCTATCAATTATCCTTGTCATCTCGAAGAGAAAAACAATTTCCTAGTGCTGCCAAAAAATCATTGATGAAAACAGGGGGACGTTCCAGAATGAAATAGAGAGAAGAAAAGACACAGGGTTAGTATGTAAGAGTTAACGAAGTAAGACGCTAAATCCCCGGGTGAAATTGACTTCCGCCTGGCATGCGAGTATAAACCGGGGAACAATACCGGCCGGGACGAAAAGGAATCCTCGTAAAAGGATAGTCCTCGATAACAATCGGGAATCGAGCACACGAAGAGTTTGTTAGATACTTAAGCGTCGCCGAGCGGCAGGATACCGCCCCGCTTGGTGAACTACCACTTATTTGTTTCGTCCTGTGTGCGCTGGCTGGATACTACTTACACAGAACTCTATCGATTCCGAGGGGACCGGAAGTTGCTCGATACTTCGCCGCCGACGTACCCGGAAGAGCCAGTGGGAACTCGGCGCACAACGGAAACTTAACTTCAAAGTTGCGCGACTGACCACCGTGCAACATTATTTGTCGATCGGCTCGCTTTAACTTCCTTAACTGGATAAGATCACCATTTCTTCATTAAAAGAATGCTAGTTGGTCCGATGTTCTCGATACTCGGTTACCATGACACGTGGTTACTATTGGAACAAATTTTGTTCCGCTTTCGTAACATAAAGTGATAATAATATTTTTATTATTTTTGCTAATAGCTAAATACTTTTATTATTATCTAGATAATATTATCTAATAGTAGTAATATCTAGGTATTAATAAAAATATCTGGGTAATAATGAGGATATAAAGATATTAATAAAAATGTCTAGATAATAATAGGAATGTGTAGGTATTATAATAATAATGAAAATATTTCCTTATGCTACAAAAGCGGAACAAAATTTTTTATGTTTTATATTTTAATAATAATGAAGACATTTTTATAAATTTACTAATCTATCTAATGTAAATATTCTCGATAATAATAAATTTATAATATTATCTCACGCAATAATATTCTCTCACTTATAAAATTGATTTATTCATTAGTATTACCACCCTTAATATTACGAAACCTTATATTTACTTCTAAAATTTATTTGTATAAATCCACCTTGAAAACTATATAACATTACGTTTATTTCACCTCTTCACCTCAAAGGCGAAGAACATTAATGTTACTTTCACGTGGAACTTCTATTTTTCATCGAGGAGAGTGAAGATTATTAAAAGTGGAATATAAAGACGCAATTGGTTGTACCGCGTGTTTCGTTCGAAATTTATGAAAGAAATTTATCAGCTTTTGAAAACGGGAAAGTAGTTCGACGCTTTCAATTGCTTCGTTGAACTTTACTCTGAAAATGATTGAAGTTTAAGACCAACGACGAGTGTTATTCGAGGAATGGATTCTCTTAAGGGACGTTTGAGATTGTTCTTTGAGCAGTCCTTTTATCTCTAATGAGAATTTATTTCAAGATTTATTTAAGAATAATAAAGGTAAAAGTTTATCGCGTTCCGAATATTATAATATTAATTGTAATACATATTTGCAATGATTTTTGTGCATATCTTAAAAATTTCATGTAGATTACTTCGGTAATTATAAAATCACAGACTCATGATGAAAATTAGAAACTGAATTCGCCAAATCTTAATCTCAATATTATTTACTATTTTTAAACATAGATTAAACATTACTCCTCTGTTATCAATCGTTAATCATTAGGGTAAAAGGGAACATAGAATAGGTATAATATTCAGTTCTTTTTTTAACACTAGGTTTACGGAACGCGTCAATTTGACGCAGATTGAATTTTATAAACATTATTTGGTAAATGTTTTAATCGGTTTTGGTTGATCCAATTACACGAATATAAATCCTAATTGTCTATTTCTACATCTACAATTTCCAAAATCTAAATGAACGAATATCAACTTCCCCAGGAAGAATAGAATAAACTTTACAATAAATGTCCGTAAAACTAGTGTTAATAAATTATTAACGATGAAATGGTTTTATCAAGCATAATTCTGAAAGAAATCACAGGATAAGGAGTTGATAGTTTACGAGTAACATGTATTCAGCGGATATTGTAAAACGTTATTAAGACATGCAGTCTGAATTGAAAGACGAGAATGAAAAATGCCAGGCCGTTACAGATTTTGAATAGCACGAATAGGTGGTTGCCCTTAGAATTTCCCGTAAGTGCCCTTAAAAGCTGCTCCCCGAAGGTTTTATAAGCTTCGAGCTTCAAACGTTTTCTGTCCCTTAACATTCTTTGCCCTCTATCGGGGCGATGATGGATGCCTCGCATTCACCAGCGCGGTGATGAATGCGAGTTTTGTATTTGTACATGAGAACGGGCGCGACGCTTGCTGAATAAGACGCATAAGCTTTATGAGAAATTAATGGAACAACCTGTTCTGTTAGGTGAAACGTTCCCGAGACAATAAACGCGCCATACTGAATAGAACTGTTTCGCAATTAAATTCTCCACGAGGGCTTAACACGTTGAAGAATAATACTTATTCTTTTATAACGAAGAGAAGTGATACTGTTAATCAGCTATCTGCTGTGATCTCTTAGAAGAGTGTGTACCTAAAATGTGTCGCAAAAAGTAAGTTACCTGTTTTTGAACGAGTATACTCGTCATAACGAAAGCTTGGCGTTTTTTCATGACGAATATACTCGTCAAAAACAGCTAACAATGATTTCGTACCATAGTACTCATGCTACACTATTATCTAATTACTTAAGTTGCTAAATATTTTTATTTGTATGTCAATTTCCTTATTATAACTATTTTCATGCAATTTGGAAGCTTCGGTTGTCGATGACTACTCTAACAGTCAGCGTATTGGCATAGACAATTTAACAGAAGTAATTGCGACTTTAACGCGTCAAAATCTTAATGAATTTTTTAATTGCGAAGATTTTAACTGAATTAACCCTGTACACTCGACAATATTTTTCATTACAAACATTCATTATTTTCTGACGAAATATTAACAATATTATTTGCAGCTTACATAAAGAAATATCCTACATAAACTATGGGGCAGAATTGTTTTATTTCTATGTTTCATGTGTTAATATCTTATTCAACATTTTATATTGAATTTGGCAAATGGCGGCTGAGAGTCGCCTCTCGAGTGTAAAAGGTTAAAAATATTGAATCTGAAATATCTGTCCTGCAATGAATAATTTAATCAACCAAGATATTTTGATTGTAACGTGCAGCAAACAAATAATTTAACTGATCAACGTTTCATAAAATTTTAATTTGCAACTTATCAGCATAAATTACCATTGTGTGATACTGTTTTAGCGTATTAACTGTATTTCGAATATGTTTGGTAGATACCGACGCGTGAATAATATTCGATGCGAAACGATGAATATTCTCGAATGTTTTTTTATTAAATTGACAATGCCAACTGACGCAAAATATTCAACGTATTCCCATGAATCCCGTTGTGCGCTCTTTTTCCCCTGACGTAAACAACATTTGTCACTCGTAATATAAACATTGTCAGCTGCCCAACGTTTCCTATCAACAAAATCATTTCTGTTGTGAAATTGGAAGCCTCCGGGAGCGTGGGAACATTAATTTATTTTATCCATGAAGGATTTCATTATACTGAAAACGATGCAGCGGATTCGTAAAGTGATTTTTCGCGGCCGCATATTTAATGAAAGCGCGATCTCCGCGATCTATTTATTATTATTGGATCCTTTATATTTGTATATTAATAATAAGCGGAATTTGTGTGAGCCACAATAAGTTAAATGCCTTGAAGCAGCGTACTGTGGTTTTCCTTTTGTACCAACGAAAATGAGATTCATAAAACGAGGAAGAAATTATTTCTGTAAATTCTATTGTATCAAACCCTTTATCGCTTTAAATCCTTAAGCATTCAAAATCTCATAAAGACTCACGAAACACGGGTTAGCGATAAAAGACTCGTATTGTACCTTTCCGCTGAGAGCATTGCACTGAAATAATCCACTCTGTGGTGGTCAACATAAATTCAGAATGCATACAGCAACTCGCAGAAGTTTATATATGCTTGGTCAAGGTTTAAACATTTGAAAAAAAAAATAAGAATGTTGGTTTTCGTATAGACGTTTAATTCCTTAGGATTGTAGGAAATCAGTTAAAAGTGGGCAGTTTTTGGAATATTAATGTTTTGCCTTGTTTCTTTGTGAAACACTTAAATCACATGAGAAACAATAATTTATCAAGTCTTAGGTAATGTAAATATAAATATGTAATATTAATATAATATTTTCAGATTAAATTTTAAAATTGTATATTTTAAGTTTTCAATGTAGGAGGTGTACGTAGACTTTTGTCTTCAACTGTACATCCTCCAAACTTAACGTCGATCAGTATTGACGTCGATGAATATTGCTATTAGGGAAACTTACTTTCAATAAGTTCTTGTTCTTCGAAACGCTCTCGGCGAAACATGGATCTGCCGTTTTATCGCTTGAATGACTGCACATTATTCCCAACAGCTCCCCTTCAATAATAATCCGTTAATTGATGATAGTCCTCTCATTTGCAAATGAAAACAAATTAACAGCAAAAGGAACCCTCGCAGCGTTACTCAACTTATTAACATCAGTGTTATACGAGTAAACCTCAAAATATTCCACTAATGTATTCTAACATCCAACAAGAGTATAAATCAGAAATCTCGTGAACGATTTGTCAAACGTTAACACAACCTCTGTTAATGAGAATCATTAGCATGACTGTCAATCATTCGATACGCGACAACGCGCATTCCCATTTGTCAAGTGTCAGATTCAAACAACGGGACGAAAACTTTTTTCATATTATGTTACTGGTCATTTATTGTTCAACCTATAGAATTCTTTTTAATTTCATCAACCATAAGCTAAAAGTACACAGGGGTGAGGGGACTTTTCCACTCACAATGCTCAGGCCGCCTCGGCTTTTGACGCATCGTCATTATTGGCACGCGGCAATAGCAAAGGACGGAAGTGAGATCGAATGCGAAGGAGTGAAATAGAACTATAGAGAATTTTGTTTTCTATCGCTTCCGTCTTTTCTTATTGCCGCGTGCCAATAATGACGGTGACGCGAATAGAGGGTTAGCGCAGCAAGGCTTTTCTCACTCCTACCCAGTCCTTACACAATTTGTATTATAGTGGTTACTATATTATAGATATTGAAAAGGTGGATCTTCAGTAATCGAGAACTAGGAATAAATATATGTATTTAATGAAATATGGAAACAACACGGACAACACTTAAAAAGTACAACTCAATGCCACAGAGGCCAACACACGACTCTCTCTCGCCACTCTCTTACCACTCTTTTACAGGCATTCTCTCCCCCACAAACATTCTCCTCACTCGCATTCATTACAAACACCCAGATGCACCCCTGGAAAGCTGGCCCTGCAGTCGGGTCCGTGACGTTGTGCAGGCCACTTCCCCTCAACCGTTTTACAGCCTGTCCTTCACTCACTCATTCTTACATTCACTCTTCTTAAAAATACATTCACCTACACTAAAAATTCTAGATACTACAGTATGTATTATAGTGATCCCGGACGAACCCCCAAGTTTATAGTGGGGCTACTATTATTGTAGATAGTGAAAAGGTGGATCTTCAGTAATAGAGAATTAGGAATAAATATATGTATTTAATGAGATAAGGAAACAATATGGACAACACGTAAAAATACAACTCAATGCCACGAAGGCCAACGCACGACTCTCTATCCGCTATTACGCACAAAATGTTTCTCTCCGCTGTCTCTCACAAAAATGTCCTTCACGCACACATTCCCACTCGCTTTTAACACACACTCCCATTCACTCTGTCTTTCTCACCCTTGCACCCTTCTCACTCGCATCTTTCGTCCATAGTCAAAATTCACGCAGTTACGTACACGCTTTTCTCACGGTCCAGTCGCTCAGTTCCAGACACTCTTCCTCGCATTCTTCCAGTCACTCAAGATTTTCTAAACGCAGTCACACTATTTTCCAAACATCCCGGCGCCGGTCCGTCACAATACGACCTGGTCGCCCTTACGTACGCACAACAAACCATTCATCCTACAATACTTTAACCTACGCTAAATATTCTAGATACTACAGTATGTATGTAGGATCGGGGTTGCACTGAACTGACACCCTGGGTAACGTATAATCACTAGATTCAATCAATAAATTTTACAAAAATGCTAAAAGGCACGAGGCGTTCTTCTTGTCAATGTTCCAACACGACTGACTCCCTCTACCCTCACGTTGACGTCGTTCGTCTTTTTGTTTCGTCGCGAACACACTGAAGTCTACTCGTCGTCCTTTGATCTCGATACATTGTATCTACCGCTACTCGCGCGCTACATTCTTCATATAAGATATCCGTAAACCTCTAACACTACTCCTAGCGTCTATGCCACGTATCTACCAGAATGCTTACTGACGAATCCACTGGTAAATCCCGGACGAAATGCTCACTCTCCCCTCTCTCCTAAACTTTTCCAAGTCTCACTTTCTTTCTGTTATTTAAGGAGACCTTACACTTTCTCGGGTCGGAAGAACGACTTTTTGGAAAGTATATTTGAATAATATTCTCTGAAAAGTTCAGAAGAAAATTCGAAATACTTTCGAAGTTATAAAGGGTTATAGCAGCAAGTGTAAGGCAGGCCAAATCGACCATGCGGCATTTCGCTGTATTAAATTAATTTATTAATTATTAATTAAATGAATTTAACGAGATAAAAAAAGAACGTAAGAAGGATTTTATATGTGACAATTTGTTTGTCAAAACTTTAAATGCATTTTTCTCAAAACAACGTTTTTGTAATCGGCATGCATGATAATTTAAACATCATTTAACCAATTGGTCTGAAAATTTAATATGCTCTTCTAAGCAACAATAGCTCCAGTATAGACTAGAATAAATAAGTTTTCCTCAATTTTTAACGTTTCTTTCGCGAAGAAAATGCTATTTTTGAGACCACCAACTTTGGAGATCCACCATTTTGTGAATTTTTGCTCAGACAAAATAATCGTAGTCTATACTGCGACCATAGTCATACTTTTTCTAAGGATAATTCTTTTTTTTTTTTAGACGTTCTAGTGAGTCGCAATCGTGCACGCCAGCAGATCAAAATTTTTAAAATGACCTCCACGAGGCTGCTAAAAATCCCTATAGAATATCATTTATAAAACTATATACAAATTTCTTCTTGTATTTGAAAATTTAAGATGTATGTCAACAAAACTACGGACTCAAAAAACGTTTTTTCATTACTTTATCAGTCCCAAGTAAGATTGTCAAAATTTTCGACCGGGAAAGTACAAAGGGGTGGAGCGTGTTTGTAAGTGGAAGACTAAGAGTAGTTAGTATAGTCCCCTTGCACACCTGTGCACTTTTTTACATCTAAAGCCGATTGAACTAACGCAAGAGGCGTATAAAATAGATCTTTGAAACCAAATCTCCAAAAACAAAGGATTACGATACTCTATTCGTGTACTATCCTCCAGCGACGTTTAGTAATTTGTCCCTGGAACTAAAGGAGCAAATACGGCAAGGAGACACGTTCACTCGCGGCGAACTTTGTGACACCCTCGGTTTCGGTCGCTTCTGTTACTGGCTGATTCGCGTAAACGAAGATCGCAAATGAAACAGAATACGACGAAGTGAGATACAAGTGAAAGGAATGGACGCCAATAATCATTCTATATCGTTGGAGAACAGTACTTTCATCAATAAAAATCATAAACTTTGACTAAACAACTTTCATAAAGTGCGGTATCCGTCAATTTTCCGGGTTCCACAAATCCAGTGTGAAATCCCCGTGAAAAGCGGATAACACCGGTAAGCATATTTTGCCTCCGTAAAGGTGAAACGAAAGGAAAAGTCTGTTGTTTATCTCTCATTTACCCGTACTCCGTCATGTTACATCTAGAATCCGTCGTTAAGCGGGTTCAAGCGTCGTTCAAACACCAAAAAACTGTGGAAGAAGCAAAACAGAAAACGCAGAATTAAGCAAGCGTCAGTTCATCTGGGAAACTATGTTCGGAGCGAAACATCAGGCAGTGCCCGCGGCGCGCGAGCTTACGCGAACGCGTGTTGTACAAAGGATGAAAAATGAAAAAAAGGAAGCGTTGCACCGGTTTGAAGCGCCAACATCTTCAAAGGGCGTGTAAAGCCGCGCGATCGATATTTCCGGCGTTTTTCACGCGCGAAAATCTACGAGGGTCGCACACAAAAATTCCTAAAGTTTGACTATGGGTAAGATGTTCCTAGGTGGAGTCTTCCGCATGCAAAAACTCGTGAAAATTTCAAAAGCTTTGATGCGGATGGATACAAGTTTTTGAATTTCGTAATCTTGAATCTATCCGCCATCATGGGATACGTGTGAATTTTCGAACACGCTACGACAATTTCTTTAACTTAATGAAATTTGAGATTCCGAAGAAATGGTAATTTAGTGACAGAATAATAAAAAAATACTAGTATTTATACTCTGCATTTAAAAGAAACACTATTTAAAACTATTCTAACATAAATTAAGAAAATAATATTTTCCTATAAACAAAAATCTCAAGAATATTGTAGGTAAATTTCGAGAGTTTCAAGTAAAATTTACCGAATCATAGACAAAACGTGGTTTCAGGTTGCAGATACATATTTGTTCTACAATAATAGTAGACATAGAACAGTAATGTAACAGTACAGAAACAAAAAATTATTTTCTGTGAATTGCCTAATGTTTGACGTTTTTGACACACCACAGTCGTTGCGTAGATCCGAGGACATTTTCACGCGTGATCGTCGCGGATCCGATAATTTCTATCTTCTCCGCTATAAAAGAATTCCGCGAAGACACGTAAATTGCGATGGGACGTGAGTCGCGAAGAAGAATTAGAATCGCGAACAGTTCGACGAGTGAATGCGGCGTTTCGCACGTTTCATCCCCTCGGAAAATATTCGTTCGTCGGACGCGTCGCGAGACAATGATGTTTTCTGCGTTCCAGAAGCACTTCTTTTATATTCTCGGAATCGTGTTTTGTGAAAAGGATAGTGAGAATAACGATTAGACAGCGGATCTTTGTGTAAATTCAAATTTTTATGAACGTGATTGGTATAACGGAGTTACAATACGAAATGATTTTTCTGGGAAACATTATGAGAAACACTACACTTCAGATATTGCATAATATTGTTTAATCTTCAGATATTTATAGATACATCATATTATATAAATATAATCGAAATCTGCGAGCCTCTTATAAAAGGGAAGTGTACAGTAAATGCGAAAAGTTATATAACTCGCACCGATATTGTAAATACGCCGCCACTGTATTAAAAAAATGATTATTGGGATTACTTAGAAAATAAAGTGTTTCCAAAACACGTTTAAGGCGAATAATATAATTGCTGCCTTATACTAAATTCGAGCGTCATCTGTTCAAGATAAACCCCTTGTTGTATAATACAATGTCAAATTCGCGAAAAAAATCTTCAATTAAAGTCGACAAATATTGTTTACTTTATTTCGATATAAGTTAAACATTACTTTTCTATTATCAATCGTTAGAGTAAACGTATATATAAAATAAATATCAAATACTTCCCTTTTCTTCTAACATTACGATAAAGTAGTTGTATCAATCGCAATAGTGAAAACAATCATAGAACAAGGGGTCAACAAGAACACCGTGTGCTGCGAAGATAAAAGTAACTTATCTTACGGTCCCAAAAAGATAAACGGTGCCGCGAATCGCGGAAAAGAAGGGGTAGCGCGTACTCGATTCCATGCACCGGAAATGAACGTGTTAATGTTCGATGCGCACTCTTTTACGGCCTGAGTCTTCATTTAACCGACACGACGGCCAGGCAAAAAGTTTTCAATTTTCGGAGCTCATTGTCGACACCCTCGGACTCTACTGCGTGACATTTATTGCGAAAGCGAACGTGATCTATGGCGGCGCGCCGCGCCAGTTTTGCGATATCTAACCTCCACTTCCCGCCTTGTTCGCTCGACCCTTATTGGAAATGCGAGAAAGGGAAGCGCACGGATCGCAGCGTTTCGTAGCTTCGTATTGCTATTTGCCCCAGCCCCGAGCGAAACAATTGGCCCGAGTGCTCTCGATGAAACTATATCCACTGAAATTACCGGCAGGACCGTGACAATTTTCGAAACGTACCGTATCCACGGCAATTGCACGAAATTGTTACTGGTCCGCGCGCTTATTTTTGGCCTCGGAAACGAATTCTCGTGCTCCGAAATAATTACACGTATGGAACTCTCAGTCGCGCCACGGACAATTACACGAGCCCTGATTCGTCCTCATACATCACTGGTTCTTAACCTGCGGGTGCAAGAAAGCATTTCCGAGAGTGCAAAAGAAATTTCCAACTTTCCGATTGAAACAAAAGCGAACGTCAGAAATCGTCTAATCTTGTATAGGCAGAATTTTTGTTTGTGACTATAAACAAAATGTATGTAGTATAAAATTAACGAACAAGAACCTGTAAATACGAATAAACAATGTATTCAATAGTTTTAATAATTATATCAAAACGAGTATACCTTGTAATATTGAAATTACAATGACGTTAAACTTTCATGTGTGAGCGTATAAGAGTTGAAGTTAATTAATTACATAATTTTATTCGCCACTTTGTTATGCAAAATGAAATAAATCAACGATGCCAATATGTTGGTATATGACTTCAACGTCACACGGACCTGTAAAGGGTTAAAATTCAATTTCGACCCTCGTGTTAAAATATTGAATAAACAACCGCTTAGCTGTTAACGTACGTGTTCATTTTTCAAGAAATAAATTATCTTGCAATAGATACAATTTCTTGAATAAAAAAATAAAAATACATTTTTCAAGGGGGTGCGAAAACTTATTTTCAAGGTAAAGAGATGCCGATCACTACAAATGCTAACAATCACTGTCTTAGATGAACGATCATCTGAGAGGGTTATTCACTTTAGTGGGAGATGATTATTTTTGTATAGTCTGTAAAGTCTGCGATTATTCCACGCTTGCTAATTCGCAAGTACTGAAAGCCTATAGTTGTCTTCGGTTCGAAATTCCACCACGAGGCGACTGCAATGAGAAAGATCGAGAATTAATGAACAGTAAAGGGGTAACGGCGTTTGACGCTCGGAGCACTGATGTCTGATTTAATTAGTTGGCACCGACGCCGACGTTAATTCCATTTCTCCTCCAAACTAAAATATTATTCTGGGAAACGTTGCTGGCGTGACTTACAAGTTCTCTTGTCGGCGAACAAGTTCGCCGTTGCCGTCGCCCCTTTGCTTCTTCCGCTTATTTTTCCACTTTGAAGGGTCGAAACCGTCTCGCTTCGTTGCGCACGACCGAGAAACAACGTTTCGCAAGCTGCAGGCCGCCTCGCCGTAGACGCTGCAAGACAACGAACACCAAAAATTCTGATAAATTTCGTTCCGCGTTTCTTTGCCCGGTTTCATTCTGAGAATTAAGCTTTTGCCAAGCCATTCGAACATTCCCGTTACTTCTTCTGACGTCGTATCTCACAGTTTCTTAATGTGTTTATTGTGTGATTAAGATGGAACATTAATCGTTTTCTTGTTCCATGGAATGCTTTTCGTAAATTGGAGAGAAGCGTTTAATTGGAATTTATACGATGCAGGATTAATACAATTTAACTGTGTCTATAAATAGTAAATATCTTATTGATGTAATTAGCGAATTATATATGTTATAATTAATCGATTTATTTTATGCTCGCGGCGTTGTTCGAATTATAATGTATACGAAACGCGTATCGTGGTTATTTATGTCTGCAAACTTGATTGTTTCAGTGATGGCGCACAAATATTGCGACACGAATGGTACCTGGTTTCGGCATCCGGTGTCCGATCAAGTTTGGAGCAACTATACCACGTGCGTCAACTTGAAAGACCTCAATGTAAGTGCGATTTACTGGATACAGAAGGAAAATCAAGTATATGATTTCACGATTGCTAATGTGTTTCTCCTTAAAAAAGTAAGAGATACCGTTCACCAAATAAGTAATTAGATACTTTTAATTTTATCATTTATATTTCTAATTTCAAATGTTAATTACTATGTATTCTATTTAAAAGAGTAAATTTTCCGATGAAAAGAATTTTCTTATTCAATTATTTAAAAAACGTCTTACTTCATAAATGAATAATATGTGAAAATCTGCGACTATGTACATTACCATCCTATGTCATACAAAAGCAAAACAGGGTCACTTTTAATACAAACATTAGAATCAGAAAGTATACTGATGCTTTTCGACCGCGAAATAATACCAGAAATTCAAGGAGGACATTGTCACGAGGATGCATCGTTTTAATTTCTTCGTTGTAATTTGCCGTCGTTTCCTGTCGACCGATCATAAATTGCACTTGTGCGTCGAATATTAAAATTCTTTTGAAAGCGATGCTACAGCGAGAAAAAAACCGTGGACGGCAGGGCAAAATGAACAGATTTTTAGCCGGCGCTTATTGCTTCCGAATTGTTGTCCCTAAATAACGACACTCGCGAAATGAAAAATCCTAGCTTGGTAAATTTTCTCGTTTGCCTTAACATCTGCCTGTAGTTCCCTGTCGACATTATTGCCCGGTTAAATGAGATACCAGTTCGCGTTGCCAATTAATATTCTGTTACCTTCGTATTGGGAATATAATTAGCGAGAAATAACAACTTACCGAACGAAATATAACTACATAATATTATTACAGTACATCCAATAAAATGAAATATATTCGCGGATTTTGCAGACTAATTTTCTATCTATATTATCTATCTATTTTCACCACTATTCGTTCACTTTCGCAGAAAATATTTTTGCGAAATTTTTGCCCATCGTGGTTGTCTCATTTGAGAAGAATTTACGAAAGTTATTAATTTGAATTGACGGTCCACAAATTTTTCATGGTACACGTTCACTGCTATATTCTAGGTCACCGCGTTTATGAACGACGATATCCTTTTCTTTACAACGCTGAAGAGACCTAGTCAGCACACTCATGGAGTTTCCACCCCTTGGGGAATTTACTGGAAAGCTCGCATACGCGTTTCTTTGCTGTCTATAATAAATGCTGTAGCTCGTGCATTGGAAATTATTTGGAATATTATTTTATTATGAAGATACGCTTGAAATTTTATAAAAAAGAATAATATGTTAAAATGTTAAAATGTTAACATTTTAATATTGTAAAATATGAAAACGTCATATGAAACAATTTCTTTAACATAATACACGATAACGTGTATCTGTACTTTACTACTTAATGATTTTGTGATACGAATGAAAAAAGTTACCGAAGAAGTAGGAAGGGCAAGCAATGATCAGACAAACACACAAAATCAATTTACTCGAAACCTGAACCATATTTCTTCATAATATGTCAACTTAGTATTTTTTTACATTTTTTACTGTCGATAACTAAATTTTAAGCGTTACAAGTGTTAATAATATAAAATGAAAAAGAGTTTTTTAATCTTTCCTCTGCAAATAAGAAATAAATTAAGTTAAATTAAATATATTAAATAAAAATTAAAGATATAATTTGAGATATAACAGATGTGGTCTATGTAACACAATCAAAGGGGCCCGTTAATCCTCTTACTACTTTACAACCAATGTATCGACTTTCTAATTTTCAATACAGTTAAAATCTATACACAAGTGATTAACTTATCGAAAATATTCTCCTTTCTTTATACAAAACTACAAAGCTACATACGTTTACAATCAAACAAGCAAAACAGCGTGAAGTTACCTCTATTTTTCAGAAAAATATATTTATTTCAAAAAATGTCTTCCAAAATATTTCCCAAGATATTTCTGAGGAATACATAAACAAATTGTAAAGTACCAAACGGTTTAAACGAACTCTATAAAAGGTAGGTACTTAAGTGCTCACATATGTACATACCTCAGAGCCACTGGAACAAAATGGCGGCGAAGTTCCCCTTCATAATCGAGTAGACAATCGCACTCGAGTTCACTTCGCTGTAACTTCGTGCCCTGGGAGTATTGTTGATCTATGTGGAAACTCTGTCATTGGTTCCTATAGCTCTAAACGATCGTTAGAACCTACATGGAAAATTATTGAACGTCCCAGTGACGAAAACTTCGGGTGGAACTGCAATGAATCATCAAGATCCGGACAAAACGCGGATGAAGACTGTCACGGGGTCTGCATAGCGAACGGGATAGTGGGACCGAAGGGAGCGGTGGGGGGTTCAATGGAATTTCTGGGGAACAAAAGGAACGCAAATGTAATTAGACGCCGCGAAAGCTGACGCGAAGTTCATCTAACTAGTGGCCACGGCTGCGGTATAACTTCCGATCGCCATTAATACGATTGTCCGCGCGTAGCGACTTCTTGCGTTCCATTACACGGTAATCGAAGTTCTCCGTTGCCACGGGCCAATTGTTTCCCACCTGCAGCGCCGCCACTCCCCTCGTGTCGTTTTTGACGGTGATAATCTGCGAATCGGGCTGGGAACAATTGGACATTGTAACATTGTTCCGTATCGGGTGAATAGTTCGACGGACATCATCGTTTCTGATGTAGAGTAATATCTAGGGGATGACCGTACAGGAGATTGACCACTTCAATTTAATTTGAATAAACAACTGACACAATTACAATTGTTTCTTCGTTTGTAATTTAAATTTTTATTGATTGGTCTGTAAAAAAGTAATTGACGTTTATTTATAAATCTGCACTTCTGATTCTTTTGGGTTTCATTTAACACGTTAAATGAATTATTCTACGTCTACGTTTATTCAAGAAGTTAATGATTGATAACAGAAAAATAATATTTAATTTATATTTTTTAAAAAACACATAACATTTAGATTTGTCAAAAGTAGTTTAAAATTTTCGTCGCGAGCCTGACACGATATTGTAGGTCAAGAGGTTGAATGCATTTTAAAGAAAATATGGCTGTCTTCATCAGAATATTATCCTAAATGCATTGTTCTGAGTGTCTGAAATTTCAGGTCTTAGAAGTTGGAGTACTTAAACGTTGTAGAGGAACTATTGTATAATGATGTAAAGTTATCCCTTTGCACAGTAGAAATATTCAACGTTATTTTGGGAGATAAGGATGACAGTTTTTAGAAGTAACTTATAACTAAGGGAAATCACATGTGAATTAAGGAACTAGCTATTTTATTTCAATGTTTCGTGTATTGATATGTTATAGAAAATTTAATATTGTACATCAAACTGTATAATTTTGTTTCAAAACAAATGACGACTGAAAGATTCTCGAGTGCAAAGGATTAAAATTATACTATTGAACACCTAATGATTGTTGATAACACTGTTTATAGTTTCTTGGAACATAATTAATTATATTAAGTAAAAATCGTAAGAATTTGTAAAAAAAAAAAGGAAAATTGATGAAGGACGTGTATATACATATTTATGTATAAGGAAACTGTAGAAAGCTTCAAGATCCATTTACAGAATACAAGGGGCGTGAGACAAAGTTAGTTTCGATATTACAGAACATTCAATTGGAATTTATTTTCCTTTTGTATTTCTAATTATCCACTGTATAGACTATCGGATGAAACGTAACAAATAGCGACCATTTAATCTTCAATTCAAGTGGTATTTTGTAACAGTGTTTAGACGGTAACGGAATCGTGTGTACGTACACACACACAAGTTTCGATATCCGGAGATTACATAATGTCTCGAGTCCATACATTATTCACCAGCTCGCAGCAACTTGCAATGACCGAGACAACATCTCTAAGGATTTTTCTCACGGTCGGAGAACTTTTAAGATCACAGGTTCTCAACTTAGTTTACCAGTAAGAGATTAATCCTAATTCCCGAATTGTCATCAAACGATCTAAATTTTCTAATAATCTGATAACAAATCAGTGATCAGTTACTTCGATTTTGAAAGGTAACAAACTGTATATTTATTTTATTTCAATGTAATTTTCAAATTATATTTGAAGCGATTATCTTCGATCGATTGTAATACAATATTAAATAAAAAATTAAATGCAAAATAATAAGGCGACAAGGTAATGCCACAGAAACGTGTGAATCCACGTAGAGAACGCAAACAAGGAAATAAAGGAAACGCGTAAGATGAAACGGTTTAGTAGATGGATGGGGGAGGCATTCATTTTACGAGGATATAAGAATGAAAACTATACGGTCGCGTAAAGGAACTTCGATAACCCTTAGGTTTCAGTACGTCTGCGAATAAAATAAATTTTACAACCCCGTATTTCCTCATTTGTGTACTGAAATTTTATGCTCGCAGCAGGACAGCGAACGCACAGGGAGAATCGAATTTTCCTGTACGAACTGTGAAGGAAAGAGCGTTTAATTTCGCTTGCTACATAATAATATATTCTCATTTGGACATGGAGAAAAATCGTTCCATGAAAATTAGTTGTAGAGAGAACATAAATGAGAGTGCATTAAGATTCTACTAAAAGATTGTGGAATGCGCTTAAGGTATTCTGAGAAGTTCTGTTTGTAGAGAAAATAATCGAAGTTCAGAATGTAAAGAATCATATTTTGATAAGAAAATTCGCAGATTTTCGTAAGTGAAAAAATGATATATTTTAAAGTTTTATTCAATTATGATATTAAACCTGAAAGTAAACCGAATCGTGAGCGATATTGCAATTGCATTAAAGTTTTAACAGTTCTCTATATTGCGACAAATTATGCTTGTCACCTTCGACATATTGACGTATCTCCAGATTACGATTGATTTCCTTCGCAGCTTCCTCTTGTTAAGTTATATAATCCTGCAATACAGTAATTAATTTTGATTCCAGTGGCAGCAGGGGATTAATGGAATTTACGAAGCCGGGTACGCGATATCGCTCATAGCGCTGCTGCTATCATTGGCTATTCTCACGTATTTCCGGTGAGTCGATTGCATGTGCTACTTTCTCCGCTGAAATAAAACCAATATTCGCTATTTTTTAAACTATTTGCACTCGAGAGGTGACTCTCGATCACCATTTAATTTGATATAGCAAAATTATATGATCCTATATGTAATATTGTATAACGCAACGATATGCAGAATATTGAAATAAAATAGCTTTGTTTCTCCATTTGCGTATACTTTCTCATTAGTTAATTTCAAAGAATGTCATCTATGTCTCATCGGAAAATATTGAATATTTCTGGTGGAAAATTTTCGAGTGCAAAGGGTTAATTTTAAGGGTTAATAAAGGGTTAATAAAGCATTCCTTCCTTCGAAATATTTACACAATCCATATGAACCAAGAAAAAAGAAAACAATTCTACAATTAGCTCGAAAAATATTCATGTTTAACTTATTCAGAAAACAATGTATTAAACGAAACATATTGATTCTGTACCTTTGAGTTGGTTTTTCATGTAGAAACACTGTATTCCCGGTTAGACTGTCAATTATAATACCCCCTGTACATTTAGAAATTGTTATGAGTTCGGTAGCAGATACTTTATCTTTCTATTGTATCCCGAAACTCTTGACTTGCATGAACGGTTGCTTACCAGCGATACTTTTAACGAACAAATACATCTGTACACCTCTGCAATCCCAAATGCACATGCTGCCATTGTTTTTATTATTCCCTTCTGAATGCAGATCCCTGAGATGCGCGAGGATCACTCTCCATATGAACCTGTTCGCTTCGTTCGCCGTGAACAACGCTCTTTGGCTGGTGTGGTACAGGTGCATCGTCGCGAACACGGATTTACTATTGAACAATGGGGTACGCGCCACACTATTCTTGTGTTAATTGTTTCTCGTAAACTGTCTATTAATAGCCTCCAAACTCCACTTCACAATGCGAATTTCACGTATTCGTAGCGTCCACAAATATTTCAAGTTTAACCCGTTGCCCTACGACTGATTGCTCAATTATGATTGATACCACTATTTTGCCATTAATAATTTAAAAAAGAGAAAAATTCTAGGCGTATTTTATGTTTAGGTTTGCTTTAATGTATCATTATAACAGAAGAATATTTCATTTGAATTCAAAAGAGTTGAGTAATATTTACGCTTGTTAAATTCTCTTTAAAATCTTTACCATTAGTCTGACACACAAATAGGATATCACGCTCAGCGTAGGAATTAAATTCCTTCGCGTAGTTCTGTCAATTTTAAATGGAACTGCTACAATAATTATTACTGTGAAATGAAATAATCAATACGAACATGCTGATGATTATTACTTCAAGTTTGAATATTACCGTGATACGTGCACTAAAACGAAACAAAGCTTCAGTTTTAAATAGAATCAACACGAACAGTACGATGTAACATCTGTACTTGCCATCTCGTTAACTGTTAATCAATTAACGTTTCTGCAGAACCACCTACGTATAATGTTATCCGCAGGTTTCACCAGCAAGCTTCTAATGGACGAAACTGCACAGCCGAAAATCGCATTCAATATTTACGTTTCCAGATAATTTGCCGTCTCCTGCACATTATCCTGCACTACTTTTTGCTCACTAATTACGCCTGGATGTTGTGCGAGGGTTTTTACCTTCACACCCTTCTCGTCAGTGCTTTCACCAGCGAGCACAAGTTGGTGAAGTGGCTGATGGCGCTCGGGTGGCCGGTACCCGCGGTCATCGTCACAATTTATGCCTGTTTGAGGGCGTTAAGCGATGATCCGGCGGACACCGAACAGTAAGTACGCCAAAAACTAAATTGAAACTCCGACAACGGAGAAATCTATGGTAAAATTAACTTCGGAAAGTGTGTCAACAACTTTTTGGACCCAAGCAAACAGATCGAAAGTAATTAACCCCTTGCACTATGATTTCTTTTGCAACTGCGCTCAACAGAACTATTTTACTGTTCATAATTCGTAATTAAAAAAGAATTGTACACTTATTCTGCGCTTAAGTCATAATTAACGATAGAAAAATAATATTCAATTTGGATTTAACACTAAAACTACCGGACGGATGAAATCGATCCATGTCAGAATTTTTATTTTGCATATAAATTATGACTAGGAGACTCAAGGGATGTGTTGTTCTAATTTTTATAAAAAATTGGAGGTATATTGTTATAATTTGTCGGTAGTTTTAGTGTTAAAGGAATTCACTGGCATGTATATTTGTTAAATTTTATTTCAAATCTTTGTCGAGAGTCTGCCACAGTATAATATGGTAAGGTGTTAAATATACTCTTTCCAAAATAATTCCTTTTAATAATGTTTGATTATCCGAGCAGCGAGTTCGTTTAACAGCACTAATAAGCTACATACAGCTGAACAACTTTCAATCCAATCGATCCCGAGGAACTTTTTTTCATTCTGTCTGTGAATTTCACGTTTCGATCACTTAAGGTAACAGGAGGTTATAAATTCCCGTGAGATCAGTGCGCGCTGAGCACTCTTAGCAGAGCACACACGTATTTGCATTCTGCTTGAAAAATTCAACGTCACGACTCAGAGTCGAGATATTTGTTCGTCGGGCAAGGCTCGATCAATTTTCTGTAATAACATTCAATTTCGCGTTCACCGACCACCGATAAACTCTCACGGAACATTTCCATGACGTATAAGAAATTATTTAGTGACTACTTCAACGGTTATTGGTTTCGTTTAACATGTCGTGGCCGCGTGTCACGTGTGTGTGACTTACCGATTATCATTGCTATGGTGATATTGATAAATGAAGTTCATTCCAATCTTCATCTGTGACTTTGCAAAACAATGAAAAAACGGAAGATGTGCTTGGTCCGGCATTAACTTTTATTATTTTCAGTTTTTATAACAGTTAACGCTAAACTTATCGCGACCGGTCAAATGACCGGTTTTCAAATTTCATTAAAAATTCCGCATTTTCTTTTGTCCATTTAACTTAATATTAGTTCTTATATTGCCCGATGAATCAGTTTTTTTCATTGTCTTTCCTTTTGTTTCTGTTCTGACTAAGAAAGATTTATCATTTAATTTGTTTACTTTTATTTTATAACCAGTTATTTGACCGGTTACGGTAGGAATAGGTGTATATAAAGTATCGGTACGTTTAGTGCTAATCCGCTCTTTAGTCTACCAGTGTGTGGTACAGCTCCATAATTTTTTAAATCATCCAAACATATAAATATTGTAAATGCCGTATACGTTGCATTCAAAACCGACACACTACTACGTGGTGTTGTTCTGAAATTTGTGAAACTCACGACAAAAATCCGATAGGTTTATGCGTAGATACTTGTTCTAAAAGTACCATAAAATATGAATAAATTCCTCCAAAAAGTGTATGTACTTATTTGTTACTAACGCATTTCATTGGCTTTTTGCATATTAATGTATCATATGTGTGTATCGCATGGTATACGACAGTGTCGCTCTATATATCAGCGTCACAGATACACTGCCGGTCAAAAGTTGGGGATCAATACATCAGTTAAAAGAAAAACTTCCATGTTTTATAAACAACTTTTATTGGGGATTCTTGTTATGATAAAGGAACATGGACATATGTGTATTAGTCAAATAAAAAAATATATAAATTTTCTTATTTTATATCGTATATTTATAAGATATAATAATCTTTAACACTTTGTACTTGGAAGTTTCTCACTAGAAATTTTTAACATTTTTTGACGAGATGAAGACGATATTCCTTGAAACTGACTCGAAGGGAAATCAGAAGTATGTTAAGGAACAAAGCTATTTTATTCCAATATTTCACGTATCAAGGCATTATATAAAATTCAACATTAAATGTCAGATTTTATAGTTTTACCGCGTCAAATCAAATGATGACTGGGAGTCGCCATCTGAGTGCAAAGGGTTAATTTGTGACATTACCAATCAAGTGGTCTCAAACTTTTGACTGGCAATGATGTGACGCTTATTGAAAATGCTTCGTTTGGCTTAGTTATCATGTTTTATAGAAGTACAAGTTGTATGAGTAACATATTCCGTAAAATGATTGCAAAAGAAGCACGGTCCACTGCAAGGCGATTTCCAATATGACCTCGATCGCGGACGTGTTAAAAAGGTCGTTCGCGGTGCAAAAAGAGATACACGTTTTTCGGCATGGAGCCGAACTAGGATTGATAGTAGCTTTGCCCGACGGCGAACACTTGCGACCGCGATGACAACAAACAATAATGAAACGCGGTGGAATAAAAACATTTCAAAGCGGACGAGCACAATGAAAAAATAATAGATAACGTGAACCGCCATCGGCCGCTCTCCCGAAAACAGACGGATCAAGTACTTTTTTTAATCAAACGAAAATCCATTTTATTTGGATTCGTTTTATGCGAATGAAAATCGCGTAAATAGAATTTGTCGGTACAAGAGAAAACAGAATATTAGAAAGAAAAACTGATATAAGTTTTAGAAATATGTATTTATTCCATACAGCCAAACGAAAGAAATAATAATAATGACATTTCAGGAAACAAAAGTACGTTTTATTCGGTGTTACTAAATTCAGATCGCGCATAGAAACTACCCCGTAAACAGTGTTCTGATTTACCGCTTGGAAAAGTGACTCGCGTAAAAATGTGCCGCATAAATTGAAGGCCGAGTGTGAAGCTAAACATCGGTGAATTATGGAGTTTGTTTTCGAATATTGATATGTCGAGAACGACGCGAGAATTGTGGAAAATGCAAAAATGTAGCTTTAATGGAAAACTGTCAAGGACGTAATCGGTGGAAATTAATAGCCGGCCCGCGCTGAAGCAACACAAGCGCGATATCAATCGATAAAATACTAAAACAGATCGCGCAGGGGAATGGAAAATGGACAAATGTTTAATGCAAAGCGTCCGATTGAGTTGGGCAATATTGTTGTGAAGAGTTATCTTGATCGCCGAGGTTTTCACCTACGGCAATTCCGAGTGACATCGCCTGATGTCATCTACATTGTCAAATATCTATATTTTCAGTTATTTTCAATGGTATACAGAATCTTGCACAGAAGTCTATTTAATACGTTGACTGTCACGAGAAACTTCAACATTTTATCTGTCATTTATCCTTTTTTAGCAAAAATAAAAAGAAACAATTATTAATCATTCGTTATCACGATTCTTACGTGACATTATCATCTAGTTATTTACACTATTGATTATTTTCGTTCGACGTAAATTATTTTACAAATAATAATTGTTTTCAAGTAATTTGGAAGCTTCTATCACCGGTAACCACCATAAACATATTTCCTTTTCGTTAGATGTTAACACTACAACCACTGTACCAGTAAAAATGATTGGTTTCCACTTTTTGTTTCGCAATTGTTGATATCTTCAAAGCATTGAATATTCAAAATGATCTTGAAAATAAACAGTTTCACTTGAATACTATGATGAATATCTGAAGAAACTGAAAATAATCTACTATTACAATTTTTATAGTAATTACATATGAATCGTATTAAATGCTCGGTAATTCTAGTGTTAATGATAACTACGATGCAATATTTCTTTTTAACAAAGGTAGGCCACCTGTCCCCGACTGAACAAAACACCGAATGTACAATCTTAATGAGAATATTCGATTGGTTTCTGTCCTGTAAAAATGAAATTAAAACCTTTAAGAACTCCCTTTCATCAAATTAAAGGCGACCTGGGCTGATATTACTTATCTTCGCCCTCGAATTGGAGCTCACAGGAAGTTTATCCGGGCAGTATCCGGCAGAAGTGTCGGCACAGGACAGTGTCGTTACGAAAATTGTCGGTGGCGGTGTATTATATGGTCGTGAGGCAGCTCACGAAATCCCGGGGAAAACCGCAACACCATAACAGTCACGGGTAGGGGATGGGGCGGCTATGTTCAGCGTCGAGCGACCGTGTCGCGTTGATTTCCTATTGTGCGGTGGCGGTCGCAGGGGATTCGCGACGAAGCCAGACACTACGGTGACACCCGGTACATTGGACAGCCTCGTAGTAGGTTGCAGCACGCGCGTAACGATAGGGTCAAAACCGAAGCTATATTGAGTTATCGTCTGATGACAGCTCCGAAATCCGTGACGAACAAAGGGGCCCAGCAGCACTGAATTAATGAGTATCGCAATGGTCCTGCCAACGTTAATTGATCTACGCCCTAGACGCATAGTCTAAGTGATTTAGGCTTCTAGGGGATTAACGAACTTACCGAGATTACTCGATTGATTTTTCTGTTTCGGGAGGACCACCGATTTGCCTTAATTGTTTTCGGGACGGTGAAAATCTCATTTGGAATCTTAGGGGATAACGATAAACTCGAACATAATCGCGTGGAAAGGTATTAATAAGGCACGCGTTTAGGTAATCCGGTGGAAAATTCGTAAGATTGAGGTTCTTAACCTCTTGTACTCTGATTTCTTTTATAATTCGATGTAACTATTTTATTATTCATAATTAGAAAAGAAAAAAATTCTATGCTCATTACATGTCTATGGTTATTATAAAATACCACACTTGATAAGGGGAGAATAGTATTTAATTTGAAAGAATTAAGTGACATTCATATTTAGTAAAGATGTAGTAATATATTTACTAAGTTATATATTTAATAGATGTTTAGTAATATATTTACTAAATTCTGTTTGAAATCTTTGCCATGAATCTGACACGATATTGTAGAGCAAGGGGTTAAGATTCTCCTTCGAGATCTGATATGATATGAAACTGTGGAAATCTTTATAATTTTACTTCAGAAGGAAGTAAAAGGGGTGTAAGATTAGACAACATTTAAGGACATTACGGCCAAAACTTTGTTACTGTTTTCGCGCGAGGGTGGTGTATAAGCAATGTATGTAAGTGCACGCCACACCCTCAAACTTTGCGAATTGTAAAGAGTGCAACGTTAACTGTGCAAGTAGGAATTTAGTTTTAAAAAGTTGCGGCCTTTTTTAAGTGGCGCTTCAAAGTTTCACGTATAACGAGGCAGTAGCTCCCGGAGAAACTTACCCCATGCATCGATAATGATCGCAGATGTTGGATCAACGAGGGCAACTACATGAATGCGCTAGTTTACCCAGTCTGCGTTTCTACCCTTCTAAATCTGCTGTTCCTCTTCAACATCGTGAGGGTTCTATTGATGAAGCTGAGGGCAGGCCCTACGATTGGTACACGACCATCGAGGTCCATGCGGCAAGCTTTTAGGTAATTATATCCCTAATCAGATTTTAAGCTCGGCGTTATACAAAGCACTTAGTTTAAATCGATTCAATAAATTTCCCTCTATAATTTTAATGATAAAACAAACTACGCGGATAGAAAATTGACTGGGTTGATAAATATAATTAATATGATAATTAAATTATGAATTTTATGCATGGACGAAACATGCAAGTTTGCATGATTTTATCTTGTTCCCAGCTTACCCTCTAATTTTCGTAGAACGTTATTGAACGATGGAAACTTTCAACAAACATTCGTGTTTTATTTGTCCTTAACATCGTTACTTTTACTTGGTGTACATTATACGTGCTTCATGACAGGAATATTGTTTGTCGTATAAAAATAGTGCTACCATTATTTATATGCATCATTGTTCAGTATTAGCTGGTTCCAACTGGCCTCACTAAACCTTCATGGTTTAATGGTTTCGCTTTTTTCCAGGGCGACGCTGCTTCTGGTGCCACTTTTGGGTTTACATTATTTGGTGATCCCCTTCAGACCGCCGAAGGACCACCCGTGGGAGCAATTTTACGAGGTTCTTTCTGCAATCACGGCCTCTTTTCAGGTAAATTCAATGTTTTCCCGGATGCTACATGCTCATTTCACGGAACATTTAAGTTGAACCTTTGACAGTAAAAAATGTTTCAAAAATGTCTTGAATATTTCATCGAATCGTTAAACCGTTTAAGTGAAATAATAGAAAAATTAATAAAATATTAAAATAAATCAATAATATAACAAAACTGACAGTATCATACTCATTTAATTGTTAATTCCAAATGAATTTTGCTTCACAGGGACTCTGCGTCGCCATTTTATTCTGTTTCTGCAACGGTGAGGTGAGTCACCAAGTCTCCGAGCGTCATTACATTTCTAATTAACTGAAACACAGTGTACAGACATTTTCATTAATAAAATGGTGTTCGTTCGTAGGTAATAGCGCAGTTCAAGAGGAAATGGGAAGGCACGGCTCTTCTGCGAAATCGAGCCAATTCTTGCACGGCCACGACCGTCTCGGTACGGCAAATTCACAAAACATAGACATCCACGATTCCGTAGAAATGAAAACATCTTAATCAAACATCATTTGCACGTTTCATGTTTTCTTCCGCCTGTTTCACATCCGTGCTCCACTGTCATAATTCGCGAGCATCAATATTCATATTGCTACACTGCTTCTATTCATCATCGGCGACACACGTGACATCGATCTGTGTTTCGACTTGCGAAACCCTGTTTCACGTGTGTACCATTGTTCAAACATTTTTATTTTTGTCTTTTTTTCTTCTCGTGTAGAGAAGAAATAATGCATATCAATTTTTCAATTTTCAAATTTTCTCCTAACTCGTTGTAGGTTGCTTGTTAAGTTTTCAAGTTGGAACATTTTATAAAATAAATTATCGTCTTCTTTACGAAACCGTTTTTTACGAAACCGTAAATTTCGGATTCATAATCAGCGCAATTTTTTACAGCGCGTTCATTGAATTGTTGGGGAAGTAGAATGTAGTAAATCTGGACGCTGTACAGTGTATGAATGAAGTTTGAAAAATTACTGTGTGCTGTAACGTAATAAATCGTGGAGATTACTTTGTACATAGCTCTTCATTTTAATTATACTTTCGCTCTGCCGACTGCACGTTACGGATATCTCCCCATATATTTTTGAAATCTATAGATTTGCCTTTGCAAAATCGATCCCAAGAGACAGTCCGGCCATTATGAACGTCCGCATGGCTTCAGAAAAATGTTCTTCCGCGCTGTGAGAATGATTTAATCCGACCATGATAATAACGTTCAAAATTTTACGTACAATCCGATACTGTATCGCGAAATCACGGCTCGCTGTACAATTTTTCAGTGCTTTATTAAAAGGAACAATTTTTGCTTTCATATAGTACGTCGATAAACGTTTCAATGGCCAATCAAAAATAAATTATTTGGTTCAACCCACTCCGTTACGCTGCTTCCCATCACTTCATCGTCAACAACTTTGAGCGACCGCTTGATCTGCGATATGAAAGAATCGTCGCACTTTCATCATTTCAGCACTTCAATTCCTACCTTTTCATCGCAAGCTTTCATTTTTTTTAGTTCTCTATGCATCGAGCGTTACTATAACTGGGTCACCGGAAAAGTTGTCCTAAGATATCTTCGAACAGTGGAACTGAAGAAAAGTTCTTTTCCACGCTTTCATTTTTTTTTTCATCAGACTTGGCTAACTTTAGTTCATTGAAAAAACGTAATAACACCGTCAATGAACTTTATCGATGGTGATACATTTAGAACGTCAATAACCGAATTAAAAAATAAACAAATGTTAAAACCTCAATTTCAAACCATTATCGATCGTAAATAAGATTTTATCGATCCCATAGCTACAAGTTACCTATAAAATGACCACTTTCCATTTCGAGCTGAGTTCTCAAAATGAGTAACGAACCACTTAACTATAGTTCAAAGTAGCATTTGCGTCTGTTAATTCCCAGCAGCAATGAATAGATGAATATTTATGTAGATAATTTAAGCGGCGACCCAGTTACAGTTTCATAGGCTGTCAGTCCCAGGCCATTAGTAGCAATACTTAATTACTCGTTGGTCGCGCATTGTTCGAATCCGACGCATTTATAATCACGATTTTATGCGTACCATCCGTTCAGCGGCCGTTTCTTCTCAAGATTCGACATAGACAGCGTGACAGGTGCAAACGCGACACGTCACCAAGGTAGAAACGCGAATGCACGGCTGGTCAATGGTGCGATGCGGACCGGGTAGACCCAGCAAACCGATACTAACACATCGGTCCAACTCCTAACCACCTAGTACCCCTGAATCGAACCGTACAGTACCGGCAATTGAACTTACTAACAAGTAGCGTGTGTCTAGAGAGCGAACGAGAGAGAGAGGGAGAGAGTTGTCCGTGTCGTGCCAATGACAAACGTGCCCGAAGTCAAGTCCATCTTGGGACGTTGACTGTTTCAGTTTATCCGCTCGACCGCAGGTCCGATGGCGGGAGAGGAGAAGGTGTGACTATCAGTCGCCCGCGCCGGAACAACTCGATGGGAAGCACGCGGATAATCGACAAACCGTACAGCTGATCGCCACCAATAATCTCGACGATCATCCCCAACTGTTGATCAAGCCCAAGGACAAGAATAACTATGAGCAGACGCAATGTTGATGAACCCGGTGGGACTAGTGGACTGTGAGGGCGTCCGGGTGACCGCTGGACGTCATTGAAGAATAGAACTTAATGGTGCGAGAAACATCGGTGAACCATGTGTTATCTTTTTCTAAGGGAGTCTGATCTTGGAAGGACGTTGATCGAAGATCAGAATGATTGCAAAGGATTAGGCTTATTCCTTCAGATGACTTGTGATTTTCTGTAATGGACGGTGGCTGATGAAAAGACGGTCAGAATAGAAGACTTGGCAAACATGAAAGTATGAATGTGATGGAGTATTTTGTTGGAAAGTTTGTTTAGTGAAAACGCAAAAAGTATGAACGCTTCGCGGTATTCGATCTGTTTAGGGGTTGCGAACTATTGGAGCGTGGAAGGAAAGAAACTCAAGAAAATATTGAATATTGACAGATTATGTAATGCTTGCAGTAGTTTTGCTTTTAATGGTTTTCGGTGAAATATTGTTTACAGAATGGAGCTATAAAATCTATGAAATGTATGTATGAAAAGATTAAGTAATATGGTATAATTAGTATAGGATTGATTTAGGAAAATTATTAAGATGCTCTTGACAAAATGAGATATTTGATATTTTTGGAACAGCGTTGAAATGAAATGACAGATGGAAATCAGAGATATTGTCTTTATGTACATGTAAATTACATTACCGAGTAATCTATTAATAATCGTTGTTTAAATCTGTAAAAATAAAATTTATCGAAAAAATCTGTAGATTGTAAATATATTGAAAAAATATATAATTGAAGGTAACATTATTAATTCTACACAGATTTAGTTAACTCAATATTTCAAATTTTATTTCGTTAATTTCTTCAGCGCGCAGATACGTATTCTTCTCATATATTAATTAATATATAACTAAAATAATTTTCTACAAACCACAAATAAATCTCCGAGAAAAGTATAATAACTGATTGGCTGCTCATTGGTACTTATGCAATAGGCAAGGAATTTCATATTAAGCAATACAACGATTCTTAATTTGCGTATAATAAATCAAAATTATAGAATAAGGAAATACTATGTAATTACAACAGTATCATATTTGAGCTTAATTAATTTCCCGGTATTATTTCCAAAAAATACATTTTTTGTTTAATAAAGAAAGTAATAATTAATGCAATTTTATCACGTAATTTTTATACGTAAGCAATTTTGTAAACGAACATTTATTGGAGATGTATTTAATTTTGAGAAAATACTAAATAAGCAAGAAGATGTACAGATATAAAAGTTTTTGGCTCACACTGATAGTAAAATTAATTTCGCCATCCACCGATTAACATTTGAAGAAAATTATTTTACTATTGTTAATATTTGAAAAATAAAAATTATTTAGGAAAAAGGGGAAGCTATAATAATATATTTCATATATTAATATTATAAATAAAATTAACAAACATTTTAACAATCTTGTTACTAAAAATATTTAGTCTTAATTAATATATGCCTTTACATGGACGGTTCCCAAACACTAATAAATATAGATCAGAATTTCATTTTTTAATCTTATATATTCCAATATTATAATAGTAATAATAAAACATAAAATATAGTTAGAACAATGTAAAAAATTAACATAAAATATTATTATATGTTACAGAGAAAAATGATTTTATCAACATCCAGACCTTCAAAAAGTACTTTAACTATTGATAATTCAGAATTGTGTATACAGTAGTACCCACTTAATGTTCATAAAATCGTGTCTACGGCACAAATTTAATTCGGGGAGGTAGGTATCGTAAGAATTGCGGAATTGTATTATTGCATTTTACTATTATAACTATTATTTTTATTTTTATTATTACTATTAATTTCTGCATTATTATAGAATACCTACAAATTTGTACCCATATTTATACGTACATTTTGTACGTACATTCATGATTTAACATTATCATTGGCATTACAATAATTTGCAGAGATATTGAAAAATCCAATTAAAATTTTTATTTCTATATAATACATTCGTATTATTTAGATTTATTCAAATATGGTCATGATTAGTGATATTTTCACAGTCAATATTTTGCTTTAAAAAATTTTGTCTTCTTCATTTTGATGACTCTTTGCTTGCTGAGGTATTACTGATTACAAGTCTGAAGTAACACAGACACTGGCTCAGAAGAAACGCTGCCAAAAAATGATTGGAATGACTCCATGAACATTAAATTAGCGCAACTGTATAAATAAATTTATATCTGGAAATTAAAGTATACACTTTCATAAACATATGCTTAATGAAATGCTTAAATAAATATCTATATTCAGATAAATATCCAATTAATTAAACATTATAATTGTATTATATTTAATTAATTCAATATTTATCTGTAGTAAATACTTATTCAAATTTTCAATTACACATTGCTTCGTTCAGTTAAATAAATACTTTTAAGGCCAAACTAAGTTTGCTATTCTAGGTAAAGTGAGAGCGACCGCAACGCTTGATAAAAGATTAACACTGTGATTATCCAAAATTTGTCTACCACAAATGTATTTTACTCCTTTCCCAGGACGTTCAACCACCACTCGATTCTCATTAATTCCTATAGTGGAAAATAAAATTTTAAATATCACTGCATAATATGGAACACACAGTCTCAACTTAAACAAAATTTACCAGAATATTGTAAAGTAGCTCCTAGTATAGAATCTATAATGCTACCAACAAGACCTCCAATACCTCCAATAAGAATAACTGGCCATTGTGGTGCAGCTACTTGAAGTACAGCGGTGTCTACAGTATATAGTACGGTAAAGTAATAAAATAACCCCACAAGCAATCCGCCGAGCGCGGAAACCAAAAGACCTACCCAGGAGACACCACCATTTGTTCCTATAAACATAAACAAGTACTTTTGCAAGAACAATTAATTTTTGTAATTTCAGTATCTTTACCTCTTGGCACTCTTTTTCTGGAGGTAATCAAAAAAGGGTCACTGGTACCGACAACTGTTCCAATTTCTGAAGCCCAGGTATCTCCATTACAACATGCGAAAGCTCCTAAATCACAAATAATTAAAATATTACTCCAATGTGTCATTTCATAAGACCTGGAAATTTAATTCATAAAGTCAAATACCTTTATTTCGATTAGACATACCTAAAATTCCAATTGACAGCCAAGAACTCCTATAATTCTTATCAAAATCTATAGGTCGTTCGCCACAACCAACATCCAATAAATATATAAGTGCTAATTGTGTTGCCATACCACCATTACATAAAACTTGAATCCAATTTCTTTGGCCACCTTCCTTAAAATCTGCTTCAAGTTTTCTCTTTTTGTGTGAACGAAACTTTGTTGCTTTGGAAGATGAAATAAAGAATGCAAAGAGACAAGCCAAATGAGTGTAACTTGTAAGCGTCAAAATAAAACCCATAAAAAATCCTGCAATACAATGTGCAATTACAATTTTAGACTGTATAAGAATCTATGAAGTCAAACTTTCACAAAATAATTATTATACTTCTAATGTAAAATGTGCATGTCAATAAATGTTTCATTTTATAAGAAATTATACTTTTATATATAAGTCTTACATCATTTTATTTTAATCTTCAATATTTAGAAATTATTTCAATAAATTTTATGCAAAAGTTTTTTGTTTATAATGTAGAACTACAATTCATTATAATTTCCTTCCATTTAAAACAATAAATATATTTGATTACCAAGGATAGCGCCAGTAATATCTATGCTTTTCTTTTTTAAGCCCCAAAATGCTACAAACAGAGGAACCAAGACAACTGCCAACCATCTCCATGGTGATATCACCAAGTACTCTAAAAATAAAAGAGGTTATTCAAATCAAAACATTCGAGACAAAATCACAATTATAACAAAAAAACGATGTTCTAAATATGTACCTTCGAAGTGATTATCACTATCTGGATGAAATGTTGAATAGGCTACATTTACGAACCAAAAAAGCATAGAAATTGGAATTGCACAAGCACTAAGAAGAACCGGCATCAACACATGAGACCGTTGATTCTCCATTTTCGTCTTCGAAAACATGTTTTACTCGATAATAAATTAATTTTACATACTAATTTTAATTCGATTGACTCAATAACTGAATCTGGTTGGTAATGTAAAGGAAGTATCAAAAAATACGTGGTAAGTTAACAGAACAACCACATCCCATATGTCTATGCACTACACATGCACGATACCTGTTTACATTTACATACTACTGAACAAAAAGATACCGTATACGCCATTATCATTAATTTGTCGTATATATTCAGAATTATTCTAATTTATTTGAAATTGACATTACTGTCCGCAAATGTTACGAACATTTTTAAGTTGAAACTATATTTCTTAAACAAAGAAACTAAATGAGAGCTGTTGTTTTATGCGTATGAACATTGCATTACTAAGCAATCTATTAATAATCGTTTAAATCTATGAAAATAAAATTTATTGAAATGAGCTGTTGATTGTAAATATAGTTAAAAAAATATATAAATGAAGGCAACATTATTAATTCTACACAGATTTACTTAACTCAATATTTACAGTTTTATTTCGTCATAAAGAATAACGTAATAACTAATCGACCATTAATTGGTACTAACGTAATAGGCAAGGAGTTTCATATTAAGCAATATCATTCAAAATTTATGTATAAGAAATTAAAATTAGAGAATAACGAAATACTATGTAATTACAATGGTATCTTATTTGAACTTAACTAATTTTTCGGGAATATTTTCAAAGAATACACTCTTCGTTTAATAAAGATAATAATAATTAATACAATTATGTTACGTAATTTTTATACATAAATAATTTTGTAAACGAACATTCATTGGAGATGTATGTAATTTCGTTAAAATACTAAATAAACCAGATGTACATACATATATAAAAGATTTTGATTCGCACTAATGACTCGTAAGAATTGTTTAAGAAAAAGCAAAAGTTATAATCATATTTTTCATGTATTAATATTATAAATAAAATTAACAAACGTTCTAACAGTCTTGTTTTTATTTTTATTATTATTAGTCCCTGCATTATTACAAGATACCTACAAATTTGTACCCACATTTTCATGTACATTTTGTACCTATATTCATGATTAACATTATTATTGGCATTACGATAATTGACAGAGACATGGAAATATCCATTTTTTTTTAAGCCCCAAAATGCTACAGAGGGACCAAAACAACTGCCAACCATCTCCATAGTGATATTACTAAGTGCTCTAAAAATAAAAGAGACTATTTGAATTAAAATATTCGAATAAAAAAAATACAATTATAACAATAAAAAGATACTTTAAATCCGTACCTTCGAAGTGATTATTACTATCTGAATGAAATGTTGAATAGGTTACATTTACCCATCAAAAATGCATAAAAATTGGAATTGCACAGGTACTAAGGAGAACCGGCATCAACTCGTGAGATCGTTGATTCTGCATTTTCGTCCCCGAAAACATGTTTTACTTGACAATAAGAATAAGAAGAATAAAAATAATAATAAAAATACTTAGCGAGGAAAATACAGGGCGGTTATAAAATTGTTTAAATGTTAAAGTACTAATTATAGACATTATATTAATAGAACTAGCAAAAAAATATAGAGAAATATGAAATTTTAAGTTGTCTATGCTTAACAAATGTAATGTGTACAGTAATTAAAAAGTTTGAAATAGGACATAAGAAAGCTTGATTAAAATGATATAAATTTAATGAGAATACCAGAGGTTACATTGAGGTATATACAAAATGAGCTTAATTTAGCAGATAATGATAAATGAAGTTACAAGAAACATGAATAAATTCGAATGTTGCGGCCAGTCATATTTCATGTACATGTACATAAGATGAAGATACTAGTCAAAGAGACCGACGTGACAAAATTATCGATTGTACTACTTCTGATTGGAAACGTATATTCAATATTAAAAATAAGATATATGTGTAACAATTTTCGTTGCGACACATTATTGGAATATACTGTGCTGGTCAATGTAAAAGGTTTATCATCAAGCTTATACACGGTTGAATATGAGCGGCTTTAATAATTGTATTCTATGTATATCTCTAGAAAAATATTTCTATTATGAATACGTATCAACAACAGTAAATATTAACATGTAACAGTTTTCGAGATGTAGTTTTCGCTCGGGTACAGTATCAGTTACAAATGACACATTCTTTTTATATATTTTTTTATCATTTTTGTCACACTTACGGTGGTATTTTTTTCTTATAAATAATCGCTACGACTGTTCAGTACAATTCAGAGTTAATATCGAATAAATGAAAGGCCTGAAATAATTCGCTGAATATCATATAATTAAGTGTAAATGTTAAATTTTATAATCCTCTATATTATTACCAAAAGACTACCAGCCTTTTCGTAATCTGCTCTATGGCAGAAAATTGATTAAAATGCAATATTACATTTTGTAAGACACTTCAACCGGGATATAGAAAACAAAGAACAACAGTTTACTTGCCGCGTAACCAGAAGAGAATTATGGAAAGAAATTAATATTATCATTACGCAAAAAAGTTCTATACAATACGTTGTTTTTCTTATTGTTGAAAATTACATCTACTCCGATCAACATATACATATTTATTTATGATATAAGCCTCTAACATTAAATTGCATAGATAATATCGATAATACAGTTTCTCAACAGTTTTGAGATAATAACGATCCCAATTTCCAGGGACATAATGGCCCTCATAATTATTTCTTTTTAATAATTATCAAAATACAATATGACAAAGAAGAAAATTGATTAAAAGAATATTTTCTGACATGATTAGGCAAAATAAGTCTCTCTGGCGTAGCTTAATAAACTAAAACATAAGTGTTTCCAATGAATAAATTTGCATGTAATGGAAATTACGGTCACATAGAAGCGAATTTCCCGATTCGTCTGCATTTGTTAATAATGTAATCACTTTTCGTGTTTGAAAAATGTAAAACATACAAATCTACTATCTTCAATTTTGTCATAGTTATCGCCGTGTAGAGCTAGCTAGCGCCTATCCGTTTTATTTTTTTATTATTCTTATTATCGTTACTATATATTATAAATAGTTTATAACAGGAGAAGTAATATTACACTATATACAAAGGTATAATCAGGGTCTGACTTCAGGGAACCTAAATATGCAAAACGCAACTGTCAGTTGCATTTCTTCAGTAACAGTCTCAGAGTTTGTATTTCATTCTTTTTTTTTAAATTCTTATTATAGTTTTCAATTAGAACTTAGCCATGTTTTAGTTCTTAAATTATCGAAGCTACCTCACAAAGAGACGCTATTTGAACTGCAATCCGGATACTTTAATAAAGTTTTGTTCACATGCAAAGAAAGGCTACTTAAAGCAATCCCAAAAAGCAATAAGCTTTGTCTCTGTTTCGAGAAGTAAATTGTTAATAGTCTGAAAAATTCGGTCATCGTGTGTCATACTACTGTTTAAGATTGCTTTAATTGGTTTCTTTCACAACTTAATTTGATTAAAGTATCAAAAGTCAGTTCGTACTGTCCTCTTGTAGGCGCAATAAATATACCTATGTGAAATAGATTGAAAAAGTGGTTGTTTCAATCAATAGCAAGAAGTATATATCTATATCTTATTGCTGAAGTTTGAAATTATGAAGTATGAAATTTCGAGAGTGAAAAATCGCTTCAAATACACGCGTATAGTGACTAAAAAATTACACGATCACGTATTATCACCACATGATTCATCTTTATACAAGTCGATTAATAAAGACTAAACTCTTATTTCGTATCTTATGAAATCGATATACCTTCTTCTGGAACTATACTTTCTAGCGGCGCTGGTTCCGCAAATTCACGAACTATTAATTCATCAGCTAGGGATATTACCTGAGAAAAATAAAAACAAAAAATATAACATGAACAATATTCACGAGGTTGTTGAAAATTTGTAAAAATACCTTATACGCAAATGCTTACCCCGTGTTTGTGAATATTAAGATAAAGATTAACGTATGTACTAGTATTAATATAACCTTCAATTTGGGCTTGACCAACAATACCGTTACACATGTGAACAACTACATCATAAGCCTCCTGATTCCACTCACCTAGTGCAAAATATATATGATATACAGGATGATTCATGATATGAAGCTTTTATAGCTTATAATTTACTTTTACTTACCATTCTTCGGTCGTACATTTGCTAGAAATATTTCAATTGCTTGGAATGGCATTGTGAGATAATCTGCCCTAATTTTTTTCATCTCCGCATTACTGAAGTACCAGTAACCGCCATGATCTACGAGTCTTACTAAATGTCGTTCACCGCTAGGATCTGGTTTTTCAACGTATACCCTTACCCATCTATCGAACCACTTTGCAACTAAGATCATACCTTCTGCAAATTACAAAGTATAAGATTCGTATGTATGTTAATTAATTAAATGAATAATTTATTTGTATAAAATTATGTTTAAATACTTTTATAATGTTGCTAAGAAATGTAATAGTGTAGTATACAAACGTACTACTAAGTTCATCTGGAACGGGAGGTGATTCTGTTGTATTATATAATTGTGTCATATTTTCGTCTAAACTCCGCAGAAATGGGTATGTAGGGTGAGTAGGAAGCTGTACGAAAAAATGATTTGGTTTCACTACGTGACACACAACAACATCATTATTTACTCCTTCTACCAAGGATAACTGCATTAGTTCTGTGAGCCATAAGACCTCTGGTTCATTTGTTGGTAAAATTTGTTCAAGGGTCATATGGGGATATTTCTTTTCTGGAAACTTTTGTCGTATCATATCCAGAGCAACGTTAATCCCTTCAGAGGAACCTTCTATGGCACAAACTTTTACATCTCTTGACGTGGGATGACGTTTCACACTGATGTGTACATCTGCTTTAATTCGAATATTTTGTAAGAAATTACCATGATGACCAATTAGTTTTCCTACTAAATTTTGTGGTACACTAAATTCATACGTCACAGGAATTGCGTTGTCCTTCGGGTGACCCTTAATACTACCTCCTAAAACAGAAATAAACTATAGTAATGGTATTTAAAATTTCAATCAAATTTACATTAATTATTAATGTTACCTTTCCCACTGTCGGTGCTTCCTTCGCTTCTAGCTTCGTCTGTAACACTACCTTCTAGAACTCCAGATACTGGACTGTGATTAGCAGAATCTCTTTCGGATAATACTTGCACTTGATTCTTAGCACTATCTTTAGATGGAGTTGTAACAGGTAGCTCTTTGTTTGGGAGATAACTGCATCCAGTGTCCATCCCATTTTCCTCGACTTTATCAACATGCTCTAGTGAATTCTGTTCACATGCTGACTTTTGCACCCCCTCTTCAACAACATTTTCAAATATTTTCATTACTTTGTTACTAGAATCAATAGTATTTTCCAAAGAGGATGCGCTTCTGCTTCTAGCGATCATTTCGAAATTACTTATCTTGGGATTACTACCAAGTTGTATGTCCATTTTGCTCGATGTAGTAGCATCCATGTAATTGTACCATACTTCCTCGTCTCGGGAGGGTGTTCTCGACCGTGTAAAAACAGACTGTGACCCTGACTTCCTCTGAGGAATATCTAAACTTTCGCTTCGTTTTGTAGGGCTACAAATGATCTCTTCTGTTGATTTACTACAACAACTTAAAGAAAATGATTCTTCAATATGTAAGTCAGAATCATAGTAGCTTGAATCGGCTTTCGATGAAGCAGCTTCCTTTTTATAATTGAGATATCTTCTGTCACTGGAATCTGAATTAGGAATTCCACCTGGATCAGCTCTGTCTACTCGACGACGTTTGTACCAAAGGAGACCAATTATAAGTGCAAATGCAGGAAAACTCCACTTCACAAATTGTATGTGAGTAGATGACATGTTTCTGATCCACTGTAGCTGTTGTTGTTGATACACTTTTTATTCTGAAATAAACAAAAGTAGCTTAGGAAAAATCTGTTTGCATTGTAAAACTTATAAATACTTAAAATATAGTTACTCATTTAAAAAAAAAAAAAATCCATACAATATTTTGAAAAATAGTGACAAATTTACGAAAACAGTGATATACGTTGCTGGTAAACAAGAATAAATTGTTTTAAACTTAGTCATGCGTTCCATTCGAATTGCACTGATAGCAAAAACAAATAAACGATTGAAAATAACGTTATAACTACGTTCATGCAATGTCGATGAAATATAATTCTTATTTAAGCTCGCCTTAAGGTAGGCTCACACCGCACCTCTCGTTAGCTTAACTTCTTTTGTCATTCATACTATAACGCGCCCCACAGCGGTTTTCTTGCATTCAATTTTATCTCCATTCATATGTTCGGTTTGTCCTTCGAGGATTCAATTATTTTACTGACTATCTATTAAAACCGATAACTGACACGTACTTTCGATCGTCGATCGAGCATACCGAGTATACACAGCCACTCATATGATGCCGTATCTAGTTTTAAGAGATTTTCAGAATGAAATCCAGAGAATCCTGCCCAGGTGAAGCAAAGGCATAATGTGAGTTCACCTTTATGTAGTTTCCTTCACTAATTAATGTTTCACAAGCGTAACTTCCGGATGCGAAGTGTACCTGCTTGAATATCTTAATTACGAAAAAAGGTTCAAGGATTTTTACAGTTCCGTGAACTGAGCGCGATTAATATTAATGTAAATACCATAAAAATACATTGTTCATAAACTGAAACAATTTGATAAATGTGTACGTATACGAAACTCTCTTTAAAAGTTAATGCGGTCGCAAATATTCTTAGTTAAACTGTTCCCCAAACAGACAATACTCATTGACGTTGGAATAAACACGGTAGCTTTCGCAAGATCCTCTTCGGTAGCGTGTTAATCCGTATAATTACTTTATTAGGTACAAAGTAACCGAATATATTCTTCATTATTGATAAGTAATCCATTGCAAATTAATGGATTCTGGACTCAAATAGTGGATTAATGGACTCTGATTACCGGGTTCAATTTAAGATTATTTTCATTTTGATTTAAGAATTTTATTTTTCAATAGTATTGACAAATTTTGTAACAGCGCTAACGGGTACGGTACCAGATATGTTTAGAATAGTGTCCTATTATTGTATTTCACCCTGATGTAAAAGTTAAGGTCCAAGAATCAATTGTACTCAATTTAAATATTGACGATCTATTTATATTTAGGATTCGTGTTGTACATCAGAATTTATTAGAAAATTAATATATTTTTTCCGTATAGGCGAATATTCTTAGACCATATGTTTCTAAAGTATTTATTGACAAGGCGTATACAGAGTGCTACAAAATATACGACACAAAGTTGAATGATACAAGCATTTTCAAAAGAAATGGATTTATAAATAGAAACGCAATATCAATTACTGAAATACATATCAGAGATTTAGATTCTATTTCAAAATCGTTTTGGAGTATACTGTTAAAAGAAAAAGAATACAAAATTCCATGTTTACGTTGTGAAAGCCTCTCCAATATTCACCAACTCGAAACACTTTTCCCAATATATCAAAAACGTGGTTAAGTATACAGGGTGATCCAGAACACAAGCGAAGAAATTGAAATTCAACAATAAACAAAATTTTATAAAGGACACATATTCTCGAATTTGTGTACAGGTGTCACGCACACAACAACAAGCGATATCTAATTCAAATTACGAAGCAGAATGTTTTCCGAATGAGTTGTCCGGAGCATCCAATTTCACACAATCTCTATTTACTTTCGCGCGGTCCACACACGCTTGACGATACACACATCGAAGCGGCGCGCGGCGGCCTGTGTATAGCGCGTTCGCCCGGTCACGTTGCTCGCCGGAGGTTTCCATCTGTGATGCCTAAAGTTCCGAGAAACGGTTCCATTTCCATTGAGGAGGAATTTCAAAAACAGGAGAAAAAAACAACACCCACGTGAACGATGTTCCAAGTACGTTCCCGTGGCTATGGTTTCACATATTCCCAAATCGTCTACACAGAACACGAGGCACGCATACGTAACCTTTCCCTTCCTTTCTCCGTCCACAAATATCCTTGCTAAAAAATCACTACTGAAACCCCCGTCCGAGAATAACGACGAATTACAAACTCACAATTTTAGTTTTACATGTGTTCGATAACGAAGACTGTTTCGCCTGTAAGGAGAAATTGAAGAGCAGCATCCTTCGTGAAAGAACTTTCGTCGTTGATGGAACGATTGCGACACATGGCTGGGCAGCGGGGAGGGTGGTGAGGGATATACGGGGGGGGGGGGGGGGAGACTAGGGAAATTCCCAAGGAAACCATGGGACACGAGGCAAACAGAACCTATGAAGGTCGAACCCATAAGCATTAACTTTTACGTTTCGGACGGCACTCACCGACGTTACGTCCATGCTTTCTTCCATCTGTACTGGTGGCGGGGTCCTCGGGGGGGTCTGGTCGTATTTGTCCGAAAGAACTGTCGAAGGAACAAACGAGGCGGCTCGTGAAACAGTGAAAACTGAGATGGGAGCTCGACGGGATCGGGCGTGAAATAATTTCGAACTGGATCTCGCCGGTCCTCTCGCTTTAACGGTGACTGACGCGGCGGGTACTGCGGTTTGCGGAACAACCCGCGGCTTTCAGCACGCGGTAACTCTGGAGACCAGTTCAACCGGAACCGCTCGCGATTGCGCAGACGCGATTACGTTAAGCGGCGCTCACACGGTGATAACCGCTCTGATAACGTTCGAGAACCATTTCTTCTTCTCCCGTGCCATTGGGACGTTGTCAGCCGAAATGAATATGGAATATTTATCGCCGACAACGCGATGTGTGTGTTACTAGAAATAAGTTTAGGAATTGCTAGCTGTGAACGGCTCTGCCAATCGGCCGATAGGAATGATTCGCCGCGCGACACTGTGGGGAAGATTCGATTTAGGACCATTTGTTTGACGATGAATTGAATTAGAAAATGTGGATACTTCGATTTCATTAGGTTTTTAATACTCGCGCTGTACCTGATAGTTTTACTTTAACGTTGTTTCGTTTGGAAATGAGACATCAACGACAGCAATACGAAATTAATGAGATTCTTAGGTAAGAAATCTAGAAGTCCTATCTAAATGTTTGAAACCATTTAGTAACTACTTGTAGAACAAAAATAAAAACGATCTTGCGAACGATCTTTCAAGTGTTCATTGTAATACCACATGGATTCCTAGAATTGTGGCAGATCGGGGAAATCCTTTGAGTATAATTATTCAAATGAATGCGCATATGTAAATGAATATTTTTAGTAGAGTTATTATCAGAAAGCATTTACGACATAAGGTCACATTCATTAGGAAGAATTATTCGAACATATCACTAACTTTGCTGATAGCTCTACTGGTGGTAGGGGTTGAAGGATCGAGTGACACTGACTGTGATAGACAACAGGTCGAATAGTATTATGTCAGTATGAGTACTCATTGGTGTGTCATTTGACCGACCGATGAAACTAGGCTGCAATATTAGGGAAACGTTACTAAAAGCCTGGGCAGCTAGAGTGTCGCTGCCTCGGATCTATGATTAATCATAACACGCTACGTGTTTGCAGGCGCAAAAGGAAAATATCACTAAATTTCGTAAACAATATTATTCAAGCTCGTTCAACTGAAGAAGAAACGACCTCTTCCTTATCTTTAAGTTGTCACTTGAAATTCTTTATCTAATTTAGTGTAACTATATTTGCACGAAATGTGTTCCTTTAATAAAAACTATACCTAACAGTTAGACCACTTCAGAATGCCTGCGAAACGGAGAACAAAATTAAAAAAAAAAGATGGAAAAATATTTCAATTTTAAAGTTACACTTTTTGACATTAAATTAATAAAATAAAATAAAATTTGCTCGCTCTTTATTTGCATACTTATTATTTAACATTTAATAAATATTTTTTGAATTATGGTACTGGTATAGTACTATTGATTAGATGAGTATGGCACGCAGAAGTGGGTGCCTTCGTTTATGGAACTTCCCATTTAACGACAAGCCATTTAATGATGACGGTCCTTTTATTGGTACAAACGCTACACTCCAAATTCTTAATGAAACGTTCCCAAACCTCTTGATTGAATTTGATTGTTTAGTCAGGGAAGGAGATCGGCCAATTCTAAACGCTAAATTGCCATAAATTTTGCGCTACAATTAGTGTACACTACGCGTAATACAATTTAAGTTACCCAAATTGAATTTTCGAAAGGCAAATAAAATTTATGGACTTTCCTTGCATTTCATAAATGCACCGTATCATTAATTCTGCAAAATTAAGTATAAACCAGTTTAGTCTTTTCTTTTTTAATGCACTGCAAAATTTTATGTATATAATTTATTCCCTCATTTTACGGATCTGAATTTTAAATTATGGAATCTTTGCTATGAGATAAAGAGTAACAGCTCTCTTTTTCTCCTTTGATAACAACCTGCGATATTTCGAATTAATCCAGCGGAAATATGTGAAGCACATTTTCTAATTACGTGTCTCTGTAGGAATGCGATTAAGAAATCCAGTGGCTCAAATTTATCGTGAAATCCTTGCTGAAAGTAAAAGGAACAAAATTGGTGACCAAAGGAAGATGTTGCGTAACGCCTTATAAAATTATAGGTTTTCGTCCACGGCCGTTAACGTGGGACACAATCTCGAGCAAACAGGTTGCCGCGCCGAACTGGTGGTTCCAAGGAATTCGAGTTACCTACGCGCAATATTAAAAACGCGTATTTCATGAACACGGCCTTTTCCATCTAAACAACCAATAGGTAATGGATTTCATTTGTGAACTTGCTATGAAAAGTTACGTACCTATGATCATTAAAACATCTCAAAACTTTTGATATGAAACAGCGGCAATAACGAAGAGTCTTAACAAAATTGTAAACTAAAATTCTACAATTTTTAAATGAAAAGGATTAAAATAATTGAATACAATTTCAATTTATTTTGAATTTGTTGCAAGCATTATGATAATTTGTATTGTGCAAATAATTTTATGTAAAATGTAAATCCACGATTGTACTATAACTATTGCATAAGAAAGAAGGTTCCATAGCTCTTACAATTAGTGCGATAATGATGAACTGTGAATGCAAAATACGCAATGGATACACACCAGTATTTGCAATTCATTCACACGTGACCGTACACAACATGATAATAACTGTTCGTTAATTTACATGAAACGTATAGTCACGTTCGTCATACAAGTAGAAATTGAATTGTAGGATTGGATATAGAATATATTTATGAACGCGTGGATACGAAATTTCAGATTGCACTCAAATCAAAGGAAGCAATAATATAATTAATAGTGCGCTTACATAAGTGCAGCTCAAGAGCATTAATCGGTGATAAAACTATTATTTGTTTGTGGCTATAGTGTGATTACTTTCACAGATAAGATTGTTGTGCCAGCGATAGTGTAAATATACAGTGATAATAAATAGTAACAACATAGTAATTGTTACATCAGATTATCAATATTCCATTTAGTATAATGTAATTACCTTTCCAACAAAATAGTAATCTTACAAAGACAGAAGAACAGCCTTCTCGCATCCATCGAATACGAAATACTAAGAACATTTTACTGATATCGTCTAGAATATTAGAAACATATATTTATCAGTATTTCTTGAAAATATCTTTGAATGTTGCAGAAACATTATTTTTCAAAAACTGCATCGTAAAAAATTAAACGAACAAATATACAAAATAGATAAGATACGGATAAACAAGTTACGTTTGAGTATTTAATTCGAAGTATAGATTTATAACACTTACACTCGAAGACTGATGAGATACCGATGATACAATTAACCTGATACCGATCATTTCATTTTAAACCTAAAATTAATTACGGATATCTATTGAGTAACATACTTTCGAACATTATCATTATTAAATCATTGAACTGCACATAAAATTTTGTGTTATCTTTAAACACAGCTGCATGAATACGAATAAAGAAAATATTACGTGTGGATACCGAAGAGGGACAATTGTTATTACTTAATACACCGTTATCTTCTTGGCAATGTTTCATTGATATTCGCGCAGCAACGTAAATCCGGATGTTATGTATACAAAATTACCATAATTTATTATTTGAGGGAACTTTCACGCTGTGCTAGTTGTTAAATATATTACAGCAGGAACATCCGAACGTAATAAATACTTTATCCTAATCGTTCACGTGCATCGAATAATTTCGTGCGATGCACAAACGACCGACGAATAGTCGCTGGTTTTCTTTCGAAGGGACGAAAGCGAGAAAGGTGATCGGCCGGGATCACTCGGGAACATGATTTCAGGTCCGGGCTGCTCGAAAGGGAGAAGGGATACGCGGTGAACGAAAAAAACAAAAAGTTCAATTAAAACGAAACCGGTAACCGTTGTCCGGTGAAGATCGGGACAGGCGAGTGGACGCTCGAGGAAGTAGGTTACGTTTGAAATCTCGTGAAAGAAAAATTTCGAATAAAAAGAAAAGGAGGCAGACGATCGTTCATTCATTGGACGCCTGATCAATATGTTCAACCTAACAAAACGACAAAGTTATATTTCTTCGTTTAGCCCTGAGTGTATTCGAACCCAACTGCACTAGAATCGCTTCGCCATCTGTTTATAGAGTATATTGTTACGCATGCATAGCTGTATATTGTTACAACGCTAATGAGGCAAACGAGCCTCGAAAAGTACAGTTTCCGACTCGTTTGATTCGATCGAGAATATTATTTATGTTCACGGTTCTTTTATCATTGATATTTGTCACGTATTATACACACACGAGCTTGTTACATTTTATATTATCTTGAAAAAAAAGACCCCCCCCACAATTCTCTCTTGAATTTTTAATGGTTTCTGTATTGTCAACCCTAGTGTACTCCTTAATGTACCTATACGTTTGAAGCATTACGCCAAAAATAAGAACAGGCAGGAACAAGTATTTAATAATGTTCTTAAATTCAAATTATCTTAGAAAAAGAATAAGGATGTGATCAATTTGATGATAAAACAAAAGACGTAATGTTAAAAGTCGGGCAGGTATTTGGAGCAAATAGACTTGAAGAATGCAACAGATCGTTTCGTTGCTAAAATTTTCCTCGGAAATGAAAGTGGTACGATAAAATAATGAGAGCTACATTGAAAATATTTGTACAAGCGAGAATGAGCTATGGGTCCATGTTGTCTGTACAGCGGTCAGCACAGCGGAGGTTAATACACCTTTGATTACACAATATAAAGTGTGCGAACAGGCCAGGACAATACGGTTGTATTTAACGGGCCAGTTTAAGCGTCCTTAATGGCTCCGGGCTGTTCGTGGCCACTTATGAAATTCGAGGACAGATAATATCTGGAATACCCGGATATGAGTATATTTGGATCACGAGAACTGTATCTAGGTCCCCTCACCACATCTCCAAGATACAACGAACCGTATTCCGATCGTTCGCAACATCCTTTCATCGTTCTGAAAATGATATACCTGCATGGCAGACTTCATAAGGATGGGCTTTAACTCCTCACCATACGATTCTCTTCGCGACTATAAATTACTTTATTTATTAACACGTTAACTACCACGGAAATCTTGAGCGTTTTACATAACACTTATTCTTTCGTAACAAAAATGAATAAGAAGAATTATTAATTATTTGGCATCATAATCCTTACATTACGCTTCTATCAATTTACGTTATTAAATATTTTTATTTAACATCAATCATCTTACATGTTATCATTATTTTCAAGCAATTCAGAACAGTAGGTCGTAAGTGGCCGTTATGACAATCAACGTGTTAATTAATTTTTTAATTGAATTATTAAATATCAATTATTAGTTAATTTACGACGAGAAGAAACTTTCTGTTCGTTGTTAAGTGCACATTTGCTTTAAAGGTGAAGCATTGATAATAGAAAAATAATTTTTTACTCGGAGCTACATATAACGAAATAACATTGATTTTGATTAAACTGAGCTAGAAATCCTCAACACTTGTCCCACACGTCATTATATGGCAAAGGGTTAGGCGTTTGAGTGCCGAGGACCGCAATACTGTTTATTATTATTTCTGGATTAACTTGTGTACAGTGCAACGTACGTTTCATTGAACAATTTAAGTATTTAAAATTATGATATTTATATTTTTTCTGTTAACTGTTACCTACTATGACGAACTACGAAACGAGCTTTTCGTACTTTCGGCGAGGATCGTGAGGGACACGTCAGTCCTTGAACGGTTAAAACGCTACACGCTTGTGAACGGCGTTTCGTGACGAGATGCGTCGCGATGGCTCACCGCTTCAATTTGTTCCGTTATTATTGGTTTATTCGTCGACGTAGGGGGAGGCACCCATCTAACTCGCGGATTTACTCAAGCAGATAGAAGACGCGGAGATATGCAAGAAACAAAGGTGACCGTGGTTCAACGTGCTCTTGGAATGTCCAACCTGTACGCAGAACGATGAAGTAACCAGGCATCGGTAAGAGTAGCCGAGAGGGGACCGACGAGAGGACGAAGAGGAGTCCAAGAGAAGGACAAGCCACGCAACCGAAAGGGACAATAAAGAAACCATACTATTCTCATGAAGCACTAACGAAAATATTTCCACTGTCCAATCATGGAAAATTCAGGACTAAATGGTCAATGATATTGCTTTTATCAAACAATATTTTCTATGAACAGTGTTTAAGTTTCATCAAACATAGAAAATGTGGTAAAGGAAGAGACACATTATAATCCAATGTGTGAAAGATCAGCTAGAGCAGAGGTCAAGGTGCTTCAAAAATTAAAAGTTGTGAATGCATCGAGTATGATATAAATTGTTGATGACAAAATTGAATAACTGTTACAGCCTTGTGTAACGTTTGTATAAAACCAGACATCGACCGAAACGATCGCGAGATATCGATGAGTACGAGTTCGAGATTCCGATACGACCATTCAAATTCGAATATTAATAAGGTTAAAGAGTCGCTTAATATGTGTATCAAGTAAATGAAATCGGTCGATAACTGAGTGCCCTTCGTTATCCTTATGTTCATAGGCTTGGGAAGGAGAGTCGGCTGTGCTTCTTATCTCTAGAGATTAATGCGACTTACAAGATGTTTGGGTCCTATCTACTTTGTATTTGTAGTGTTGATAGTAGATGTGTGTTGATAACCACCATCCATCGAAGGTGAATCGTAAGAGATCTTCTATTTCAACTTTCTTAATTATACGTTCGACCTTCCATGTGCGTGAATGTTTATTTATTTACTACTGAGGTCTTAACACCAGTGTTGCCGATTATATTTTAAACGATAAACAGAGAATTTTCAAGATTCTGACTGTATAAGCATTCGCAATAAACATTTATCAAAAATATATACGTGTCATCAATTCATACTGTATATTGATGATTATGTGAATTTTCACTTACGCATGTCGTTTCGACCAGTAATTTCACTATTACTATTTTTCTGAACAAGTGAAGTGCAGAATGTAAAAGGCTTGAAAGTTTATTTTGTCTGCAACACTACGAGTGTGATGTAGCACAAATACAAGTGTTCATGAATTCCATCGGCGAATTACGTGAACGTTATTTCACAATAAATATTCAAGAATTATTTTTGGAAATTACTATCATGCCAGGGAGCAGTAAGATAAATATACAGTACCACGAAGTAATAGAACTTTCGCGATATTTTAATTGTGAATTAGCAATAATCTACACAATGACAGATTATTTGCTTTTATTTACCAATACCCTTTCTTAATAATGTTCGCGCCATTCCACATAAATATTTCCATTACTTCGGTAACTTCGAACAGGCTTACTAATAATCCTGCAACAACAAATTTATTTTTCCGGCAACCTATCACGTGGCTCTATCGACGAACAATTAAATGATGACTCCAGTAGTATACACGGAAATAGCCAATGCCATATTCAGGGCCAACCGCCTTAGAAAGCGAGGCGGTGGGATACCGAACGGATACATCTTAGAAATAGCACGTAACTAAAAGCGACTCTACAGTCTGTTGACCCTTTAAATGTCCGTACATAGATGGAGGAACAACAGAGGGACCACCATAGCTGCGTTGAACGTTCAACGCTTCATGCGCATACGTGCCCGAACGATTTGTTTTCGACAGATTTCATCGGGTATAGTTCACAAGTAATAAATACAGGATATCCAAGAGAATACTTTTCTTTGTGAAAAAATCACGAATTTTTGGTGTCGTTTTTATCAACATTACTATTTGTTTAAATTACGCGTAGTAGAAGTTGCAATATGTATTCTAGTTCACGGATGTCAACTTAGTAAATACACGAATAAGACCATGCACGAAATATTAATCGTGGCAAGAAGGTTAACGGCCGCTGAACGTTCCACGAACTCATTATTTCCAGATGTCGTCTATTATCTCATGTCAATTAGCAATATTTTAGTTACGAAAAGGAAAAGAATTGATACACGAGACGCGTTTTTCTGGGAATGAAAGAGAACACCCAGTACACGAAACAAACTGTAACAAAATAACGCCTAGAATACGTCACGTGTATTCAAGCACTTGAATTCTGTCTGTATTAGAATGATATACCCATATTGTGATCAGCTAAATTTCGTTTAGGCGTCCGCGATCCAACGAGAAAATAACCGCAGCCTCCATATGAGTCATGTCCTAAAAATCATCTTCGAACGATACAACAACGAATTTTGCTCACTGAACAAGCAAACTATATATCGCTGTGAATCATTTTCGAGAACGTATCAGTTTTGTGAAGCGATGTGTAAAAGATAATAAAGAAAAGCCGCTAGGCGAATTGTACGAACACGAGGTCTGCAGAAAAATGGTAGACGTACCTGTGTAATTACGCGTCATTCGACGTTTAATTATTCTTCGATCTTCTGTATAGGTCCAACGAATAAGTACAATGAATTTCCGAGCACACCGAACAATCAACTTTCTTCAGCTTTTATAGAAAACTTCGCCATGTGACCACAATGTTTTTTCTCGCACACGAGAGACAATATGGCGGTATAAATTCGGGTGCAGTATGTCCGGTACAATTCGATTGTCACGCCACACGTTAGCGAGAACGTAAATTCATCGCGGCGCGAAATTTCCTCGAATTTGAATTGTAAGTTCCACTGAAAAAGTCTTCTATGCCACATTTAAATAATTTATTAGATCGAGTAATTATTTGATTATAAAAAAGAATGCGAAATTATTAATGTAAGAGAATAAACACCAATATAAATATTAGAGATCCAACACAGACATATTGATAGATATACATATTACGCGACTTCGTGTCACATGTTCTGATTTATTGACTATGTAAACAATGAAAGGTTTTGTACTTTTTTACGTGTAGAGAATGGTGAATAGGAGAACTACATCAAACTAAATAATAGAAACTAACCAAGTAGTAAATGCGATAAAACACCATAGAGACGCATCGATTACAACTGGGATGTCTAACTGATTCCCCTTGTGCTAGTAACTTATACACAGCATTTCCCCACTACTTCTATTGTAGGAGCTCCCCGAGACTGCACCTAAGCTGTTCTATGTAGTGTTCAATACAAACAGGTTAAAGTGGGTATGGAAAGGGTAAATTTTCGTGAGGGGAATGTCACTATGGAACACGCGAGCTGCCAGTTACTTAGGCGCCCTTGGATTACAATATTGGCAAATCATTAAACACCGAAACGGGCGAAGTTATATCCTAACTTAAGTTATTGCATTCATTTAATAGTGAAATGTTACGACGTTCAATTTAATGAATAAAGAATTTTTTACATCGACAACATTGTACTGATTGTCATTTCAAAAATCAATATTTTTGATTTTAATTCCCATCACATATAGCGCTGATGTGCAATATTAGTTTCAGTCGATATGACAGGATAAGGTGTGTCTCCTGTGATTACCGATAGGAAATAAGGTAGATCATCGAAAAAAGCAACACTGACGATAGACTAGCATTCCGTACCTAATTTTTATTAAAAATGTAATTTAATTATGCACAGATTTATTTATACGTAAACCAAATTGATAATAATTTTATATGTACAATTTAATTTGTAACTTATGTACAATAATTGTTGCTACAATTATCAAATATTATTTTTATTACTAATTATGTAGTTATACTGTTTGGTTCCATAATACCAAAATAAGGTATTGTTCTCTCTGATGCTCTATGCTATTATGTAAAGCATAAGTGATATTTTCTATATATTATGTGGCAAATTATTTCACTTGTATAGCTACAGATAAGGTATATGGATATAATATATATCTTATTACGTTTAATACATTATGTAATTATATGGTTGTAAAAGAATTTTCTACGGCAAAATGTGGTAATCAGATAGAAGAACGAACTAAACAAACGAAAACTGCATCATATTTACTGCTGCTTATTTTTTAATTGAATATTTGTGTATTATGTTAATGTAAAAAGAAAATAAAAAGGAGCACGTTTCTTATTTATTTATTTGTATTGTGTTGGTAAGGTTGTAAACGCGGTAAAAATGGAAAGCGGGTTGTGTAACTCACCCCCTAGTCATGTGATTCAAATTTACATTGGGTATCCAGTCTATCTTATCCTTCATCGATCATACAATACATGTCCCTTTTTTATCGATCGTCGTACAGGTAGGTATCTGGCATTAATTTGTTCCTTTTGATACGATACAATATCTTTACTTTTTAATATATTATTATAATATATTATGTTATATTAACATAATAAATAGTTTTTATGTGTCTCGACAGAGCTTATGTGGTACTTAACAGAATATAAGAGTAAACTAAGTATCTTTAAACTATTCATCAAATTTATAAAAATAAATATTTTTTATGTTTTATTACTATAAAATTGTCTCTTAAAAAACGAAGGCCCGTTAAGAAGAATAATACCTTATGATTAAAATTTTTAAAAATGTAAAAAGATCTAAAATTTATATATTTTATAATTGCTAAGACAAATAAAGTAAGTAAAATAAGTAAAATAAGTAAAATAAGTAAAATGAGTAAAGTGAGTAAAGTGAGTAAAGTGAGTAATGTGAGTAAAATGTTAATTCATATTTCTTTTTAATTGTTGATGCCAGGAAATTATTTATTATCGGTTTTAATAAGTTTTTGTGTTAAAAAAATAGTAATGTTGGATTGTAAAATTTCATTTTTAATATAAAAGAAATATTAAATTAATTTGAATGTTACAAGCATATAAGTTAAAATATAAAAAAAATTAATTAAAAGTGCATAATTATGAATTGAAACTGTATGGAGATGCATTTATAATTGTGTGTAAAGCAATATGAACAATTATCATAAATTCTGATCATTTCTACATTATAATCAACTTCTAAAGCGGTGAATCTTCGATTGCATCTGTATACGTGCACGATAAGTTTACACGTATCTTGGATGCCATAAGCAGTATGTCAGAGTAATATATTTATTTGTGATTCATAACGTATAAGTTAAGTGAAGATAAATATTATTCAAACTTGTGCAATCTTATATTGACATAAGCTTTCTAAAAACGGAATTATGCAGTTAATCACTTCTCGTAGGAGTATGAAATATTTTCGGATTTACTACTTTTACTGCTTCGAAGGAACTGAAGGAATATAGTAAAATTAGAAACTGTATGGAATCTTTTCAAAATTACTATATTTTTTTTATCGTATAATTCTTGATTTTTCCTTTTTTTCCTTATTATTTATTTATATTTTTTTATTTTTATTAAATCAGTTTTTAAATTACTGATAAAAAAAGAAAACAATATAAATTACAATACAATAAGAATAAAAAATTTATGATTTTAATAAATCATTCCACGAAATTTTATTGAAACCGGAATTTTGAATTCGGATGTAGTCTTTGTTATACTGATGATCAAGTGATCAGTATTCGGTCCTATCATTAATCCAGCACCACTGAATTAAAAGTGCTCGAGAGATCAAATGATAAAATAAAAGAACTAAGTGTCTATCATGCCAACGAGTTCTGATTCATTATGGTCGTATTTTTTCGGTAACCTAATCTCATATATCATAAAGGGACTAAGGTAAAGAAAGGAACGGAGTAGGAGCTCAAACCCAATATAGTGCCATTACATTTTTTTCATTTAAAAGCATAGGTAAGAAAGATCAAGCTGACAGGGAAATATTTATAATTTACATTTATTTATACTAATTATTTAAAAATAAATCCTTTTGCTGATACATAAGGTGTTACTAAAATTTTTATTTTAAAGACCAGTCATTTTTAGCTAAATAAAGAAATTATGAACTATGACAACATATAAAAAGTTTACTTGAAACATATCTATTTGTACACGAGGAGTGATACACGAGGAACATCGTATCGTAATTGCTAACATGCAAGAGATACCAACGATAAAGATCTGTAACAACAGTTTTATTTGAGCAAGTAAAATTATGAAGAGACTTTAGCTACCTTCCTATAATTCTAATTTCGAAAAGAATTCGTAACAAATTTTCTCCGCAGCACTAACAATTTTTGAAATCTTCCATAATACTCTAGATATATACTTTCAAACTATAAAACAGCAAAAAGATGCAACAGAAATTAATTCTCAAAAACTGGCAAGGTAGGGGGTCTTTCTACAAGGGTCCTTAACACGCACACGTGGTCCAGCCGAGACGAGAAGTTGCGCCGGGAACAAGAAAAAAAGAGTGAAATGATTAACCGGGTCTAGGACACCGATATATCTTCCGGTAGTCGTCACGTGGGAGTGGGAAAGAGAATCTCTCGAAAACGAACGAGCAGCAAAAGTCGGAACGACCTAACAGTTAAGAGAGATGTAGAGCAGAGTTTCGCCTATGAGCGTGCATAGTTTCCAGTCGACAAGAGGTCAGTCTTTCAGTGAGAACGATACGCATTGCGTTATACGGGTCGCTTTTTTCCCCCCACCGTCCTTTCTTTTCCCTCCACTGCCTCTTCCTCCTATCTTCTTGTTGTCCCCAAAACTCGTGCAGTGTATTCGAAGTGTGCTTAGCCATCGCCGGCCACTTTGCACTCGCTGCTATTTATGACTTCCAAAAGATAATAGCTCCTCCGTTTAATAAGAGGCTAGTGCGTGCCACATGATAAAAGTCATCCGTCGGGTTACGTAAAAAATAAAGGTCGACCGAAAATATTGGGCTAGTGTTGCGCTGTGGTCCAAAAGACACGAATGTTAGAGGAATCCAGGGACACGTGTGAAGGTTCAATCGTTCGAGTACTTTACGGGTTTGCTCCATTGAACCGGTTATGTTTCTATAATCGCATTAGAGGCGCCGAGTGCTGTATAAACTGCTGAGCAATAGAAAGTGTGCATTAATGTGTGCAGATACATAAACGGGGTTCGAAGAGTACCACGCTGTAGGGTCGAGATTGACGCGCCGGAACTTGAACGCGGAGTGATGTTTTAATACGTTCGTCGTTGTACCATGTAAATGAGTTCATTGTTCTGTGTGGCTTTGTCTTATTAATTACTGTGGTTGAAACGGTTACGCATAGAAGTTTTTCGATGATTCACGTCGATTTTATGAGTGCGTTTATCGAATATTCAATTATAAAACGTATTTCTCGAGGGACTAAAATTGGTACTTAAAGAGAGATTATATTCTTAAAAGGTGTAAAATGCTTTCTAACATGTGCAGTTCAAATAATTTTAAACGGCAGTTTCGTGCGAATTGAATGTCGGCAAACGTAAATCCCCAGTGATGTTTTAATCGCCCGAACTAATCTCGCGAATGTTCATTTAGTAGGATTAGCTTATCCATAATGCGATAAGGAGAGTATTAAATGGTAAAAACCGACGTGAAACGCTATTTCAATCTTTTATATGTTTCTTGTGAGTGTTCAATCAAATGGAACTTATTTTCATCATAAAAGGTATTCTTCGGTGTATTAACAAATTAAATGGTCTTTTCGAAGTGTACGAATGAAATGAGTAGAAACTTGGCAATCATTTTTAAGTAATATAAAATTTGCTCGTTTTCGGTTTATAGACGTGCGACTGATAAAATCCCGTTTATATTTTAAAAAAGAACAAAATTGATACGTGGTTCGGATTATTAAAATAGAAAGGAATTTCACAATCATTTATTTCACGAAACGCAGATATCCTTTATCAAATTTCTTTTTCAATTTTTTTCGTTTTAAATTATCTGCAGCCTATATTGCTCGATTTTCATTGCAGGTTACAAATAATAAATTTTCAACAGTTCAATAAGAAGCATCGTTCAAAGGCAAGTGATTCAAAAGCGTTTTTATCTTTCCAAACAAAGGAAATGATATTCCTCGTGACCGGACACTTTCTCTAATCCCTGAGCGTGATAGTATAATCCGCTCCGAATTATTCTTTCGCTTTCTAATTTCATATTTCGTGGTTAATGATAATCAAATATATTTATCAATATATCATATTTCATTAAATATATATGAATAACTCCGAATAACATTTATTAGGTTGGACACGCCGCAGACGACCGATCAATTTATTCGATCGAACACTTTTTCCCAGGAATAGTAACAAAGAGCGCGTCACCGCACGAAAAATGTAAATACCGGACGACTTCCATTCTGTTGTTCACGTGATTCGACATATAATCGATCAAAGTGTCCACGAACGGGACACCAAGCCCAGTAAATCGCATAATTTGCATACAGACCCGCTAATCACGCGCGATCAGCACGTCGGTAAAAGGGTACAGTTGGGAGATCACTTGTGATGGCTAGGCTGGGGAATGCGAAATGATGACTAGTTGATCAGTTTTTGTCTGTTCTCATTTCATTTTCGATGCTCACTTGTCAATTTGTCAGTACGGTTACACCTAACCAAGGAAAAATATAGTGAAACGTGAAAAGTATAAAGAAACCAGTGTGCTGTCTCGCTAGACATCGAGTCATCTCCGAAGAGTAAATACTCGGAGATCACATCGCAGCAGGCATCATTAAAATTTCTCCTGGTGAAACGTGGGAATGCAAATAGGAGAACGGTGAGCAATCACTGGCAGGTGTATTATGCCTCTTCCATAAACAGTTCCAAGGATGCGATCGGAGCATCGAGCTGCGTAATTCGAGCTGTTGCTGCCGTAAAAGCCCCCTATTGTTTTCTGATTGACGTCGGTACCGTGCGTCGCTATGGTAGCTCGGTTCGACCGATATCCGGTGCAGTCCGGTGCAAAAATCATAAATTGAAGCAGACTAGCGTTTCTAACTGCACAAGATGGGATGTTTAGAGCTATTCCTGGTAGGACTGTTCCTAGCCATCCTTTACCGTTTCTTCACGTCGACCTTTGACTTTTGGACGAGCCGCGGTGTGCCTTTCCGCAAACCGACTGTGCTCTTCGGGAATTTCGCTCCAATGCTATTATTTCGAAAATCCCTGCCGGAAGGTGTCAAGGAGATGTACGACTGGTTCAAGGATGAGCGATTCTTTGGGGTCTTTCGGGTTAGAGCGCCTGTGCTGATCCTAAGAGATCCTGACTTGATCAAGAACGTTTGCGTGAAGAATTTCTCGTGCTTCGTGAACCGCGGTATACCGGTGAACTCTCAGGTAATTTTTGTTTGTAGCTGGTGAAGGACGAAGGTATGATTATGGTATGAATGTTTATCGAATTGTTAGTAAAATATTGAAGTATTATTAACCACTTGAATCCTAAGCGGCGCGATCGCAATTCTTCATTACACTAACTAAAAGTGCTAGTCTATCAGTTCATAGAATCAGATGAATCTTATTTATCCCTTTTCGTTCTAATTATTTACTTTTATTTTTGCTATTACCCGCTTAGAACTGGAAAATGTAACGATCGCATTATTTAAAATTTGTTTTTGTAAAAATAGGAAAGCGTAATTCAGTTTCTTAATCGAAACGAAAGAAGCGCGATCGCGCCGCTTGGCAGTTTTCGAGAGGGTTTTTGCAAAACCCGCGGGACTCAAACGGTTAAAATATAAATAAATACTGAAGCATTACACTATTCACTAAGTATTACAGTATGGATGTAGGAATAGCCTATGTTTCAAAGAAAAATAATAGAAATTATTGGAAAGAACAATGAAATTTATCTTCAACGTTCAGTATCTTTTTCAAGAAGCATACGTGAAAATACATTGCTGTTAACAAGATTATCTTCTCATCCGTTTTATTAAGTGTTTTCTTTGTACTTGCTAACAACCACTTATTTTATGAATATTGAACAATCTTATTTAAGAACGGTTGCAAACTACTTCCATTTATTTCGAGGTACTCCATTAAATTGTCAGTACCTTCAAAATAAATCTACCATCCCGGTAATTACGTTGAACATTGTTTTTCTACCAGGACCCATTATCTGCTCACCTCTTCAATCTCGAGGGCAAGAAATGGAAGAGTCTGAGAGCGAAACTGACTCCAGCCTTCTCCTCCGTCAAGCTGAAGAGAATGTTCTACCTGTTGGCAGAGTGCAGCGAAGAATTTCAGAAATTGATCGATGCGTCCTCGAGAGCCGATCGGCCGCTAGAGGTTCGCGAATTGGCGGCCAAATTTACGATAGACGTCATCGGTAGCTGCGCGTTCGGCATACAGATAAACGCTCTCACCGATGAGGAGTCCGAGTTCCATAGAGCCGCGAAAAAACTCTCTAAACCGAGTTACAAGACTACGTTGTGGAGGATGCTAAGGACTGCCATACCGAAACTGTACAAGCTTCTACGTGTCCAGGTGATCGATCCAGGCGTAACGAAATTTTTCAAGACCGTCGTGCTGCAAATGATCAACCAAAGGCAAAAGCATCTTGTCAAAAGGCACGACTTTATGGACCTGCTGATCGAACTGAAGAACAAGGGCAGTTTGGAGAACGAAACTGGAAATGGGCAAATCTACAACGAAGAGGATGTTGAAACAACCGAAGAGATAGGTACGTTGATTCAAGGCATCGCGAAAATTGGTTTTGGTTAAGGTCGGGTTGAAAAACTGTGATTACGGCGATGCACTAATGGAAGAAACATGCTTCATGTCCGTATTCGAATGTTTCTATCTTTCGCGTAGATTGCTCCACGCGTAGATATGTGGCTTGCCTCAGAAGAGAATGTTGTTGAACCGTGATCCACTTACGTGCTCGGCCCAAACAAAGATCGAAACTATGCAAAGTATTCATAAAATAAGGAATCTACGTTTTAAAATTAGCTTTTTAAGATTTATACATCGTTAGTGTTAAATGGAGCTGCTGTATGCTTGTGTATTTTATACAACTTAATCATTTTGATTTGTTGTGTGGGAATTGATTTAAAAAATTTGTTGAGCTAGATTCTATATCTGGTTTAATCTTAATTTGGAAAATAATGGAAAATTTGCATTTATGATATATTGTTTTATTTTCAATACAGTAACAAAATTTGGGAATCACCGTAGTAGTGGATCATTGAAAACCGACGTTTGAAATTCCCTGCATACTTCCTTATTCGTATTTGGAAAACAAAAACTACCTTCCAGGTTGTGAATGAAGAACTTACTTTAGTAAATATTTTGAACGCGTTAAAAAGTTCAAATGAAAAGATCACCATACGATAACCATCGTCAATTATAAAGTACATATTTTTACCAGAACATTTGTTAATGTAAAGAGTAAACATGAAATTCGTATGCCTATACAGTTTCTCAACTGGTAACCCAACAAAAGCAAAAGAACGTTTTACCAATCCAAACGTATTTTTGTTGGAATAAGTATTTTTTCACTAACGATGAAGACTCTGAATACGTATTCCATTTAATTACGTTAACATACAATTCGACCAACAAGTAAACAGAAATGTATAAGGATAACTTGTCCTAAATATAACTTTCATAACGCGCTGTATCAATTTCGTACGACTCAATTCTATTAATCGAGTAACGTTACGTAATTGATAATACTACAGTTAATATAAGTTGTCGGTAAGACGGCCGGAGTGTAGCCGTGATACATTGCTCTAGACGGTATAGTTTCGTAGCGAATTAATCAAGATAAAATTGACAGTAAGTACTTTATTCACGACTGCCGCTAGAATCTCTCGCTTGGAATGAAATCGTGTATTTCGCGTTAATCAGACGATCGATTACATTCAGTGAGAGGACGGGTTACGAGGAAATGGAATGAATGTTCCAAATAAGAGAGGATGCTTTATCCAATGTCACAATATCTCACATGAATCGTTATTTATAGAACTGAACGAGAACAGTATTGCCGCACAGGCGTTTGTGTTTTTCGCTGCCGGTTATGAAACGTCATCGAACACAATCGCGTTTTGCCTTTATGAACTCGCGCTGAACAGTGAACTTCAAGAAAAGACGAGACGCGATATTCATGACGCTATTGACAACGGAGATGGCAAATTAACTTATGATGCTGTCCAGGACATGAAATATCTTGACACGGTTATTGCAGGTAAAAGTTAACACTCGTTTCGTATATTCTTCCTGCTAGAATTACCATTTTATGAGAGATCCTTCGAGCTTCGAGTATTCGAAATCTACGCGATTTCTTTTTGTTTAAATCTCTATTCTAGATTATTATATTTTGTATCAATTGCTGCCTTCATCGTATACTCAACAGCATAGATTCGTCAAATGCAAACCTGGTATTTTAATCCCTTGACCTATGGTTTCTTTCACAGCTACGCTGTGGATAAGAAATCGAGCACGCTAAAAAATTTACTGTAGAAAATTAAATACCCTAAAAAGATTTTTTCCAATTGTATGAAAGTCAATAAAAATATAAATTTCCTTTCATTACACATTTTTAACAGAATACAAGAATGAGTTCCTGATTTTTCTAGGAAATAAAGCAGGGGTAATTTATGTTTGAAAATTTGTTTTAGAAACCTTGAGAAAGTATCCTCCTGCTTCGCTTCTGTCCCGCAAATGCGAATATCAGTATCAAATACCAGGCACAAAAATCGAATTACCGGCAGGTATGAGGGTGATCATACCGATCTACGGGCTTCATCATGATCCAAAGTACTATCCGAGTCCCGCGACGTTTGATCCTGAGAGATTCACGGATGAAAATAAACGAACGAGGCATACTTACACGTACCTCCCGTTTGGAGAAGGACCGCGCAACTGCATAGGTAATTTGTTTATATTGTTTTTGTTTTTTTCGTGTTGTTGTTAAAGGTGGTAACTGTATGGTATAGAGCTTAAATAAAAATTAAACTATATAATATCTGTATATAGATATATATTATGTATGGAATTTGAATGTCATATTATTTTATATTTTTCGTTGATTATTATTCAATGATTTTCACTATAATTCATACTTGGAATTTTTATTTAATATTATTAATGCTTTACAAATTGATCGATCATACTCATAACAGAGATATTAGTAACATTTTTAAATGACATCACCTGTCCATTGATATGATAACAAGATTTGTCAATATCGGTAGTATTGCATTACTCCACAATCTATTGTATCAGATAACGTTTTACGAGATAAAACTGCAATTTCAGGAATGCGATTTGCTCTGCTGCAAATCAAAGTAGGGATAATTTCGTTTCTAAGAAACCATCGAGTGGAAGCCTGTGAAAGGACAACTACGCCGATAAAATTCAGTAGGCGGAGTCTTGTAACGACAAGTGAGAAAGGATTCTGGCTGAAAATTGTACGGACTACTTAAATCTAATAGATTTATCTAAAAATTTGAACCACAAAATGGATTGACTTTCAACGAGTTGTCGTGTAGACAATGAAGCTCTTTCGGTACTTAATATTCCCAACATATTTTTGATACCATTAATTACTATATTGGCGTTTTAATGTATTTTTTACTTTTTTATTTTATTACATTTAAATGGAAGTTAAAATAATACAGATTTGTTAAATGTTTTTGAAACTCAGAATTGATATTACTTTAAGAAATTTAGCGAAGATTGCAATTTTTGTCCTTTTTAATAAAATAGAATACTTAGTAAGAATGGCAAAAATCTTAAACTGAAACAATAT